>NC_089503.1:261777838-262087421 GCF_036850995.1 Saccopteryx leptura | reverse complement strand
TGCATGTGCCCGATCAGGATCCACCTGGCATGCCCACCAGGGGGCGATGCTTTGCCCATCTGGGGCATCGCTCTGCCACAATCAGAGCCATTCTTGCGCCTGAGGCAGAGGTAATGGAGCCATCCTCAGCGCCCGGGCCAACTTTGCTCCAATGGAGCCTTGGCTCCGGGAGGGGAAGAGAGAGACAGAGAGGAAGTAGAGGGGAGGGGTGGAGAAGCAGATGGGCACCTCTCCTGTGTGCCCTGGCCGGGAATCGAACCTGGGACTCCTGCACGCCAGGCCAACGCTCTACCACTGAGCAAACCAGCCAGGGCTACAGTTTTCAATATACATTTCACAGGAAGATCCTAAGGCCTGGGGAGTTAACAATTTATGCAAACTTAGGTAACAAGGGGTTAAGGGAGACCTCTGTCCTGGTTTTGGCATTCAGACACCAATTTATAAGATTGCAGAAGTTCATATTGGAAAGAGAGATTACAGATTATGTCTAACTCTTTTATTTGACTTACAAGGGTTGCTCAAATACTTACAGGAAAAACAAGAATTATATTTATACCTTCAGACTTCTGATCTTGAACTCCTGACTCGACCAGTGACTGTAGATTTGACATCTCTCAGGAAGGGAATCTCTGATAATACTTTGAGACCCCCATAGCATTAGAGCAAACACATAGAAAATATATTTGTGGCCTAACCAGGCAGTGGCACAGTGGATAGAAAGTCGGACTGGGATGCGGAGGACCCAGCTTCGAGACCCCGAGGTCACCAGCTTGAGCGTGGGCTCATCTGGTTTGAGCAAAGCTCACCAGCTTGTACCCAAGGTCGCTGGCTCAAGCAAGGGGTTACTCAATCTGCTGTAGCACACACACCCCCCCCCCCCGTCAAAGCACATATGAGAAAGCAATCAATGAACGACTAAGGTGTCGCAATGAAAAACTAATGATTGATGCTTCTCATCTCTCTCCGTTCCTGTCTGTCTGTCCCTGTCTATCCCTCTCTCTGACTCTCTCTCTCTGTCTCTGTAGAAAAAAAAAGAAAATATATTTGTGTATCTTTATGTTGATTCAAAAATGTATCTATAAACTTATATACAGCAATTAATAAGACCCTAATACATAATGACAATTTTAAAGGCTTGCTTAAATACTCCTCAGTCCTCTGCATTTTTCTGAAAAATTATGACAGCTCCAAAATCACTCACTGGCATAGTTGTTGAGAAGTTATGGAGTTGGCATCCACAAGATTGGATAACTAGGAGACTTATGCCCAGACTTAGGCACACCCAGGCCACTGTGGGCAGCTTGGGTCTATGTAACAGATATGGTTTGGCTACTCCAACAAAAGCCAAAATACAGGGATTTATAAAACAGCAGTTATTACTCCTTCACTAACAGTCCTAACATAAGCACGCAGGACTGATTTGGCAGATCTATAGGGTTGGTGACCCAGGCTCCTTCTATCTTGTTGCTCAGTCATTCTCAACCTATGGCATCCATATGTGATCTAAGATGGCTAATTAAGCCCCCAGCAATAGCTGTGTATTCTGCCCATGAAAAGAGAAGTATAGAAAATGGGGAGGGGGCCGTATAAGAAACCTCACTTTAGACTCACAGACTCAGAAGTTATACATACCACTTCTAATGTTTCATTGATCAGGAAATCCCAGGGGCTGTCTCAAACTTCAAAAAGCATAGAATATGTAGTTGTTAGCTGAGCTGATAAGGTATTTGACATCCATTGCCACAGAGAGACCAGGAAAATGGGATCAAGAATAAGAAACTTCCAAATCAGTAACCTATTTAGGAAGAGAGAGCCTGAATGCACTCAAACAATCAGAGAATTTAAAAAGAAGGAGGAGGAGGAAGAAGAAGAGGAGGAGAAATCTTGGAATTCAGGAAATGAACAGAAAAATAAGACATTTCTGGCAGGAGTAAAACAGAAACAAAGAGACAGGCTGAGAAGGATGGTGTCTGCCTCCCACACCTCTAGCCCCACCATCCAATACTTGTTGTGTTTCAGCCATTTACTGTCCTTCCCAGCTGCTCCTGCCACCCCCAGGGTGCCTGTGGGGAGAGTTGAGGCAGCTGTGTCCCACCTTCTGCCCTACTTGGCAGAGGTCTGACTTTCCAAAGCTGCTGGAAGAAACTGTGTGGTATGGACCGCCTCCCCAGGCCTTCATCTTCCTCCTCCCTGCTCCACCACACAAACACACACGCAGCCGCACTCACGCACACACAGGCTCAAATAGGCACATATGCACAATTATTTTTATCAGGGATTCACTGAGGCTTATTGCTTTCTCACCCACTCTCACCAACTCTCTATACCCTACCCAGCTCCTGGCAGGGAGTCTCCATCTATTTGCTGCTAAGCCAGACCTTCAGACAGAGGGTACCTATTAACCAAAAGCTTTGGTGAGCACAATGGCAAAGCTTTATGACCACATGGGTGTGAGCTACCTGTTGGATTCTATGATGAGATGGGCAGATGGTAACACCTCCTTTGTGTGACAGAGACAACAAAACCCGGACAGATATAAAACTCCTGCATCTGCAACAGTTAAACATCTACTATCTTGGAGTGTGGCCTCTGCCCCAAATGGCTGGCACAGAAAGTGTGTAAGGAAAGAGATGGGAAGAGGCCAAGTGCAGGTGGGCTAACCAGCCTCTCTGAGCCCTGCAGGATGGGTCAATGTCAGTGTCAGTAGAGGTTGGAGGCAAGGAGACCTTTCTAATCACCCAGAAAAAGGATGCTGAGGACTTAAACAAGTAATGTGATTGCAGGGAAGCAAAGAATAAAGAGTGGGCAGATACAGCTTGGTGCAGCTCCCAGAGCACGAGGGTGCTGAGGCTCACTGAGTTGTCATATTGTGTGCAATGGCCAGAAATGAAGGCAAACCCCAGCGTCTTCCTCCAGGGGTAGGGATAAGTCCAAGGTGTGGATTCACACCTTCTAAGTGCATAGGGGAAAGAATAAATAGCAAAATAAGGTTTATAGCGAAATACTGTTCTGTAAGCCTACATGCATGCACACACACAACATTACAAGGACACACATCCAGTACAGCAGGGGTATGTGTCTACACAGGTGAAGGAGAGAGAGTGAGGACCAGAGACTGAGTGGCAGGGGAGATAACCAGGAGAGGGGCCTTGTACCGAATGGCGTAGACAGTGCTGACAGCAGCGGTGTACAATGAACTCAACTCTGCATGAGCCCAAAGGAGAGAGAAACAATTACATCCTTACACACATGCATGGATACATACAAAACATTCTTAAAGGCAATCGATGGTTTGTTGGGCATTAGCAATGACCTTCAGGTGGGGACAAAAGAGAAGAAAAAAGACAGCAGGTTTCCCACTGGGTGACCCCCACTCGTGCCTCCTGCTCTTCTCCCACGTCCCTTCCATGTACACCTGTCTGCTCCAGTGACCACACTTGAAGAAGATAACCTTTGAAAACAGACCAGCTTGCATATGAATCACAGAAATGCTTTCAATCCTGTTTTCCTCTCTGTAAATAGTGGAATAATCATATATACCTCATGTAGTAATCATAGGGCTTCTATGAGTTAAGAGATGAATCTGGTAGAATTCGTGGCTCAGTAAATAAAATGTCCCTTTTGATTGCTCTGGGCCTGACACTCCAAGGTTCGGCCAGTGGTCTCTACTCGGTCGGTAACAGAGGTGAGAACAGAGCTTGGTCAATGACGGCCACAGTGTCAGCTCAGCACTGGAGGGCTCTGCTTTCTGGAGAAAGCACTCTGGGCTCCGCGCACACCCAGCGCTCCACGGGGCCCCTGGGAGAGCCCGTCAGGCCTGGCTGTGTGCCACAGCCTGGCAGAACTCAGAGAGCCCGCGCTCCTTCCACCCAGAGCGGCTCCACATTTTTATCTTTTTTATGTGTGTGAAATGTTACACTAATTGTGATGGATGTTCTCTCTGTGCTCACACTGAGGGGCGAATGATGAAGCCATAATGTAAGGTAATATGTCTATTAAAGATTTAAAATAACCTGCCTGCTGGATGATTCCTCACTCACTAGCAGATCCAAACTCCTTAGGAAGAAGCTGGTGCTAAATCAGAGACAGCGCCAGGGAGGGTGGAAAGGACCGGAAGCAGGGGGCGCGGGGGATGCAGGGCTGCCCTCCACTCCTGGGGTGCTGCCAAACTCATCCGCCTTTCCTCCACAGTTGTTGCACCCGGCTCAGCATTGGCTCTGAATACACAGGGATGGTCAGTGACTGCAGGGACTCTTGACTTAAGAGCAATGCTAACTGCAGTTAATGAACAGAGCCACAGGGATTACAGTGTCATGTCATTCTTTTTGTCTCTGATACCCACACCCATGTTAGAGCTTTGGATGTGTTATTAGAAGTGGATCCTGGAGTTGCCTGGTCCCAAAATTCCAGAGGCAGATAAACCTTGAACTAAATAGGACCAGGTGAACTCTTTTTGTTAGGTGAACTCTAACCTTAACCAAAAAGGAATCTGAAATAAAAAGCAACAGAACTTTGGTGTCTTCTGCATCTTTCTCTCTGCCTGGTGGTCTCTGTTTTACTAAAGAGCAAAAAGGACATGTTCACCCCAGTCCAGATCTTAGTCTGAACTCCACCACTAGTCTCAGTTCCTCCTCCCGGGCTCCAAAATCCTCTGACCAGCTATGAAGTCTAGCTTCCCCTGCCATAGTTTCATACCCATTATTCCCTTCATTACTCACCAGGCCCTGACCTTCATCCTCTCCTCTTACTTATTTCTACCATTTCCCCTTCCCCCGCTCAAGCCCCTGCCTCAAGTGCCTGCCTCTCTCCCTCCTGCCTCGAATTTAGTTTGGACTTCTAGGTAGACACAAGAATACAGGAAAGTAAACAATATCTTATCCTATAACAGGGGTTGGGAACCTATGGCTCATGAGCCAGGTGTGGCTCTTTTGATGGCTGTATCTGGCTCACAGACAAATCTTTAATAAAAAAATAATAACGTTAAAAATATGAAACATGCTCATGTATTACAATCCATTCATTTCCTACCGCTCATGTTCATGGTTGCGGGTGGCTAGAGCCAATCACAGCTGTCCTCCGGGGCAACAGCAAATTTTTATTGGATAATGCGCAACGTACACGGGTCGTTGTATGGCTCTCATGGAATTACATTTTAAAATATGTGGCGTTCATGGCTCTCTCAGCCAAAAAGGTTCCCGACCCCTGTCCTATAAGCTATTGAAACTAACATCAACAACAATCAGAAATGAATAGAATATTATTCCATGGCATAAACTTTTAAAAGTGGTTCCCAAGGAATTCAATAAAATATTAGGTGAGGCTCATCACCAGTCCTCCTCCACACACACACACACACACACACACACACACACACACACACACACACCTAACAGGTGATGTGAGGTGAATACATTAACAAAATCCCCAGAGTATATCTCACTCAGTAAGAAGCAGAGTTACAGTGTGAGCAGGCAGTCCAAAGCCAAGGCAGAGAAATGCTCTCTGGACAAGAATCTTCATCGATCATTGCAAAAATATCATCATACCCAACATAATTTTAGTATCTACTGTGGCATGACGATAGCTGTTATTTCTAGCATCCTCCTTGAGAATCATAAAACCAATGCTATTACTAGCTGTGTGGTAGACATAAGGAAACCAGAGAAAGTTGATCTTAACCATTATACCATCTCAATAGAGACAGAAAACTTCTTGGGATCACCATTATTCAGAACTCCACTTTAAATTAGAGGAATGATCTAAAACATAAGTGTATTTCTGCATAAGAGTAGAATATGCCATTGATGATGTGGAAATCTCTAACATAGGGTTTTTCTATTTTTTTTTTTGTAATCTCAAGAGAAAGACTAGAATTGGCCAACTAGAGGTTATCCAACAAACCTTCACACAGTGCCAGAAAAAATCTTTGACTGACTCTGAACCATCAGGATACTGAAAAGTAGTAAGAACATGATGTCTTTCAAACTTGGCTTAGAAGGAAAATTGAAAATGCCTCAATAAGTTAGGGAAGATGTTAAGGAGAATCTGTCCATACCTCATCATCTCAGTCAAAGCTGCCCACACTGCGCATGAGCAAGCAGAAGAGGTAGGCACATCGTAGTGACTGTGAAAAACTGTTCCAGAAAAGCCAGAAAAGAAAGCAGAGTAACCAAAACTGGAGAAATAGCTCAGGTGACAGAAAACGTAACCCAAGGGAGGGAAGAGTGCCTGCAAGGGCTTCGGGCTAGGATGGATTCTATTCTTCTTAATATGTGAAAAACAAAACGTCAAGGAACAAAATAAGATGAAAAGAGGGACTGCAGAACCAAAACAACATCATTACAGAACTGAGAATTAGAACAACCGAAACCAGAATCGACAGGACTGGAAATCTAGTGAAAAGCGTAAAATGAAAGCCCTTCCTGAGTGAATGCAGAGGGGAGATAAAATGATTGCAGATAAAGTCACCGACAGAAATGATAAAACACGTGGATAAAAAGTATTCCTGAAATAGAGAACCTGAAAAATAAAGACAAAATCATTACAAGATAGGCCCTAGGGCCTGACCAGGCGGTGGCACAGTAGATAAAGCTCAGACTGGGTCACAGAGGACCCAGGTTCAAAATCCCAAAGCATGAACACGGCTCACCAGATTGAGCACAGGGTCGCTGGCTTGAGCGCAGGATCATAGACATGACCCCATGGTCATTCGCTTGAGCCCAAAGGTCACTGGCTTGAAGCCCAAGGTCACTGGCTTGAATAAGGGGTCACTTGCTTTGCTGTAGCCTCACCCCTTCAAGGCACATATGAGAAAGCAATCAATGAACAACTAAGGTGTCACAACGAATAACTGATGCTTCTCATCTCTCTCCCTTCCTGTCTGTCTGTCTGTCTGTCTCTCTCTCTCTCTCTGTCACAAAAAAAAGAAAGAAAGAAAAGGCCCCAGGTTGGCTCATGGTTCAGTGGTAGAGCATAGGCCCTGCATGTGGAAGTCCCAGGTTTGATTCCCGAGTCAGGGCACACAGAAGAAGTGTCCATCTGCTTCTCCACCCCTCCCCCCTTCTCCTCCTGCAGCCATGGCTTGATTAGAGCAAGTTGGCCCTGGGTGCTGAGGTTGGCTCCATGGCCTCAGACACTAAAATAGCCTCCACTTCAGGAGCTAAGAAGAGCTCATTTGCCAAGCAACTGATCAATGCCCAAATGGGCAGAGTATCACTTCCTAGTGGGCTTGTTGGGTGAATCTCAGATGCATACGGGAGTCTGTCTCTCTGCCTCCCCTCCTCTCACTGAATAAAAAAAAGATAGGCCCTGGCCAAGTGGCTCAGTGGATAAAGAGTTGGCCCAGGCCCTGGCTGGTTGGCTCAGTGGTAGAGCGTCAGCCTGGCGTGCAGAAGTCCCGGGTTCGATTCCCGGCCAGGGCACACAGGAGAAGCACCCATATGCTTCTCCACCCTTCCCCCTCTCCTTCCTCTCTGTCTCTCTCTTCCCCTCCTGCAGCCGAGGCTCCATTGGAGCAAAGATGGCCCGGGCGCTGGGGATGGCTCCTTGGCCTCTGCCCCAGGCGCTAGAGTGGCTCTGGTCGCAACAGAGCGACGCCCTGGAGGGGCAGAGCATTGCCCCCTGGTGGGTGTGCCAGGTGGATCCCGGCCGGGCGCGTGCGGGAGTCTGACTGTCTCTCCCCGTTTCTAGCTTCAGAAAAATACAAAAAAAAAAAAAAAAGAGTTGGCCCAGCAAGCCAGAGGTCAAAGGGTTTATAACCCTGCCCCCCATCTCCGTCAGGGCACGGACAAGAAGCAATCAATGAGTATACAACTAAGTAGAACAACGAATTCATGTTTCCCCACCTCTCAAAGGAATGGGGAAAAATTTTTATTTATTACAAGATATTTTTTAATCTAAATTTCCTTAAATAAAGGAAGAAAAGCCAGGCTGCCTTCTAATTTCTCTAGAATGACATTCAGTGCCAGAAAACAAAGGAGCAATTCCACTTCCAACATTGAAATCACTAACAAAGAACACAAAATTGTGAAACACATGGCACTCAATAGACCACAAAGAGGACAATTATTTACAGACGAGAGCTGAAACAAGAAGGTAGAGTGTCATCTTGTTTGGCCTCAGCTGGGAATGTCTGCATCCAGAGACTCCGTTTTCACTGCCGAGAGCACATCAGTGCTGCTGTGCCGGGAACAAGGTTGCCGGCTTGCAAGTACATTTTACAAGGTGATGAATTTACGAATACAGAATACATGAATTTTGAGAATGGAGACTGTATTCCTTGGTTACTTCTTTTTGCAAATAATCTTCAAGGCACTGGGGTTATAGTAATAAACAAAAATAGACAAAAAAAAAGAAAAGAAAAACCTTTCTCTTCTGGAGAAAGCATTCTAGAGAAGGGGAGTGATCGTGACTATAATAAATGAGATAACTGCTCTAGAAACAGTAAGCAGGGGCAGGGGACTGCGGTTTTAAATTGGGTAGCCAGAGTAGATCTTACTGGGAGAGTGACTGTTGAACAAATCTTTGAAGTCTAGAGTGGCTAAGCCTCATGACATCTGGAGGGGGCCAGAGCTACTTGAGGGACAACCATAAAGAGGCCACAGGACCAGCACAGATGGCGGAGGAGAGAGGCACTGGAGATCAAGTCAGAGAGTCACGCGGTCAGGCTGGCAGCACTTGCCGGCCACAGTAAGTACTCTGGCTGTCATTTAGAGCAAGTTAGGCAGCCGCTGGCAGGGTTTTGAGCCTTTGAGCAAAGGAATGGCTCATTCTGGCTGCTGCCCTGAGGACAGACTGTAAGGGGCAAGGCTGTGAGCAGAGAGGCCATCAGGAGTTTATTAAACCCCCAGGCAAGATCAGGAAAAGCTGGGGAGAAGGGTCAGATGCTGGATATGTTTTAAAGGAAGAGCTAATACAATCTCATGACATGTAGGATATGGAGTGAGAGAAAAGGGTCAAAGATGATACCCAGACTGATCGCCTGTCCAAATAGAAGGGTAGAGTTGCTGTGAGCTTTGAAGAGAAATGTGTAAAGAAGGTTTTGGGAAGGCAAGATCACTTGGACATGTTTCTATTAGGTATCACTGATGAAGAAACAGTTGGATGGAGTCAGGTGTTAGGGAACAAAGTCTATATACTGTAGGTATAAGTCATCAGCACAGTGAGGGAATTTAAAGCCATGAGACAGCATGAAGTTGCCTGGGAAGCAAGTGTAGAGAGAAGAAACAACCTCAGAATTGAGCCCTGAGGCTTTCCAATAATAAGAGACAAGGGAGAAGAAGAGCACAGAGGAAAAGAGACTGAGCTACAACCCAAATTCAGAGTAAAACCAAGAGCTAGTGATGTTTAAGAAACAAAGGGACAAAAGTGTTTTCAGGGGTAAGAAATGAGTAACTGTGAAATGCTTACTGAAAGGTCAAATATCATCCGCTTTAAGAATTGGTCACAGATTTAGCAACACTGAGGTCACCATGACCATACACAAACAAGAGTAGTTTTGGTGAAGAATGTTGATGGCAAAATACCATTTGGCATGGGATTTAAGAGAATGCAGGAGGGCAGGAATTGGATGGAAGTGCTGGGTAGAGACAAATCTTCCAAGGGATTTTTATATAGGATGTAACAGAGAAATGGGAGATGCAGTGGGATCAAAAAAATAAAAATTTTAAGATAGAAGAATACATCATGGGATGATGATGATAATTACCCAAATGAGAAATCTGAGAGATATAAGAGACAGAGGAGAGACTCACTAGAACAACATCCTTCAGTCAGTGAGGAGAGGCGACTCCTGCCTGCACAAGTGGACCAGAAGGGAACGTGGACAGTGCACCTCTGGGAACCCTTGGGAAGGTGGAATTTGTGGGTGGAATGCTGGCAGGAGTATAGACATGGGGGGAAGTTGCTATAATTCCATCAGTGGAAAGAAATGTTATGAGCTGAAAACGATGGGGAAGAAACAGATATTAAAGGTTTTAAGAGAGGGACAAATATGGGAAATGTAGTATGAATGCCAGGGAACCATGTGGTTCAACTTAAGGTTTGCAGCCATGAATTGACAGTAAGACTATCAGCTCAGTGGTATGTTTTTCTCTACGTAGGGTTGGCTGCAATCGGGTTAGGTTCAGAGGTTGGTTAGGGTCTTGGTTCTCCTAAGAGAATATTAAAATAAGGGTGAGGAAGTTGATCATGCACACAAGGTTTATAATGCTCATAATAACTTAAAATAATAAGTATCGGAAGCCAAGTATGCTAGGTAGCAGCAAGAGTTTGCTATAGTCATGGTGCTGGACGGAGTGAGCTGGAGAAAGAAAAGATGAGGTCAGAAAGTGGGCTGTATTGGTAAGGGGGGCAGGGTGTGGCCATGGATCAAATAGTAAGGTAGAACAGAGGATACATTCACTGGAGGAAAGGAATTGAAGGAACTAGAAAGTCAAGAGTTAAAGGTATTATGTATATAAATGGAAATCTCCAAACATTAAGACAGGAATAAGGTTGGAGAGAGGGACAGTGAACCAAAAACAAAAACCCATTGAAATGGTTTAGCCCTAGGATTTGAAGTTACTGTTGGCCCTGGCCAGTTGGCTCAGTGGTAGAGTGTCAGCCCAGCATGTTGATGTCCTGGGTTCAATGCCCAGTCAGGGCACACAGAAGTGACCATCTGCTTCTCTATCCCTCCTCCTCCCCTTCTCTCTCTCTCTCTCTCTCTCTCTCTCTCTCTCTCTCTCTCCACCTCCCACAACCATGGCTTGTTGGTTCAAGCACATTAGCTCTAGGCGCTGAGGATGGCTCTGTGCAGCCTCCACCTCAGGCACTAAAAATAGCTTGGTTGCAAGCATGGCCCAAAATGGGCAAAGCATCAGCCCCAGACAGGGATTGCTGAGTGGATACTGGTCAGGGCACATGGAGGAGTCTGTCTCTCTATTTCCCTACCTCCCATTTGGAAAAGAATAAAATAAAATAAAATAAGTTACTGCTGTGGGGAAGCAGAATAGTAGGTGGTGGATTCTGAAACTATAAGATTCAACACCACATGTTTAAAAGGAAGAGAAGACAGAAGAGCAATGAGTAAGAGGCAGGAACTTTAACTCCTCTCCATGTTCAGCAGTACAAGGGAGAGTCCCAGAAAAGCATTGCTTTCTGGAGGGGGCATGTTTTAGTCAGGACTAGAAAGCAGAGGCTGGATTCAGACAAAAGGTTCAGGATATAATGTTTTCTGCAGCTGGGCCCCAAGTTTTATCAGACACAGCGTTCAGGATACAGGGGGAAGGGCTCAGGGTGGGAGAAGGTATAACCACAGAACCAGCTCAAAATGATCCTATCCTGTTTAACAAGATAGAGTTGCTCTTCAGAGACAACAAACCCAAAGCACAAGTCATAAAGCCAAAACATGCACACAGGAGAGAACTTTGACTTCCAGCTGCATTCAGAACCAAACTCTTGCCCCGCCAGGCACAGAACCAAAGGACTGGAACATAACCAGCACATGAACACCAGATCCTTTCCCGCTATCTAGAGGTCCTGTGTTGACGCCCTTTACCATACTGACCACACTCCGAGGTCCTCCAGTGAAAAGTTGCCCATCAGCATCTCCGCACACCTGCTCCTCCTATACCTATATATACCCTCCCAAACACACCGGGACCCTAGATTGGGGAGTTTGTGCTTTTGAGCATTAGCTTCCCCTTCTTCTGGGTGGCATCATTAATAATAAATAGACACTTTCTCCACTGCAACTCTTGGTGTTCAGGGTGTGGCTGTGTTAGCACCTGGTGGACAAACTCTTTTTGTTCAGTAGCAATGGGGACAGACAGGTTGAAGTACAGAGGGGGATGTGGCATGGGGCTTCTGGAAGAGGGAGGGGTGGTATTGGAGGCTCCCTCTCAGTCCTTGTCATGAAAGCGGAAGGTCTGGGGAGATGTCAGCTACACAGCCTTTTTTCCTTAACATAAAAATGGCTAGAGACCAGACAGGGGTTGCCGGGTAGATCCCAGCTGGGGCGCATGCAGGAGTCTGTCTATCTCCCCTCCTCTCACTTAAAAAAAAAAAGGCTAGAGACCAGTTGAAGAGGCTGTATTAAGAGAAGAGTAGCTTGGATGAGAAGGTGGATAGGCCAGGAGAGTAGTGGGACATGGTTCCCCCTGAGGCGGGCTAGTGGGGCGAGAGTTGGCAGCGGAGCGAGGCCGTGGACAGCTGAGGTGTCTTGGCATGGAAGAAGCGAAGCCCAAGGGTGCAAGAGGCTCACAGACACAGTGACAGCCACAAGTGGTCGGAGCTGAGAGGGAACTTTCAGACTAGTCATGCACAAATGAGACTACTCACATGCCACCTAAAAGAGAGTGCTAGTCAGGTTTTAGGGTTTCTATCTGTGTTTTATGACCAAAATAGAAATCTTTCATACAAATATTTATTGAACTAAACAGCAATGTCAAACAGTTTTTTGAATTCTTTATAAAAGCTAAAAATCATTTGATGATCTACTATAATAGATCATTTGGTGAGGTATTATTAAAAATTATTTTTTTAAAAATTTTATTGATTGATATTAGCAAAAAAGGAATGGAGAGAGAGAGATGAAAACATTGATCTATCCCTCTATGTGCCCTGACCAGAGATCAAACCAGCAACCTCTGTGCTTCGAGATAATGCTCTAACCAACTGAGTCATCTGGTCAGGGCTAAAAATTATTTTTAATGAGCAATTTATTGACTCTGTTCCTGACAGTTTGATTAGCTGAAAGCAAAGAATTGGCATCCACCTGAATTAAAAAGGAATGTGGTCTATTGCATGCATGTATATATAAATTTTTATTTATTTACTTTTTTATCTTTTAATGTATTAGAATAATTCACTTTTTCAATATCTGGGAATAATATCAAAAAGACTGCCAACATCAATGAAATGACTATTAATTATACCCATATTTTTCACCGATAGATACATTGTTTAGCATGACAGACTCAGATGGAATTGGAAAATTAAAAGCATTGCTAATTTCAATACATCTTTGACAATGCCATATTTTTTGATGAACCGCTTTTATCTCATCTCATCCTTTACATCTAGATTCAGCTTACTCAGCAGGTGGGGTACTGTCTGCACAGAACCTAATTACCAACGTCGGCTGTCAGTGCCCACTCACTAGCCCCATCAGGCCTGCTTTCTGCCATCAAATGTCTGACTTCATTTTTCCATCCCAGTAAATAGTTTAATATACATTTCAGAAATATTAAAAATTACTAATATATTGTGGAATATTTTTTTCATGATAGATTACTAAAAGCAGCCAAGATTAAGCTGATAGAAAGCTAATATAGTCTATTTTTATCATTTATAAAAACAATGATAAATCTAGATCCTGTTTCTTATAACTTATTTTGAAATAATACAGTGTCATTTGTAGCACCAAAAAGTGTATAGTTTATGAAGCAAGAGGTATAACACTCCTGGAAGTCCTGCGGTAAGTATGTGTGCATATATGGATTGAATCTGTCAGCATTCGAAAGTCATTTAAAAAAGAATGACATATTTAACTACTGAGGTCGCCGGTTCTAAACCCTGGGCTTGCCTGGTCAAAGCACATATGGGAGTTGAAGCTTCCTGCTCCTCCCCTCTTCTCTCTCTCTCTCTCTCTCTCTCTCTCCTCTCTAAAATGAATAAAGGAATGAATGAATAAATTACATATATAACTTCAAATATAAGACCATCAATTTTGGGAGACATTATGATCAAGGCTTCCTCATATATTTAATGAGAAAATTAAAAAGATATACACAGGTAACAGCAAATCGGTGTTGCAGCTATAATATCATTTTATACTTTACTAATCAGAGTTAGAAAATTGTAAGCACTTTAAAAGAAAAAAGTAAGCAGCGAATGGATGAAATAGAGTATTTTATGATACAACTTGATAAAATAGGTTTTAACTAACTTACTGAAGAACATACACTGAATTTCATACAAATCAGTTAAGCTTTATCCACAAGTTTTATCATCTCTCTCGCCCTCAAACACATTCCCATCACACTTAATAGAATTTGTGTCACTAACTGGCACAGTTTCAGCTATTCCAAGGTGCTTCTTTTTTTTTTTTTTTACCAGATAATGACACTTCCTAAGGATGAGTGTTGAGAATAGCTGAACATAATTGCTTCTGATTAAATGTGTGAAAAAGAGATATCTATTTTTTCCTTTTTATTGACTTTATTGGGGTGACACTGGTTAACAAAATTATATAGGTTTCAGGTGCATAGTTCCATAACACATCATCTATACACTGTATTGTATGTTCACCACCCCAAGTCAAGTCTCCATTCGTCACCATTCATCCCCCCAGCCCCTCCTCCTTCTCCACCCCCTCCCCTGGCAATCACTACATTGTTGTCCGTGTCCATAAGTTTTTTCTCTTTTTCTCCTCTTTTGCTCAATCCTCCAGCCCCCTGCCCAGCCACCCCAATAATTGTTGGCCTGCTCTCTATCTACAAGTCTGTCTCTATTTTGCGTATTAGTTCATTATGTTCATTAGATCCACACATGAATGTAATCATATAGTACTTGTCTTTCTCTGACTGTCTTATTTCACTTAGCATAATACTCCCCAGGTCCATTCATGCTGTCGCACAAGGGTAAGATTTCCATCTTTTTTATGGCTGAGTAATATTTCATTGTGTAAATGCACCACAGGTTTTTTTATCTATTCATCTACTGGCGGACACTTGGGCTGCTTCCAAATCTTAGCTTTTGTAAATAATGCTGCAATGAACACAGAGGAGCATATATCCTTTCAAATTGGTGTTTTGGGTTTCTTCAGATAAATTCCCAGAAGTGGAATCACTGGGTCATAAGGCAATTCCATTTTTTTTAATTTTTTGAGTTAACTCCATACTGCTTCCCACATTGGCTATGCCAACTCACACTAACAGGGCACAAAGATTCCTGTTTTCTGCACTCTCATTGACACTGTTGTTTGTGGATTTATTGATGATAGCCATGCTGACAGGCGTGAGGTGATATCTCATTGTGATTTTAATTTGCTCTGATGATTAGTGACACTGAGCATCTTTTCATATGACAATTGGCCATCTATCTGTATGTCCTCTTTGGAGAAGTGTCTATTTAGGCCCTTTGCCTATATTTAATTTGGATTTTCCTTTTTTTTTTTTTTTTTGGTGTTGAGTTATATAAGTTCCTTGTAAGTTTTGGATATTAACCCCTCATTAGTTGTATCGATGAATATGCTTTCCCATTCAGTGGATTGTCTTTTCATTTTGTTGATGGTTTCCTTTGCTGTGCAAAAAGTTTTTAGATTGATGTAGGCTCATCTATTTTTTTTTCCTTTTGTTTCCCTTGCAAAAAAGAGACATCTTTAGCAGTCAATATTCCTTAGCTATTTTCTTTTTGTTCTAACCATTTTCTCTCACAAAAGCAAAGTATCCTCTAACAAATGTCAAAGTTTGGGAGAAGTGAGCTCATTAAAGAGAATTGTCATCACCCCACTGTCCAGCCCCTCCTCAAAGGGGCTAGCATGCTCCATTTCCATCACCACCCTTCAGCCTTAATGGAAAAATCTAACAGATCAGTAAGAAGATAAAACTGTCCCATGAGTTTCTAGTGTTCTCATTACAAAGGAGCTTCAGCTTCCTGAAGGGATTCAGACAAACAGTGTACTGGAGTAAAATTTCGGAAGGCTGAGCACCTTCATTTTGTAAAGTAGGAAAAGGTTGTTTATGAAATGGGCAAGAGCCTACATGACACCAGGACACTGTGAAATTTGAGAGTCTGGAAATTCAACCCTTTAAGACCATCAGCACAGTCAGCCCTGGAATTAGAAACTCAGAGTTCCGGATGCCCAACTTCCCCTTGCTCTTCAGGGGATGGGCTAGCCAGTGGTTTATGCAGAAGAGAAGGATGGGGAAAAGGGGGCCATGGGCCTCAGAACCACAAGTCTGTAGGTGTGGCTAGAAAGGATAGCTCTCTAGCCATCTGTGGGTCTTTGGGATCTTGAGGAAGACAAGAAAAGAGAATGGGGAACAATTAAGAGGGAAGCAGAGTAATTTCCTGGAGGAAAGAAAGCAAAAAGATAAAAGTAAAAAAATTCAGCATCTCAGTTCCGTCTCCCTCATATCATCTGGCCGGAATCAAGAGCAAGTGCTGAGGGAATGAGGACAGAGCGCACTGGAACCACAGACTGCAAGGGGAAGGGAGACTGCTGTAGGCTCCTGCATCGGGGACTTCAGCCGTCTCGCTGAAGTAAGTGGAGATGCTGACTCCAAGGGCTGAGATGCAGGTGCTGCCCCTCCAGTGACCCACTGAGCTGTTTTATTTCGTTTCACCTTGAGCAAGCAAAGAAACATATAGTAAGCTTTCTTTTTAATGGGAGTCTTGAAAGACAATGACAGTGTACACTTGTTAATAAAAGGTAGGTATGTCAGCAATAATTGCCTGTCCCTACTATGACAGCTCAGGCTTCCTTCTCCCTGTGGGGGGTGGGACAAGGACCCCTTTAGGGAGGTCTGTCTGAAATGCCACATGTGCCCGAGAGCCCTGGGCATCACCCTCAGGGCCCTGAAGCTCATAGATGGGGCATTTGGACTCCCCATGTGCCAGGGTCATGCTCTATTTTCTAAAATAGCCCAGATCAGACCCATTGGAGTAAAATTTTTTTTTTCTTTTGAAAAGGAATGAAGAGGAATTCTCCACTTGATTATGAGTTGGGATTCTGGGAGTGGAGTGTCAGGGGATAAGGAAGGAGTTCCATAAACATGACATAATCTCAGCCAAGGAGAAGTTCCAAGACACCCTCCCCATTCACACGAAAGGATAGAAGGGGAGACAATTTTCCATGGCTGTCTCTCATACAAGCGACCACTTGCAGACCGCGTCTGTGTGAGTAGGCAGATAAGCATGAGTGTGGCTGTATTGTTGACCTTATCATGCATATACCATTAGCAAGCCAAACTCTGTAGCAGATGCCCTCTCAGTGAGAGGAACAGCTAATTTTAAGGAAGGAGGGAGCATTTGATTTCATAATCTCAGGCAGGTTGGGCAAGTGGAAATAGGTGTGCCTTGGTAAACCCTCACTGAAGCCGGTGTTGGACATTGCCACCCCATTGTCAATCTTGTCACCATGTCTGTATTACCTATGGGAGGAAATATAAGTGTCCTGGCCTTGTAGGTGGGAATTAAGAGGAAGGTAAACCAGGGCTCAAAGTCATATAAGGTAGAAATGTGTAAAAGGGAGTCTTGAGGTTGGGGAAAGTGGGAGGAAGGGTAGAGTTGGGGAAAGAGGAATAACATTTTGGCTTTATCTTAACTCGCAGAGAAGCTGGGTCTTTTAATTAAACATTTAGAAATGAACTAGTGTTTCTCAACACAGATGGCTGTTCAGATTTGTTTGCAGAGTACTTCTGGTTCTGGGGAAAGTCCCTGCTTTGCTAGTCCTCCCTGACCTGCTGCATTACTTCATGCCGCAGGCGACGGGTCAACAGGGCTGTGCTGGTGGAGGGAGATGGGACATCCTTCCTTGGACCGGCCTTTCTGAGGTGTCAGTGTGCACAGCCACCACCTAGGCTGCTTGATATAATGAAAAACCCTGGACCCCTCCTCCCAAACTGATACAATTGGTCTCAGAAGGGTGTCAAAAGTAATCCAAGCGGTTCAGCTGCTGGTGGTGTGGGGATCACACTTGGAGGAAATCTGCCTCCCAGCAGAGGAGGAGTTGGGAGAATTGTTACAGTGTCCTCAAGGAGGTGGGAGAGAGGCAGGTCTGAGCATGAAGCAGACAGTGAAGGCACAGACCAGGGGCTCTGCAGGAGCAGGAGGAGGATTCTGTTCAGAATTGGAATCCAAAGGCAAGAGAAGCTGTAGAGCTGGAGGCGGCTCCTCAGTCTTCAAAAGAGGTGATTACAAGCCTTGGTTCTGGTAACCTATGACCACTCAGTGTTGGGTCCGTCATGCCCTCTCTCTAAGCCTCAGTTTTACTCATTCGTAAAACAGAAATGTCAGTTCTGGTATTTTGGGATTCTATTGTCCTAATATCATTCCCCTCTTTCATTTTTTTTTTCCTCTATGTTTAAATATCTCTTTGCTTCCTCTGTCTGGGCTCCTGAGTTGGGAGAAGACTGGGACAACCAAACCTTCTGACTCACTTCCTCAACTAAAGAGCTCTTCTTCCCCACACCTCCTGCCCTATGTCATCTTAGGGAACACAGACATGAGCGCCTTTGTGGGTGGTCTTAAACCATCAGTCAAGCTGAAAGGCTGATTCATGCAGCCTTCCACCGGACAATAAAGAAAGACCAAACCTCAGGGGGAATCAGCAACCCCAGTTACAAGTGCAAAAGGCAGTTACACTTGTGGGAACCTGGAAGGGTGCCAGGAGGCCCCGCCCGACCCCCATGCCGCCTGGACTCCTGCAGGCGGGGAGTGATCCTTTCACTATGCCTCATCTTCCTTACGTTGCTGCAAAATGGCCAACCTAAGATGGGTAGGTAATTTTCAACCATCGGCACTTTCAAAGGGATTATTTTTTATTTCATATTTACTCACGTACAATCTCTTTACAAAAGTGAGAGAACTGTGAAAGGAAAGTAGGAAGAGAAGGGAAGAAGCAGAGGTGTTATTAGACACAGTCATGTGCAACCGCTAATGTAGACGATGCAGTTGGTTCTAAGCTTCCTTGAAGAAAAAGCATAAATGAAATTAAGATCATTCACAACAGAATTAGTTGAAAATGTTCATAACTGGACCCTCCAAGAACAAGAGGGCTCTTGAGACAAACACTTGTGGAGCACTAATTACCAGCCACATGTTCCTGGTGAAGGCCTATGAGGGACCCAGTGGGCAGAGAACAACAGTCCCTGCTCTCAAGGCACTAATAAGCCTAGTCATGGAAAGGAGCAGTATAAGCATATTACAAGACATGCCACATAGTCTCATTATAAAGGTATCATCTTGCTTGGAAAAGGAAACCAAGGGAATGACTGGATGGTCAGAGAAGGTTCGTGGAGAAGGCTGGGCTTCCTCTTGGTCCTGTAGGGTCATGTTGGCTTATTGAGCTGGGTGGAGGTCTTGGGAAAATTCAAAAGAGGTTTCAGTGTCCTAATGATACTAGCCAAGTAGGAGAGAAGATTTTCAGTATGGCTATCCACAGTGAGAGCTTTTCATGTCCTACCTAAGCCAAATAATGGAGAAACATTTCCTGGGTTGGTGTCCCTTGCTAAAGTAGAGAAGTCCCTGAGAAGGGATACAAGGCAACCAATGCACATGCAACTTGCTGAAGCAATATTTATTAAGCACCTACCATGTATGCCAGGTGTTGTGTTATGGGGGTCACGATGGCAAGCAGGAGAGATGTTCGCCAGGTCTGTCTGCTCACTCACCCTTTATGGGAGAGTCCAGTGGCTTAAAGGACTGTGAGAGTCAGTCCTGCTCATGATGGCACAAGCATTGTGTGTCCAGGGAGCCAGGAACAGCTCGAGCATCCTGTCTCGAGAAGCCACTGGAAGAATATTTTGCTTTATTTTTCTAAGTGAACATAGTCAGATAGAGGGTGAGGCAAAATGACTCCCACAATCATTCTACATAAATCCCAAGAAGCTTGCAACAGAAACAAGCCATTTTGCTTACCTTATGAGCAGGAGCCAAATGCAGTGTTGTGCTGCCAGTCAATTGTCTAGATAACTGCACAGACTGCCTCTCCCTCTACGGATTTCAGCAAGCACATATGCAAGCATTTATTTCTTCATTCCTTATTTAGGTACACTCGTGGGTTCTTTGTTTGTGCCTGCCTTTTATCAGATTACAGGGTCCACAACAGCAGCAAGAGCTTGTTTGAGTTCTAGTATCTCCCACCACTGAAAATCTTTGGAGGTAACCTGTTTAGAGACAGAATTAGTAGGTCCCATCCTGACACTCCCACCAACTGGCTGCAGGGCACTGGTAAGTTGTTTTGCTTCTCTGGACTCCAGTATTTTCATCTGCACAAGACTGTTGAATAGATCAACTCTAATAATAGTAACAACTACCATTCCTTGAGCTCATACAATGTGCCAACCACTTTACATATATTCTTCGTCATTATCACAAGGATCCTGCCAAGAACCATCTCTGTTTTGCAAGTGAGGATTCTGAGTGCTGGTAAGTTAAACAACTTAGCCAAGGTCACACAAATATTAAGTGGTAGAGGCAGGACTGCATGACTGTAATATCCAGGCTCTTCTCTCTGTGCCACACAGCTTAAGGTCTTCCCTCTGAGTCCACATTCTCATGGGTGGCATACAGTTCAGCTGTTCAACCCAGGCTCCCTAGAGCTCGGCACGCTCCACAGTCAGGAAGCAAAGGCAACAAGCAAGGTAGGACGTTTGGGTGTCTATCAGGTGGTATAACCAGATTCTTTAAGGCTGAAGCCAGCTCCCTGGGCTCACAAAGGGAGTTTGGCTTTGGCCAGATGAAGACTGGAACATGACCCTCACCCACTGTCGCCCATTGCCCATGCAGGCAGAGAGCCTCTCAGGAAGCTCTGCCTCTGGCCTATGGGCTCTTCTTGAACCTTCAGGTGATCGAAGAGCTGCCGTACAGTCCAACCCACAGAGTGTGAGTTTTAGGGAAAGCTGGTGGAGGTTAAAGAGTGTTGCTCCCCATAGACTGTAATTGTAATCAGTCTTTGGAGATTAACACACACAATCATGAACTTGTAGGCGCACAGTTGTAGCCTTAAATTTAGTACTTTAGACATTTTGCTTATTTTTCCTGTCCTAGTGACCATCTTTCCTGACCAAATATCAAAACAAATGGTTCAACACGTGGTAGTCATTCTGCCTTAAGCCACATGAAAAGAATCATTTACAGTCCAGATATCCCAGAAAATGAGGCTTTGTAGAATTATCCTAAGTAGGACAGTTTTTCCATTTTCCTCTGTGGCCTTGCTTTGCCCTGCTGCAAAGTTCAGTACTCAAGGGGCTGTCTCTTTCTCACACAACCTATGGGCCACGGCCAAGAACACTTTGAAGACATCTTTTTTGGGAATGGAGATTTAGTTTGAAAAGTGATTTTTAACTCTTCCTTTTGACAACGTAATCAAGTTGACTGCCACGGGTTATTTTTCTGCCATCTGGCCAAGAAAGAAGGTCGTGTTAGGTGAGAAATGGGTTTTCAGTAGGTTCCCATGTTTCTCTATGGCAATGTGCCACTCGTATTAAAACTATGGGAACCCCAGGTACAAACAAGGAGAGAAAAGCATCAGAGGCATTTCTGCTGCTATAAATCAAGCGTTAGGGGCCTTAACTAAGTGGTTGTACTTGCTGGGGACAGACAGCACTGTGGAAGCAGCCTGGAGGATGAATGGCTTTGGAAGCCAGCTTAGTGGCCTAGCGAGGGATCCCAAAGCCCACACCAAGCCCCACGCTTGGCAGGATGAAAAGTGCATTAAATTGCTTGAGAAACTGAGCTTCACTTTCAGCAGGAAGGAGAGCTCTCGGGCCAGTTGGAAATGGATTTTTATGTTGGCAATGGACATATCCACAAGATATTGAGCATTTGGATGGGTCCATCACCACTTACTATGGTGGAAGAGAAAATGAAATGCAGGTCTAGAGAGACCTGGTCATTCTTTTGAAGAGAAACTTGATCAGGTGGGGAAAATGTGAACTTGCAAGTGAGATACAATGAAATTCTTATTCCAAATCTGTCATTTACTCATGATAAAAACTGTGACAATTTACTTGATTTTATTTTGATTTTTCTATTTGGTAACTGAACAAAACTTACTTATAGAGTTTTTGCAAAGTCTGAGTGACTCTCATAAGACAAGGGCCTGGTGGCATCAAAGCACTTAGAAAGTACTCAGTAGATGTGAGCCATATCATTGTGAGCTTTTGGAGATCTCCCTATTTTAAAAAAAAAATTCCTCACAGCTGACATCATACTCAATAGTGAAAAACTCAAAGCTTTTCTCTAAGATATGAAACAAGAGAAGGGTGCCCACTTTCACTCTTCATATTCAACAAAGTTCCATAATTTTTAGCCAGATCAAATTAACAAGAAAATGAAATAAAAGTTATCCAAATTGGAAAGGAAAAAGTAAAATTATCTCTGTTCACAGATGACATAACCTTTCCTGAGGAAAACCCCAAAGATTCCACAACACTCATCCATACACACACATACACACACACACACACACACACACACACACACACACACACACAACTAATAAGCAAATTCAGCAAATTTACAACAAAAAAAATTAAAACACAAGAATCAGTTCTATTTATATACACTAATAATAAACTATCTAAAAATGAAATTAAGAAAACAATTTTATTTACTATAATATTAAGAAGAATAAAATGCTTAAGAATAAATTTTACAAAGGAGATGAAAAGACTTGTACTCTGAAAACTAGAAACCATTGCTGAAAGAAATTAAGAAGACAGCAATAAGTGGAAAGATATCCAATGTTCATGGACTAGAACATTTAATATTGTAAAGATGTTAACACTACCCAAAACAATCTAAAGAATGAATATAATATTTATCAAAATCCTAATGACATTTTTAAAATAAATTAAAAAAAAAACTATGCTAAAATTTATAGAAAGTCTCCAGGGTACCAAAATAGCCAAAATGAACTTAAGAATGAACAAAGTTGAAGGTGTCACACTCTCTGATTTTAAAACTTACTACAAAGCTATGGGAATCAAAACACTGTTTTACTGCTATAAAGACAAATACATAGAACAATGGATAGACTAGAAAGCCCAGAAATAAGCCCTTTTATATATAGTCAAATGATATTTTAACACACCAGTCAATGGATAAAGAATGGTTTTTTCCACAAAAGATGCTGTAAACACTGGATGTCTACAAGAAAAAATAAAATAAAATAAAGTTAGACCCTTGTCTCATACCACATGCAAAAATTAACTCAAAATGGATCAAATAGTAAGAACTAAAACTATAAAACTCTTGAAAAATAGAGGAAAAGTTTTATGACATTAAATTTGGCAAGAATATCTTGGAAATGCCACCAAAACACAGAAAACAGTGGAAAAATTATAAATACATTGGACTACATTAAAATTAAAATGTTCATCAAAATATGCTACAAACAGAGTTAAAGGGGAACCCACAGAATGGGAGGAAATATTAGTATATTATATATCTGACAAGGCATTAATACTCAGAATTTTACAACTCAGCAACAAAGTCAAATAACCCAATTAAAGAATGAGCAAAGAGCTTGAAGAGTAACATCTCAAAAGACATGTACAAATGGCCAATAAGCACATGAAAAGATACCCAATGTCATCAATCACTTCAGAAATGTACATCAAACCACAATAAGCTGCTACCTTACACCCATTAAGATGGCTACTATCAGGCCCAGACTGGTTCACTCAGTAGATAGAATGTCGGCCTTGCATATGGATGTCCTGGGTTTGATTCCCAGTCAGGGCACACAGGAGAAGCAAACCTCTACTTCTTTCCCTCTCCCTCTCCCCCATCTCTCCCTGTAGCCAGTGGCTCAATTGGTTTGAGTGTTGGCCCCAGGTGCTGAGGATAGTTTGGCTGATTTGAGCATCAGCCCCAGACAGAGGTTGCCAGGTGCATCCCAGTCAGGTTGCATGGTGGAATCTGTCTCACTATCTCCCATCCTCTCACTAAAAAAAAAAAAAAAAAAAAGATGGCTACTATCAAAAACAGAAAATAACAAGTACTAAAAGTACTAACAAAGATGTGGAAAAAAAAAACAGAGGTTTTGTGTACTGTTGTCAGGAATATAAAAATGGTGTAGCCTATATGGAAAACAGTATGGGGATTTCTCAACAAATTAAAAATAGAATTATCATATGTTCCAGCAATTCCACTCTGGGTACATGCCCAAAAGAATTAAAAGCAGGGTTTTAAAGAGCTATTTGCACACACACATGTTTATAACATCACTATTGACAATTGCCAAGGGATGGAAGCAACCCAAGTGTCCATCAACAAATGGTGCTATATCCATAGAGAGGAACAGGCCTTAAAAAGAAAGAAAATCCTGTCTTATGCTACAAACAACATGAACGAAACAAGTATATTATGCTAAGTGAGAATGCCAGTCACAAAGAACAAATAGTATATGATTCCATTTATATAGAGAATCTAGGGTAGTGAAATTCATTGCTTAGATGAAAAGAATAGCTTTATGCACATTCATTCTACAGATGTTTACATAGAGCAAAATGCACTGAGGATCCACGATACAAAACTGATTACAATAAAGCCTCTTGTTTTACAGGGTTCAAAGTCTAGAAGAGGAAGTTGACATATAAAGACATCGAGGACCACAACCAAGACCTCAACAACAAAATTATGAGCCTGCCCAGAACCTCTGGGAACTCTTCCATATGTCCTACAAGAGCACCTGCAGCTGCGTGAGGCCTCATCCAATCACACCAGACTACATGGCTGTGGTACTTGGCCAGTTCTGATGCCTCTGGTTCCCTTCTTCGTTTTTTTTTTCTTACTGCTGCCACCCTCTCAGACTGATGATTAAGATGCATTATTTTTTTATTCCAAGTTGACATTCAACCCAGTCTTTCAGGACTTTCTAGTTCAGTGACCTACGGCATGCAGTTCTACTTAATCTCAATGTGGGTTCCAAGACCCCATTGCTAGGGCAACCCAGACATGGCATGTGTAGCTAGCACACTGGTGGGCAGAAGCACAGTTGTGGGGCAAGGGAGGGGTGTGGTCAAAGAGATCGCGGCTCTGTGCAGGCATCCATCCTCAGTAAACTCAATCCTATCAAAATCCAGCAAATATTCATTGAGCATCTAATATGTACCAGGCAATGGGCTAAGTTCTGAAGATGTAGCAATAAAAAAAGAAAAAAAAAAAAACCAGACTTCTGTCTTCTAGATATAATAGTCTTCATGGGAGTCCAATATTAAACGAGCCACTGTAATGTTTTATTAACAAAAGGGAGATATAAGCTACAGGGGACCATAAAACAAGGGGATTTAACTTATACTGGGGATTTCTACCTAAAAGTTCTCTCAAAGAAAATGTCACCTAAGCTGAGATGTGACACTTGAGTAGGAGATTAGCCAGGTGGAAAATGATAGTAAAAGCAAAAGGAACAGCAAAGGTTGAAAGTATGACACATTTGGGAAAAGTACAGAAATTCCACCATAAATGGAGATGGAGTTAAAAGGGAACAGTGGTACCAACAGGTGGTTTGGCATGACTGGAATATTTAGTGAGTGGGTAAGGATGAAGCCAGATAAGTGGGCAGAGATCAGATCCAAAAGCATCTTGAGTAATTACTCTACTCAGCAAAGCTATCATTTAGAACTGATGGACGGATAAAGAGCTTCCCAGACAAGGAAAAGCTGAAGGAGTTCATCACCACCAAACCACTATTACATGATATGTTAAAGGGTCTTCTTTAAGAAGAAAAAAAAAGATGAACGATAAAATGGCAATAACTACATATCTATCAACAACTGAATCTAAAAATAAATAAATGAATGAACAAAACAGAAACAGACTCATAGATACAGAGAACATTTTGATAGTAGCCAGATGAGATGGGGGTTGGGAGGTTGGGTGAAAAGGATAAAGGGGTTAAGAAATATAAATTGTTTTTTACAGAATAGTCATGGGTATGTAAAGTAATGCATAAGGGATATAGTCAATAATATTCTAACATATGGTGTCAGATGGGTACAAGATATATTGGGATGATCACTGTAATGCTGGTGGCTGAGTCCAGGCAGGTTCACACTGGATTCAGGCAGACGGTAGAAAAACTGCAGAGTCAGAAAGGGTTGGCCCATTCCATATAATAAAGTCTCACAACAGCAGACAAGCACACAGGCAGGGGAAACCACCTCTCAGGCAAACACAGCAAAATGGCCCCTCACAGTGGCAGGCAGACAATCCACGCATCCACGATCCCTCATCTCTCTCGAGTGCAAGCACCCATAGCCTTATATAGGCCAGACACACGTGATGCTGCTATGCACCCATGCACCAATCAGGTAAAGTGCTTGCAGCTGGTAACCCCGCGAGCAAGGCTAACACAGCTGCCCCACAATCACTTAGCAAGTTATATAATGGCTAATCACTGGGTTGTGCACCTGAAACTAATATAATATTGTATGTTAACTGTAATTAAAAAAAAATTTAAATGGTTAAATGGCAAAAAAAACCCATCTTAATACACATGTTCTGAAGCTTGCCTTTGCAGTGTTGAGGACAGAGACAGTGAAGGGCTTTCGTTAGGGAACATTCGTCAGTGAGTTTATGCTTTAGGAAATTTACTCCAGTGGCAGCAGAAAGGATTGATTCAAACCAGATAGAAGCCTTCCACACTATCCTGAGAAAAGATGGTGAGGGCTGAAAATATAGCAGTATCCATGAACATGAAGGGAGGGGGAAATCTGAGAATTTCTCCAAAGTGAGAACTGACACAACTTAATGACTCATTGTTTGGGTGAAAGGGATGAAGGAGGAGAGCACAGGTGATGCTCAGACTCCAGGCTTGAACGATTGAGTTGATACATTGACCTCTCCCCAGAAAAACACATATTGGAAGGGAAGTTGTTTTGGAGTTTGGTACTGAACATGTTTTTATTTGAACTGTTTTGGGCCACTGTGGGGAAAACGGCTGTGTTAGGCTTGCTGCAAGCGCCTTGCCCCATTGGTGCGTGGCAGCACCACGTGTGTGTGTGTGTGTGTGTGTGTGTGTGTGTGTGTGTGTGTGTGTGTGTGTGGTCTATGTGAGGCTACAGGTGCTCTCCCACTACCCTGAGGTGTGGTTTTCCTGGCTCCTCTCCCTTACTGTGAATAGCAGATTTTCCTTTTGTTGTTTATTCGCTCGGCCTCTCTTTGTGAGCCTCCAATAAATGGGTATGGCCTGATGCTTTCCAGCTCTGCAGTTCTCTACCATCCTTCCAAATTCAGTTGGGAAACTACCTGGCTTTGACCACCAGCATGACAACCATGTAATAAGTTATTAGATGTGTTGTACTAGGAACTCAAGAAAAAGCTACAGTCATAAAAATAAGTGAAATTTCTCAGGGAATGTGTAGATTAAGAAACAAGGAAAGCCAGAAATGACTCAGAAAGCATTCTTTTGTGCAGAATGAGGAGATATTCAAGCCACCTGATAGGCAGAGGATAAGAAGAATGAGTTGAGCCTGACCTGTGGTGGAACCGTGACCAGAGCCTCAACCTGGAGCACTGAGGTCGTCAGTTTGAAGCCCCAGGCTTGCCCAGTCAAGGCACATATGAGAAGCAATGAATGAACCACTAAAGTGAAGCAACTATAATCTTGCTCCCTCTCTCTCTAAAATTGATAAAGAAGAATGGGTGAGACACAACACAAAAGCCAGAGGAGAGAAGATAAGAACCACTGGGTCAAGTGAGAGGTCAAGTAGCACGAAGAGAGGGATTTGACAATCAGGAAGCAGTCAAGGGGATCTTCGCCAGACTGCCTTCAGGTGTCTTCCCTTAGGGAAATTTAGGGGCTCACAGGACCATGGTCCAGACATTGTGGTGAAACCAATCAGATCAAAGCCTCGAACTGAAGCAAAACAGAAGAAAGCCGAGGGTAGAGAGTAGGATGATGGGTTTTCAGATTGCAAAGGCGGAGCCTATGAACATGTGATCATGGGAGGGGGATGTGACAAGAGAGTTGGGGTGTCGATCACCAAACAGAAGTCAGGAAATTACCAACACAGGCATCACAGTCTTCAAAATGAAAGCAGAAGGGGGTGGAGAGAAATATTCTCAGACAGGTGTCATCACCTTTGAAGAATGTGAAGGGTTAAACCTGAAGGTTGGCAGAGTGGAGAGAAGCAGGCAGATGGTGAGGGAAAGAGTGCATCTCTGGAGAAGGACTTAGCATGGGGTGCAGGCGTAACCTCCACCACAGGACAGATCCCAGAAAGGTTAACCTGTTCCCACCTTGTGACTGAGATCTCAAAAGTTCCACCTGAGAGGCTGCCAGCACAGTGATATCAACAAGGACAGTGCCTAACTTTACGTTAGGAGGGATCGAAAATATTTTAAAATAGATTCACAGTGGAGCAAAATTCCAGCTGGAAAAAAAAGTAGGAAGAGTTTAGATCAGGGGTCCCCAAACTACGGCCCGCGGGCCGCATGCGACCCCCTGAGGCCATTTATCCGGCCCCCACCACACTTCCGGAAGGGGCACCTCTTTCATTGGTGGTCAGTGAGAGGAGCATAGTTCCCATTGAAATACTGGTCAGTTTGTTGATTTAAATTTACTTGTTCTTTATTTTAAATATTGTATTTGTTCCCATTTTGTTTTTTTACTTTAAAATAAGATATGTGCAGTGTGCATAGGAATTTGTTCATAGTTTTTTTTTATAGTCCGGTCCTCCAACGGTCTGAGGGACAGTGAACTGGCCCCCTGTGTAAAAAGTTTGGGAACCCCTGGTTTAGACAGAGGTCAGCAGTTCAAGAAGCAATAAGCCAAAAGAGCGGGGCAGCAAATGAGGAAACCAAGGAAACTGTATCCTAGTCAAAGCCCAGAACAGCCAGGATGAGGGAATGCATGGGAACAGCTTCAGCTTGTACTCTCAGATGAAAATCTGTCATGAGCTGTCCTGTTGCTGGAAGCTCATGCACTTTTGAGGTGTGGCACTTGGGGTGTAATTTCTGAAATTACTCTTCCTTGGTCTGTGCTGAGTCTAGACACAGAGAGAGTTGACACATTTGCTCAGTGTGTGTCCTTGCTGTGAGAAGCAGCCTGTTTGACCGTTGGCATGTGGTGTCTTTATGGCTGTGTGACATTTGTCTCATGCACGTGGCTCTGTACACTCCAAGCTTGTGCTCCACTCCATAAGCACATTTCTGCGTTCATTCATTACTCATGTTAGCATCTTATGCAGATTTGAGTTTTCATACTCAATTTAAATGGTGGAATTGCCATAAAAATTATACATAGAATGAACACAGCTTCAAGATTTTTGGCCAACAAATGCCAGCTGAAACCACATTATTCCTTCCGTTTGTTTAATCTGAATGAAAAGATATTTTGACATTTCAGTGAGCTGCTCTCATTTTTTTTTAAATTAATCTAAGAATTTTGTTCCCAGTCTCTCAACACTGGGTACATTTCATTTCTCTTTCCGATTTTATTAGCTGCCAGAGCTCAAAAAACCTTTCATTTTCCTCTCAAACCACCCACTTTGTATCTTTTATGCTTCAGCAGTTCGCAAACAGATCACTCCCTCCCTCAGTATGGCTGCCTCACTAAGGGAGCGGAGAGAAAGGGACTCAGCCTCCCCTCCCAACAGGAGCAATCCCAAGGTCTGCAAAGGAAACGGCTTTAACCCAGCCCTGCACAGAGCCGCCCTCCCAGAGTGGCGGAAGCAGGTCCACATGACAGAACATGCTTGCATTTAACGGCCAGGCCCACAGACAGATAGCGAGTGGGAAGCAGGGGAGAGAGGCGAGAGAGACAACCGGAACCTCATTATTGCCATCATTTGCAAGCTTGCCTGCTTCATCCTTCCTTAATGGAGTATGAAATGGGAGATGCGCCACCCCGTGTCAATCAGCATAGCACTTGGCTTGAAGACCATCTCTTCAGTGCGCAGGGCCTGTACTTCAGGCCAGTGTGAGCGGCAACAATGGTCTGAGTTGGGATTTGGGGAGACAATGGGAAAAGGGGAGCCCTTCCCTGGCTCAGCACTTATGTGTGAGCCTATCTCCAATCCCTTTGCAGTTATCCCAGGGACTGGATTTCATCACACTGAGCAGGAAGGGCCTTCAGCGTGGTGAAGCTGTCAGGACCCTGAAATTATCACAGGGCAAAGGCACTGAAGATCCTCAGCTTAAAAACATATGAGTTATCCTCTAAATCTCAGAAAAATGGCATCAGCTACAGATTGGCTAGATTTCTAGTATGGCGATGAAAGAGCTACAGCCTCGGAGTTGTGGTGGGACCTTGAAGAACGTTCTGTTATGGAGGGCAGTGGCCACAATGAGACAGCACGGGTTTTGAAATAAAGCAAAAAGGAGTTGAGTTCTGGCTCCCCACTTTCTAACTATGAGATCTTGGATTAGTTATTAGGTAATAAATAGAAACAAAGATGTATAACCCATAGAGAAGTTTTAAGGATTAGATTAGGTACAATAATATACATGAGAAAAAAATTATTTTCTCTATTGTATGCCTCTTGTTTTTATATTATCTCCTGTTCTCTGGGAAGACTCTGAAGGGATGTTTGTTTGAAAGATAAAGGGAGTTGGACACCAGGACGGGGACCAGGATCTGTGGGAAGAGTCTAAGAAGAACACTTCAGGATAGAAATAGAAAATATCATTAAAGACAGAGGGTTACAAGGACGATTGATTGAGCCACCTGGGTTTGAATCCTGACTTGACTGCTGTTTAGTCATATGGCCTAGAGCTTTTTTCCACCTCATTTAACTCAGCCATAAAAGAAGTACCTGCCTCACAGGGAGGGAGGTCAAATAGTTTTATCCTACAAATAAGGATACTTTTTAGAGTAAAATGAGGCACTATTTATAATTATGCTGGAACAGCTCGTGTAAACCAGGACATTCTTGGACAAATCAAATCATCCTGTTAATGGCGTAAGCGACCTAGCACTTGAACATGCTTTGATCTATGTCTGCTGTGTTGCAAGTACTCAAGAAATGTTGCTATTATTTTAACTAGTGAGTTTATCTTGTCAAGTCACTATACCTATCTAAATCAATTTCCTTGTTAAAAACGGCAATAATAGTAGTACCTCCAATCTGGAATTATTGTTGAGGATTGAATGGAATAATGCATATAAAGCACTTGCCACAGTGCTTGACATATAGCAGATATTCAAAATTAGCTATTATTGCTGAGTTCAGGGTTAAGGATAAGAGGAGAGGGATAGGAGAACTCTAAACCTTCTGAAATTGCTTTTTCTATGTCAGTGTTGAGGTGAGAATTCACACATTTGCTAAGTGTCTATTCTTACCATGAAAAGAAACTTGGAAGGAAATTTAGATAGAGAAAGTAAACTGCTACTTAGTTAACAGTGGTGTATGTAATGTAATGAAAGGAACACTCATGTTTAAGTCGAAAGATCTTAGCCCCAGTCCCAAATTCATAGTTACTAACTGCATGGCTTTGGGCAGGTCACTTAACCTTTGTAAGTCTCAGTTTCCTTATCTGTAAAATAAAGGCCACAGTCTCAGGACTGCTGTGTGGATCAGCTATAAGGTAAACCATAAAAAGAATGAGAATGGATGAGACTATTTTTGATAATGATGCCTTTTACTGTAGCCCTGCCCTGGCTAATGAAGCACTTCCCAGTCTTTTGTTGTGCTTTCTGGGAAAAAAAAGTAATAAAATAACAAATTACTTCTTTGCCCACACCCCCTAAAGGATGCTTGCTACTTTCAGTTCTCCTCCATTTGGTATTGCTACCCAGTTAATGTACTTCTAACAGATTGAGGAGTACTCTAGGCTACAGAAAATCATTTTACTGTCATGCCCTGTTATCCAAATAGCTTTCTTTTCTGTTCATCCCTGTTTAATCTAGTCCCTTTTTTTGACCACCAACACCCTACCCCAAACTTATTCCATTCATAGAGGGTCAATTAGATTACTTCCTCTCAACACAAATGTTTGCATGTCTAAAATATACATTTTAATCATGATTAGGTGTGTTTTAAATTCAGGTAGGTGCTGAAAACACCATTTCCCAGATTATGCCATTAACCGGGCTGATTTTTTCACACACACCACACACACACACACACACACACACACACACACACACACACACACACACACCCAAGACCTCAGCCAGCAAAATAGACAGATGGACAAAAAGGAATTTCCATATGTAGCTTATTACTAGAGCTTTTGATTAAAAGAAATATAAATTCCAAACTTGTGTTGACCCCTACTCTATCTCACTCTCTTATATTACGTTATCTTCCTGCCCATTGTCTCTGCTGGTCAGTGTCAGACAATAAAGAAAAGCTCTCTGATTGGATCCCAGACTCCCTTATCTGCAAAAGGTCAAAGTATTCCTGAAACCCTAACTAATGGTGTGGTATATCAGTAAAGTAAAGCTTGATCTTAGTGAATACGTGGAGCTTGCTCTTGGGGTTCAAATTTTTAGTAGCTCATCTGGCTGGGACTGGTGATAAATAGGTAAACAAGCATGTTTCAAAGTAATTTACATTTTTCTTGAAAATGTGTCATTTTCTTTTATATTGTTGTGTTAGAATTTAAGAGCCTAATTTTAGTGGCTTGGGTACTGAGGTACCTAGGGGACAAAACCACAGATTTTTTTTTTTCTTTAATGCTTTCAACAAGTCTGGGTCTTAACTCTTACCTTTCAAATTAGATCATCTATTTGCTAGACCACAGGAAAAGCAATGGGTTTTCTACATCACGGGTAGGACTATAAAGCCACAACTGTGCAGCCAGCGGTAGAATAACTGCCTCAACAGGCACCTTCCAAAGTGCGCATTGTTCCAGGGAACGGAATTAGCCGGTCAACCTTTCAGGACCGCGGACAGCTCATCAATACCTGATAGAGAATCCGGAGCTTTAAACTTAAGTCTGTATGTATAGCCTTTCCAATGAGGAAACTCTACAAAAATAATGGGAAGAGGCAGAAACCAATGTTCTTAGAGTCCTTAGGAAGCAGACTCAAAGGGATTATGGGATTTGCTTAGTCATTTAATAAAATTATGGAGGATTCAGTACCAAGTGTTCCAACACACTACATCTTCCCGTACAAATAGGCTGCTAAAAACCACCAAGGGAGGAAAACAGGAGGGGGATTCCCAAAGATCCAATTTTACCCAAAAATGTGAAGGCAATTGCTTTTTTCATAGGTTGCCTTGGAGGACAATGAGATGGAAGTTTAGTGGCCAAACTTAGGCAGAACCTTAATTAAATAACAGCTTTCTATAACAACATGGAGACATAAATATACTTTAAGCATTTATTCATGGGCAAAAAATTACAGTGCTTTTATAAAAATAAGTTGATAAAACTTCCAGATAGATAATAATCCTTAAACACATGTGCAAATGTGTGTGCACACACAAACATGTATTCTCACTCTCTGTGATGTCACATACTCACCTCAGGAAACTTTTCCTAGTGTCTCCATCAGGGTATCTCCTTATCCTTCTTTTCTTCCTCTCTTTCTTACCCCACTTCAATTCCAGTTTTCTTTTCTAACTCAAAGGAGCTCTCAATGGTGCAGGCAAAATTATGAAATAAACTGACAGTATGTGCACTTTGATAACAACTCCAAAGCAACATTATTGATGTGAGATGAACAAGAAGTCAGTTGTGGAGCTCAGTATGGCATAGAATTATTTAATTAATATTACAGAGACATCAAAGCAACTGAATGCTGACTCTGCATCAGCATGTGCCCTAAGCTCTAAGAATATATCTGTGACCACGGAAGAGAAGAATCCTGCCATCATGAGCTTCCATTCTCATGGGAGAGAAAGATAATAAGCAAGTCAGCAGATAACAGAAACCATTCTAGAAACTAATAATTTTTATTAAAACTACTGCCTAAACTAATGAGATGAAATTACCTGGGGTAAGGTGTAGTCTCTATTCAATGCTTTGAATAGATACTCCAGGGAGGCCTTCCTGAGGAAGTGATGTTTGAGCTGAGACAGGTATCATACAAATGACAACCATTAATTAAAAGCAGTTGTATGTTATCTACATTCCTGAGAAACGTTGTCATCTGATCACCTTCCAGGCAAGGATGCAAGTTCTTTTAGCATACAAATGCACACAATATTCCCCATGGCTAACAGGGACAGCATGTTTGTTAAGGTAAAAACTAGCTGATATAATAAATAAATTATAAGATTTTAGTGATTTGAGGAAAGAAAGGTTTATTTCCTGTTCACTTCAAGTCTGATCCAAGACTAGAGGCAACTAGGGTCTGGGCAGTCCGAGGCCACTTAGGGCACTGTCATTCATTGGACAGAAGGGGAAGACAAAGCCTGGAACATCACATGGAAGATGTTTTAAGGACCAGATATTTCATCACCTATGTCAGCTCGAACTCAGTCACATCGTCTTACCTAACGTCAAAAAAGCCTGGGAGAAGCGGTCTAGCTGTGTGCGTAGTGACTGTTTAATGAGCACTACCTCATCTCTGCCTCAATGAGGCAGAAGGGGAAATTATCTTACACTTTGGAAAGAGCATCCAGATTGCTGATGGGAGGCCTGACTAGACCAAGAGTCTGGTGAATGTGCAGTTTGTTTTATTCCCTCTAATGGATGATGAGCAAGTGAATTTTTCAAATAATAGCCACCATAGAGGTAATAATGTTTTAATTATTAACCCACGGGACCTTCATGAATTTGCATCCTTGCTACATAAACAGAGCAAGTTTTATTTCCATTTTAGAAAATGATGAACTGAGAGCCAAATAATCCTTTAGAGCTGAAAGGATCTAAAATATTATTAAATCTAAATCCATCATTTCATAGTTGAGAAAATTATCATCTAGAAGGCTGGTGTCACTTGCCTGACATGTAGGAAATTAGTCATTGGCCAAACTGGGGCCCAATGGGGTATTATCATTTATAAGTCAATGATTTCTCTTAGTTTATTTTCCCATTAGGAGGGTGGGTTTTGATGTCTAAAGTTACAAGGTGGGGACATGCAAAAGATACAGATTTCTGGGCCCCTCACAGAGTCCATAGTTCTGGAAGGAGGCCCCTGAATCTTTAGGCAGCCTGAGGGGTGACCACTTGGGAAATGCTGTTTCAGTTCGTCTCATAGGCTTTCCCTAAAAAGCCCTTGTCTCTGCTGTTAAAGATTGGATGTTGGCCCTAACTAGTTTGCTCAGTGGTAGAGCATTGGCCTGCATGTGGATGTGATTCCTGGTCAGGGCACACAGGAGAAGTGACCATCTGATTCTCCACTGCACCCTCACTTCTCTCTCTCTCTCTCTCTCTCTCTCTCTCTCTCTTCTCCTCCTACAGCCATGGCTCAATTAGAGCATGTTGGCCCCAGGTGCTGAGGATGGCTCTATGGCCTCCACCTCAGGCACTAAGAAGAGCTTGGTAGCTGAGCAACAGAGCAACACCCCAGATGGGCAAAGCATTGCCCACTAGTGGACTTGCTCGGTGGATCCCGGTTGGGGCACATGATGCAGGAGCATGTCTCTGCCTCCCCTTCTCTTCCTGAATTTAAAAAAAAAGGTTGGATGTGCACAATATAAACAAAAATACAGCTCATATGAACAAATAAAGAAATGAAATGAAAAAACTTTAAAATTAAATCATTATAACCAAGAAAAATGGGGACTTACTTGGATTTCTGGATATGAAAAAAAAAAAATCTAAATTTAAAGATATGGAATATATAAGCATGTAAAATGTAGTAGTGACCACAAAAAGAATTGTTGTTGGGTTGTTCATTTGTTTGTTTGTTTGGTATTTTTCTTAAGTGAGAAGCAGGGACACAGAGAGACAGACTCCTACATGTGCCCAAACAGGATCCACCCAGCAAGCCCACTAAGAGGTGATGCTCTGCCCATTTGGGGCCTTGCTCCATTGCAACCAGAGCCATTCTAGCACCTGAGGTGAAGGCCATAGACCCATCCTCAGTGCCCAGGCCGACTTGCTCCAATAGAGCCATGACTGTGAGAGGGGAAGAGAGAAATAGAGACAAGGGAATAGGGGGAAGGTGGAGAAGCAGATCGTCACTTGTTCTGTGTGCCCTGACTGGGAATCAAACCCAGGACACCCACACGCTGGGCCAAAGCTCTACCACTGAGCCAACTGGCCAGGGCCCCCAAAAATTGTTTAAATTTATTTAAACAATTAAATATTATCAGTTAAATATTATCAGTAAGTTTTCTCCATTTTATTTTACTTTCACTGATTAAAATTTTTACTGGTTCTTTGTTCAAAGATTGAAAACTATAGAAAATCAGAAAGAAAAAATGAAAACCTCCTAAAACACAAATAGTCTAAGGTAATATGTCTTTTAACAAATAGCTTTCTGGTATTTTGCATACATCCACACAAAAAATACATATATATGTATATGTATATGTACATATGTATTATAAAAGTGGAAATGCTGTTAATATCTTTATTGAAACTACCAAAGCTAATTTCACAGTGTAATAAAATACAGAAATCTAGGTTTAACAATAATAATACAAGAATAAAATATCAGAGTAATAACAAAATGGAAAAATAGAAAATAGAAAAGAAAGAGGTAAAATGTGCTAATTTCTAAGGCGCCATTCAAGAGTCATAGTTACATTTTTTACTTTGACAACTAGGGAGAAAAGAATAAATGTGTGTTTTTTATTTAAGAGGTTATCATTTGAAATGTTTTTAAACTGTAGGTTATGACCAGTCAGTGGCTTAAAATATCTACTGAGTAGATTGTTTACCAGCATTTTTCACAGGCTAGAATAGGATAGAAGTGCACTCTATATAGAATAGAATATTGTTCAGCCTTAGAAATTAAGGAAATCCTATCATAGGTGACAACATGGATGGACCTGGAAGACACTATGCTAGATAAAGTCACTCACAGGTCAAATACTGCATGATTCCACTTATACGAGGTATCTAATAGAGTCAAACTCAGCCGTGGGTGGGTGGCACAGTGGATAAAGCATAGTCCCGGAGCACCGAGGTCAATCCCTAGTCAGGCACATATGAGAAGCAATCAATGAGTACACAACTAAATGGAACAATTAAGTAGATCAGTGACTTGATGCTTCTCTCTCCTTTTCTCCATCCCTCCTCTTCTCTCTCTCCATCTTTCTTAATCAATGGAAAAATTAAAAGACAAACTCATAGATGAAGAGAAGGCAATAGTGATTGTCAGGGGCTTTGGTATGGGGGGAAATGGGGAGCTGTTATTCAATGGTAAGGTTTAGTATGTAAAGGTTTAGTTATACAAGGTGAGTAAATTCAAGGGTTCCATTGTACAACATGGTGCTTACAGTTAACATACAGTATTGTGCACTTTCAAATTTAAGAGGATAGACCTGGCCCTGGTCAGTTTGCTCAGTGGTAGAGTGTCAGCCCAGTGTGTGGAGGTCCCAGGTTCGATTCTCAGTCAGGGCACACAGGAGAAATGCCCATCAGTTTCTCCACACTTCCTTCCCTCACTTCTCTCTCTCTCTCTCTCTCTCTCTCTGTCTCTGTCTCTCTCTCTCTTTCCCCTTCCTGCAGCCATGGCTCAGTTGGAGCAAGTTGGCCCTGGGCACTGAGGATGGCTCCATCAACTCTGCCTCAGGTGCTAAGAAGAGTTCAGTTGCAGAGCAACAGAGCAATGCCCCAGATAGGCAGAGTATTGCCCCTTAGTGGACTTGCCAGGTGGATCCCAGTCGGGGTACATGCGGGAGTCTGTCTCTGCCTCCCCTCCTCTCATTGAATTTAAGAACAACAAACACAACAACAACAAAAAAGATAGACTTCATGTTATGTTTTTACCACAAAACCACAACAAGGAAAACACAAGGAAATGCTGGAAGATGTTGGATATTTCTCTTACCTTGATTATGGTAATGATATCAGGGTTTTTGCATATGTCTAAACTAATAAAATTATATATATTAAATACGTTTCAGCCTTGGTCAAATAGCTTGGTTGGTTGAAGTATCATACAGAAGCACAGAGGTTGCTGGTTCAGTCCCTGGTCAGGGCACATACAGGAACAGCTCGATATTCCTGTCTCTCTGTCTCTCTCTCCCTACCTGTCTTTCTCTAAAAATATATATACATTCAGTTCTTTCTATATCAATTATATCTCAGTAAAGACATTTAAAACAGAAAATATTAGAGCCCATGTGTAATTAATATGAGGGTAAATTTCATCTTATTGACCATTTTTTATTAAATACCTACACACACACACACACACACACACACCCCACATACACACCCAAATCACAATGTGAAATCCCCTACACTAGTATAATAACAAGATATGTAAACATACTCCCCTGGAGGCGATAAAGAAAAAAAAGCAAGTCTCCTATGCATCCTCCCACTTCTTGCTTCCTGGATAAATTCCCATTCCTCAGAGTTCATGTCAGGTCCTTGTTTTTTGTTGTTGTTGTTGTTTTCTCTCTCATTCTACACTTCTTAAGAAACCTCATAGTTTCAATTGTGTTTATGGCATGTTTGGGGACAATACCCAGAACTGTTGCCAGCTATAGCCAGCCCCACAGATGTCCAGCTGAGTCCTGGGTATTTCATTTGTTTCTCAGGTAAACAAAACGAAACTGACCTCTGCTCTCAAATGTGACCATCTGCTAATGCTTCTTCCCTCGTTCACCTATTTACCCGAAAAGAAACCTGAGAAGCATGCTGATTCCTGCCTGCCCTGTCTGAGGCTGGGCTTCTAAAAGCAGAACCTGTGCAGAGGCTTGCTTTACAGGTGATTTACTGAGAGTGCCCTCTGGAGAAGGGGGCTGAGGAAGCAGAGGGGCAAAGGAAGGAGCCAAGAAAGCGAGGACATGGTCTTGGCTGGAGACCAGCTTTACGAGGTCCCACAGGGAGCACTGGAGCACAGAGGACAGGGCAATGCGAACCACACCTCAAGGCCAGGAGGCCATACCTTTGTGTCTTCAGGCCAGTCTGTCATTGGCTACAAGCAGCTCACAGGGAGACAGTGATGTGATCTCCCGCATAAAACAGCTCCTGTTCCAACAGAGCCAATGCTCCCCAGAAGCAGTCACCGTGAGGAATTAGCAGCCAACACTCCCAGCAGCTGGAGGATGGATGCACCTGCCAGGTAGAGGAGAATCTGGGCAAAGTACCAACAGCAAACCCAGTATCTACTATAGGCAGTTAATCTTTAAAGCCCATTGATTTATCTCCTAAGTATGATTTTAATCTGTCTACTTCTCTCCGCCTCCAATATCCTGAGGTGCTTTCACACCTCTGCCCTTTGGCTTGGTCTGGTGGTTCCTCTGCTAGGAATGCTGCTTTCCACATGTGAATACTTATGCATCTTTCATGTCCAAGTTCAAATGTCCACTTCTCTTTGTAATTCCTGCTGGGCCATCTCTCCTTCTCCTACAGAAGGTCACTCATTTGTGTTCGCAATGTACTTTATATGCTCATCAATTACAGGACTTAGACACCAATAACTACAGCGCACTGAATGATTTCCCCTTTACATGGTGGTACATTATCTCCTTAGATGTGAGATTGTGTTTCATTCATTTCTGTATCTGCAGTGCAAAACAGTCCCTGACACAGAGTAGGGGCTCAATAAATGCCTGGAGATAACCTCGCAATGTATGTAGTAAGTGATGGGCAGGAAAACCAACCTGGAGGCATTTGTCAGTGGAAATCCTGAATTGGGGAGAGAAGAAATCTAGGTACTGACACACCATTTCTTCCTATACCCTCTCCTAATGCACATCCATCCATCTCCAAACAGCACATCTATCTGTTAAAGTCAAGATCAACTGGTCTATTCTCTAAATATTTCATCTCTCACAGATCGATTCTTTCCCTAACCTCTCAGAAAACTTCATAATAATACCACCCTATTTTCACATAGGCCAATGTACTGCAGTCTTATAGGAAGTTCTAATTATTTCATGTATGACTGCTTGAAAGCTAGGGCCTTATCTTAGAGCTCTATGTATTACACTGTGCGCAGGGACGGACACGGAGGGCTCAAAGAATTGTTTTCAGACTGGATCATGACAGGAAATACTTGGATGTGGAGGCGATGGTATTTTGAAAGAAGCCGTCAAAGCAGAAGACAGTATACGCGGAAGGTAGTCCATCAGCATCAATTACTACCTGCCAGCCTGTGACATGACGGCACTTAATACACCTGCAAACTCCTTAAGCCATCTGATCTAACAGAGGGGTTGCACCTGGTTTCCTTGTGGAATAGCATAGCTGCTTACTGCAGGAAGTGCTATGCTGGTCCCATGATCCTTGTTCAAAGTTAGGACACCGAGCTGTCCTCCTTCCATTTAAGAGAGAGAGAGAGAAAAAAGAGATAATCCCATACACTTGGAAAGAGCACTGCACCCTGGGATCGGAATTGACTTTTTCTCTCTCTCATCTGACTCTGCAGGTTGCAGGGTCAGGATCAATAAGACATGAGTCCTCTATTAAAGACAACATGAAACATATTTTTGAGGTGGGGTGGGAGAGTGGAAATCTGGTGCTTGTAGGACTGAGAGCCTGATGGAGTCCGTTGCATGAGTCTATAGAGAGCAGGTTCTTTTCTGGTATCCTGCCTGTACCCTGCCATGGTTCACACTGCCCATTGCTCATAGAGGTTTGACATTTACCCATTACGGTGTAATGGCTAACCCTAAACTGGCTTGTTATAAAGGTGAAGATATATCAGTAGTTTTGTTTTCATTATTGCTGATGTTTTTATCAGCATCCGTGTCCGTCTACTTAGTTTTGGCTTCCTTGTCTGTAAAGTGAGGATAACACCCAATTCTAGAAAACAAATGCACAGTAAGATTTGTGAGCAGAATCAGTGTTTAATAAATGTTAATAGCTCTTGGCATTGGCTGGTTGTTTTAGTGGTAGAATGTCGGCCAAGCATATGGATGTTCTGGGTTCGATTCCCAGTCAGGACATACAGGAGAAGTGACCATCTGCTTCTCCACCCCTCTCCATTCCCTCCTTCTCTCTCTCTGTCTCTCTCTCCCTCCCTCCCTCCTACAGCTGTGGCTTGAATGCTTCAAGCAAGTTGTCCCTGGGTACTGAGGTTGGCTCCATGGTCTCACCTCAGGTGCTGAAATAGTTCAGTTTCTAAGCAACAGAGCAGCGACCCCAGATGGGCAGAACATCACCAGGTAGGGGTTTGCAGGTGGATCCCGGTCAGAGTGCATGCGGGAGCCTATCTGCCTCCCCACCTCTCAATTAAAATAAAACCGGAAAGAATAAAAATGTATAGAAACCATCTATTATACCAGCATCCAAACCTAATTACCATTAACAAGTTGAATGATCTCTCCCATCTTTTTAATATGTATATTTTACATAATCATATGCATATTGGATGTGTAATTATGCACCTTGCTGTCGTCATTTAAATCATGTCATGAGTTTTTCATGTTTTTTTTTTTTCCAGTCTTCATAAATATCATTTTAATTGCTATATAGCATTCTGTGTTTTGGATTAACCAATTTCTAAAACATTCTTTACTTGTTGAACATTTAAGTTGTTTACAGATAGATAGATAGATCTATCTATCTATATATATATATAGCACTGTAGTGAACTTTTTGTTTATGTGTAGTGTTCATGTTTTAGAGTATTTCTTTAGTGTGAATGCTAAGAAGTGGAATTGTTTGTTTAAAGGATACCAATGAGCATTAGACAACTCTCGATATGTTCCGTTAAATTGCTTTACAAGAGGGTTTGTGCTGATTTCCGCTGCCACATACAATGTATTAAAGCAATGTTCTTTATTTTCAAAAAAAAAAAATTACATATATCCAATACAGAGCAAAGGACCTTGTGTATATAATAAGAGTCTTTTCTAGGGGACAGAGTGGAATAATTCCAGACTCAGGAAACAATTGCTGAGAACGCATTTATGGGGCCACGAAGTGGAATGGAAAAGCAACAAAGCAGAGAAACATTTTACAAGCGCAATTGGAAAGGCTTCTCATACACTGCTTTCTCTATAGATAGAAATATATGAAGTTATTGAACTTTGCTAAAGATTTTTTTTTCTGCTCAGTCACAAAACCAATGAATTGAAGAGGCACTTAGATAAAACATCAGTGAAAAATGCAGTAGTAATTTGTCAGGCAGAATGCAATTTGAGGGGATGAGGAAAGTCTGTATTTGCAGTCATACATGCTGACCAGTAAGAGGCAGCTCCTTCTGTCTGCCCCACGTAGAATGGGGAGAGCTCTACAGAAAATGGTGGGAAACCTCAGCGATGCTGCCACAGTCCCCTCTCCACCATCTCTTGTACTGCTCCACTGCCTTCTCTAGAGAGCACTGACTCCTGCACCTCCACAGCTCCGGGACTGATCAGAGTACTGTGCACAGAAAATGAGGTGCTGGAGAACTAGCCCACTCTCCCCATGTGCAGCGCGTAGAGTGCCCCCACCAGCCTCTACAGAGTCCACACCAGAGGGCAGGAAGGGCCTCACAATGTCACAATCCACATAAGATCCTCCAGTTGGGGCTCAGCCCCATTTGAAATGCTTGCTGGGAGGGAGAGGAGGAAAGAATAGTGTTTCTAGTGCCTTGTACATAAATTGAAAGTAGGAATATAGATATTTGCCCAAATCATACAATGGGCATACACATTTCTAATTTGGTACCTGTATAATACATTCATGCAACTTACATATACCATGGTCTGCTTATTTCTTTATTATATGACATTTCCAGTTGAGAGTTGATGGAAAACACTGGAACTTTCAAAGGATAAGAAATGTAAGGATGGCAGGATAATTTAAATATTTTATTATTATTATCATAAAATTCCAACAATATATTATTCTTTGGCATAATGATAATATAGTTTATATTTGGAAGCATACATTGAAAGAATTGGCATCTCAAGTCCAAGTTCAGGTTCAACACAGAGAAGTTGTGACAGGTGCCAGAGGAGAGCCCATGGGGATCCCTGTTCTTTAGCAAATGTGACCTGAAAGGGGTGCAGAGTCTCACCTTGATTGTTGCTGGCCCATTGCTCATGTAGAATCACATCTCCCTTGGGTGTGGGAGGCGATAAGATACAAGCTCCCAAAGACGCAGAAAGCCTTTCCCTCCAAAGCTATGGCCAGTCTCTTTCTCACTCCAGAGTACCAAGGCTGACCTGTCACCCTGCTCCAAGTGCTGCAAGCTCTAGTGAGCAGTCTCTCTCCTCTGCAGCCACTCCAGGGGCTGACACCAGAACAGAGGAATGGTTATCTGGGGGAATCAGATGCTGATGACCAGCTTCTGACTTCTCCTCAAGGTCATTTACCACAGTCCACGTTCCCAAGAAACTGCCTGAGCAGCCCTCTTGACAGCCCTCGATCTTGAACTTGGAGATTCCCCAGGTCACCGTGTGGAATCTGGTCTTCAGTTCTGCCTGGCTTCTAATTGGCTCCAGCATCTACTTGCTACTGTGTTCTCTGCTAGCAGCTGAGCTGCATTCACAAGAGGGAGAACATCTTCCTGATTTTTGAAAACATTAAAGGAAAGAGGAAATCAAAGGGCTCACATCTGAGCTACTGCTCAGGGCCAAGTGCTTCACTGATCTGTCTAACTGAAGAGAGAAAAAACATACTTGAGCTGAAGGAGGAGGGCTCTGGGGAGAGGCTCCATAGGTCCCACGTCGGAATCCTGCCCTCAAAAGGAGGGAGAGAGATTTAGAGAAGGACTAAGGACCACTTGTAGATTACAAAGCACATCTTTATAGATCTGTTCATTCCATAGTCACAACCCTGTATGGATTTTTACTCTCCTCATTTTATTAGGAATAAACTGAGGTTCAGAGAAATTGTCTGAAGTCTAAAGGTGCCCTCATATCTGGATGGCTCCAAAACTCACACTTTTCCTGAACATACTTCAGCCTGGTCCAGGTGATGAAATGGACTTGCCTGAGGTCATACCACCAGGGGTGGGAGCACCTCTGTGTCTAAAGCCTTCTCACCTTGGCCACAGCTTGAGCTAAAAAGAACCCCAGACACTGTTCTTCCCAACTGCCATTCTCCATTCGTATAACCAAAATGGCCTCCCAACGTTTTCACAGCTCTACTCCAGCAGAGCCCCAGGCTTGCAGTTTAGCAAAAGCCACGTCTAATCTGGCCATCACTTTGTTAAAGAGATTAAGCCCAGAAAATGCACCAGCAGCCCCAGTCCCAACGTTTCTTTTCTCTGCCTCTAGCACAGGGGTCCCCAAACTGCGGCCCCCTGAGGCCATTTATGCGGCCCCCACCGCACTCCCGGAAGGGGCACATCTTTCATTGGTGGTCAGTGAGAGGAGCACATTGACCATCTCATTAGCCAAAAGCAGGCCCATAGTTCCCATTGAAATACTGGTCAGTTTGTTGATTTAAATTTACTTGTTCTTCATTTTAAATATTGTATTTGTTCCCGTTTTGTTTTTTTACTTTAAAATAAGATTTGTGCAGAGTGCATAGGGATTTGTTCATAGTTTTTTTATAGCCCGGCCCTCCAACAGTCTGAGGGACAGTGAACTGGCCCCCTGTGTAAAAAGTTTGAGGACCCCTGCTCTAGCACATGGTTTTCTTTTTTTTTTTATAATAATTTTATTTTTTTAATGGGGTGACATCAATAAATCAGGATACATATATTCAAAGATAACAAGTCCAGGTTATCTTGTCGTTGTCATTCAATTATGTTGCATACCCATCCCCCAAAGTCAGATTGTCCTCTGTCACCTTCTATCTTGTTTTCTTTGTGCCCCTCCCCCTCCCCCTTTCCCTCTCCCATTTCCCACCCCCTGTAACCACCACACTCTTATCAATGTCTCTTAGTTTCACTTTTATGTCCCACCTACGTATGGAATAATGCAGTTCCTGGTTTTTTCTGATTTACTTATTTCGCTTCGTATCATGTTATCAAGATCCCACCATTTTGCTGTAAATGTTCTGATGTCATCATTTCTTATGGCTGAGTAGTATTCCATAGTGTATATGTGCCACATCTTCTTTATCCAGTCATCTATTGACGGGATTTTTGGTTGTTTCCATGTCCTGGCCACTGTGAACAATGCTGCAATAAACATGGGGCTGCATGTGTCTTTACGTATCAATGTTTCTGAGTTTTGGGGGTATATACCCAGTAGAGGGATTGCTGGGTCATAAGGTAGTTCTATTTTCAGTTTTTTGAGGAACCACCATACTTTCTTCCATAATGGTTGTACTACTTTACATTCCCACCAACAGTGTATGAGGGTTCCTTTTTCTCCACAGCCTCTCCAACATTTGCTATTACCTGTCTTGCTAATCATAGCTAATCGAACAGGTGTGAGGTGGTATCTCATTGCCGTTTTGATTTGCATTTCTCTAATAGCTAAAGAAGATGAGCATCTTTTCATATATCTGTTGGCCATTTGTATTTCTTCCTGAGAGAAGTGTCTGTTCATATCCTCTTCCCATTTTTTTATTGGATTGTTTGTTTGTTTGTTGTTGAGTTTTATGAGTTCTTTGTATACTTTGGATATTAGGCCCTTATCTGAGCTGTTGTTTGAAAATATCATTTCCCATTTAGTTGGCTTTCTGTTTATTTTGTTATCAGTTTCTCTTGCTGAGCAAAAACTTCTTAGTCTGATGTAGTCCCATTCATTAATTTTTGCCTTCACTTCTCTTGCCTGTGGAGTCAAATTCATAAAATGCTCTTTAAAACCCAGGTCCATGAGTTGAGTGCCTATGTCTTCTTCTATATACTTAATTGTTTCAGGTCTTATGTTTAGATCTTTGATCCATTTTGAGTTAATTTTAGTACAGGGGGACAAACTGTAGTCCAATTTCATTCTTTTGCATGTGGCTTTCCAGTTTTCCCAGCACCATTTATTGAAGAGGCTTTCTTTTCTCCATTGTGTGTTGTTGGCCCCTTTATCAAAAATTATTTGACTATATATATATGTGGTTTTATTTCTGGACTTTCTATTCTGTTCCATTGGTCTGAGTGTCTGTTTTTCTGCCAATACCATGCTGTTTTGATTGTCGTGGCCCTATAATAGAGTTTGAAGTCAGGTATTGTAATGCCCCCAGCTTCATTCTTTGTCTTTAGGATTGCTTTGGCTATTCAGGGTTTTTTATAGTTACATATAAATCTGATGATTTTTTGCTCTATTTCTTTAAAAAATGTCATTGGAAGTTTGATGGGAATTGCATTAAATTTGTATATTGCTTTGGGTAATATAGCCATCTTGATTATATTTATTCTTCCTAGCCAAGAACAAGGTATATTCTTCCATCTCATTATATCTTTTTCGATTTCCCTTAACAATGGTTTATAGTTTTCATTATATAAGTCCTTTACATTCTTTGTTATGTTTATTCCTAAGTATTTTATTTTTTTTTGTTGCAATCGTGAAGGGGATTATTCTTTTGAGTTCGTTCTCAATTGTTTCATTGTTGGCATATAGAAAGGCTATTGACTTCTGTATGTTAATTTTGTATCCTGCGACCTTACTGTATTGGCTTATTGTTTCTAGTATTCTTTTTGTGGATTCTTTGGGGTTTTCAATGTATAGGATCATATCATCTGCAAAAAGTGATACCTTTACTTCTTCTTTTCCGATATGGATGCCTTTTATTTCTTTGTCTTGTCTGATTGCTATGGCTAGAACCTCTAGTACCACATTAAATAAGAGTGGAGAGAGTGGACAACCCTGTCTTGTTCCTGATTTAAGGGGGAAAACCTTCAGTTTAGTCTAGCACATGGTTTTCAATGCTTGCCTGTGATAGTTCACAAAGAACTCGAGCTCTCCCAAGCTGGGGGCACTACCTTCTTTCCCCAAATTTCTAAAGACCACGCCTTTTCTTAGAATTTAGCACTATATCTGGTGGTCCTAGTCCTTGCCCTCAGGGCTCACAAAAACTGACTTTTCTTCTGGTCTAAAAATGTGTCTTGTGACCTCAGGCTTCTATGTACCCTCTTTCAGATCAAACTTCTCCCTAGGGGAGTCATCTTTACTCAGGGCAATAGCCAAGTTCCCATTCTCTCACCTACTACTACTCTAGGTCCAGACACAATAACATAGGATAAGAAAATATGAGAAGAGTGTCTCCAGTCATATCTTCTAACTCAGCCTGAAGGAAATGTAGGCATTCTCCACCACCAACACATCCCATTGGCCTTGGGTCCCAATTACTGCAAGTGTCACTATGGGCAGAACATGAATGGGTGAGCAGTAGTACATGGGCCCACACACATGGTTCAACAGAGAGTTGGTGGTGGACTGTTGGCAGCCTAGAGCATTGAACTCATCTTACATCTGACACAAGTGAGGGTCACCTGAGATCAGCAGCATTCTGGTAACCAAATCTCTTCTGTTTCTGTGGAAGAAATACTACAGCAACCAACAGGAGCAGTGTATGCTCTAGATTTCTTTCCTGAAACGGGTCCAGCCACAGGCCCTGAGACAATTGCAAATATTACTTGGTACATCTATCTGGTCAACCCAAGACAGTTTGGGAAAGCAAGAGTTAAAGTCAAAAGCCCTGCTCAGACAGCACTGCCCTCAGATCAGGTAAGTGGGATGTGTGTGTGTGTGTGCGTGTGCTTGTGCACACTCACGTGCCCACAGCCATTCCTGTTGCAGAAAGGATGTGGAAAATCAGAGAGTGCTCCAAAGGATAGAAATGAGAAGCAGGGCCATGTGGGGCGACTATCTAGACTCTGGGTTCTTTTGCTCAGACTGCTCTGCCAGACCTGTCTTTTCCCAGGAACCACAGGGGAACCTAGAAAATGTCAAGAAGGCACTCCCAAGTGTGGGGTGCCCTGAGGCACAGGCCTTGGGCACCCGCGGGCACCAGCCCTGCTTACCCAGGTCTAAGGGCCGTGCTATTTGACTAGGGCTTTCTGCATTTAACTTTTGCTTCTCCAAAGTGTGCCTTGAGGGTCACCTATTAAGATTGTTGCTGGCCCAGTTTTTCAAATTGGATAGGACCTGTGTCTTAAGAAATATTGTAAAAGGCAATAAAATCCAAACTGGGCCCCCATAACCAAAGCAGACCTGATCCAGATCTCATTAATACACTTTTGACTAATCCTCCAGAATTAGCAGACACAGCTCCATCCTGCTGTGGAATACTCCCCACCTCCAGGGCTCAAGTGAAGGCTCAGGAAGAAGATCCAAGGAGCCTCGTTAAATGTATCTTTGAATCTAAGCACTGGGTAGCATCTCTAATAAGCCTTTTCCGGCTTAATGGAGCTTTCCAGCAAATTCCCATGCCACATGCCCCTCTATTTCTCCCCAGTTACTTCTTATAATTCTCTCCAGTAGATAATCAGGTATCACAGTCAAAGTCACTTACGTTTGAATAGGCTTTTCTGGTGTCCTCTGAGTACTCAAAGGTTTCCTATCTGCTATGCCAGTACCTTTCTGAGGGCTCGCGGCTTCAGTATTGGTTGGCAAAGACTCAAATGCAAAGAGGTTCGTGTCCTCCTTAAAGAGAATCTTCTAAAGAAATCTAACGTAATCTCCATGGGGCATTTAACCACCTGTCACCAATCTGGTGACCAGATGTGTCCCTTCAGCAGCCAGCTCTACCTCTGTATCATCCTACCTAGGACCCCTGACAGGTATTTTAAGAGTAGGAGGGACCTGTCCCATGCCTTAATTCACTTTAGGCAAACTGCACATACATATTCCTAAGATTGTCCTGTGCAGCTGTAGAAATTAATCAGAACAGCAAGCATCAATCAGAACCATTCCAGACAGACCAGGACATCGGCACCTAGTCCATTGGGACATTCAGGTGCCAGTACCCCAGCCAGTTGAAGTGGAAAGTGGGGAAGAAGCCTGGTGCCCGGGACTTGGTCCTAGCACCCCAGACCACTCTGTCAGTAGTGCTGCTCCTTGAATTAGGAGCAGAACTGGTGACCTGGGAGCTCTAAACAGCTGATTCCAATGAGGGTACTCAGCACTGCAGACCATCGACAAGAAAAGTGCACACCCCTGGTGACAGCAGCGGTCAGGACTGTGGGAAGACTGACAGGGGAGACTTAGGGCTTCATCTAAGCTTGAGGAAGTAGAGACAGCAGAATGTTAACTTTAAAAAGGAGAAATACCGCACACCCAGCAAGAAGGAGCACTCAGGGATTCAGGAAGAATACTGAAGCCTGGAGGAGTTGGGGAAGTCAGAAAAGCAGACCAGATTGTCGCCTGATAAAGAGAAGGTGCAGCATAGTTGTTGAATATAAAGTGTTGCCTCTGGATCACCTGACATTGAACACCAGCTCTGTACTTCCTGTGACTGACAACATGACCCTAGGCCTTGATTTCCTTATCTTCTTAATGGGGATAATGAAAGTATCTTTTCTTTCTTCTTTCTTTTTTTTTTTTTTTTTTATCAAGTGAGAGGCAGGGTGGCAGAGAGACAGAGTCCCTGTGTCCTGACTGGGATTCACCCAGCAAGCTCCCTACCAGGCAATGCTTTGCCCATCTGCGGTCTCTGCTCTGTTGCTAGGCAACCAAGCTATTGTAGCACCCGAAGCGAGGCCATGGAGCCATCCTCAGTGCCTGGGGCCAACTTTGCTTGAACCATGGCTGGGGGCGGGGGCGGGGAAGGGAGAGAGAGGGGTAGAGGTGGAGAAGCAGAGGGTCATTTTTCCTCTGTGCCCTGACCAGGAATCAAACCCAGGACTTTCGCACACTGTGCCAATTCACTACCACTGAGCCAACCAGCCAGTGCCTATTCTTATTCTTGATAAAACACTAATCTCATGAATGTGTCCAGAAAAAGATGTCTCAGCTTTGCAGCATGAACATCTTCTCCTCCTAAGATAAATGCTTCTTTACATCTCAGGAAGAAACGTAGAGAAAATTCTCTGAGCAGCTTGCGTTGAAACTCTCCTCAACTCTTAAAAGGCCCCCCCTCCATACTTCAGGTTTTCTTCACTCAGACCTCCCCATGATCCAAGTATGCCTTCAGCAAACATTTGTTAAGCGTCTCATGTCTGACACCCTGTGAGATGTGTCACATCCTACAATGTCCTTCATCATGAGAGACACAGAGGTAAACAGATTTAGAAGCAGACAGTCCTAAGTCCAAATTCCAGCTCTCCCCCAGGCGGGCATGAATAAGCCAAGTCAGTCTTCTAAACCACATTTTTCTTACCTGCAAAGTTGTAAAAATAATGCCTCCTTTTGAGCTGTGGTGAAGAGTGATTTAGACAACAGGTGCCAGAGAGTAGCAATTCACGAGTGTCATTTGAATCCTCACCCTTCTCATGGAAAGGACTCAAGGACAGAGAGACCTGGTGTTAGGCAGCAGGGCTCTTCCTTGCTTTGTGTGGGCCCAGCCACACAGTGCCCCGGGACATTCCCAGGTGACTATGTGCAGGGTCCCCACCTTCTCATCCCACTTCCCTCCAGAAGGAGAGCAGAAGACGTGAATGACTTCAGGTAAACCTCATTCCTCAGCCTCAGTGCAGCTCCACTCACTCTTCTCCTTCTCAAATGCCTGAGTCCAGAGGCAGGACCACACGGGTCATGCAGGCTGCCCAGTGTGAGGTTTCTGAGCCCAGCAGATTGAGGAGAGGGCCCACACAAAGGGGCGACCCAAGCAGGGTGGCAGGAGTCTGTGTGGGGTGACCAGGATGAGGGTTAAGCCTAGACAGGAAAAGAAGGGGAACCAGCATGTGAGGTCAAAGCCCAGGCAGACTGAGGACTGGTTCATGTTAGGGGTGGCCAACATGAGATGTTTGACTTCGAGTGGGTTAAGAAGGGTGTCCATGTTGGGACAACCTAAAGCAAGTTGTTGAACATGAGTGGGCTAAAGGGGCGTGACCCCCTAGGAGACACAGGAGCAAGTTGAGTGAGGTGGGCATTCACAGCAGGGGGGAGATGGCAGCCCTGGCAGAAGGCTGGTTATATACAGAGTAACTGAACAATGCACAGTGTGGTGAAGATAATAGAATCCAGGCTCCTCACTGGAGGGAGAAGGGAGTTACAAAATGGAAAGGAGAAAGAACTAGAATGGATGGCGGTGGTGGTGGTGTGCAATTAGGAAGATCAGTGTGAGCATACACTGTTTACTTATACACATTAATAGTCGGTATGCATGTGCATGCGTGCCAGGTGTGTTTATGTTCCTAGCTTTGTCCACTGAGAGGTCCCGGAAGCAGTGACACCCCCAAAGCAATGTGCACATCCAATGCCCATTTCCAGACTTCCAAATACCATTTGTAACTAAGAAAAACCAAAATTTTTGGACAAAATGGCTAATTCTAGGGTTGAGGTGAGGAAACCCAAGGCAGGTTGAGACCTGGTTGAAACATTAAGCAAGAAAATGCTCACAGGATGGTGGTGACAGGTCACAAGCACACAGAAGCCAGCTCATAGGAGCTCCCACGGGGACATTTAAGCAGCAAAATAAGTAATGAAGGCAATGGATTAAACCCTTTGAATGAAATAGAAAACCAATAGATAGGTAAATAGGTGGAATGTTTGATGAGAAATGGGATGTTTAAAGATTTTTAAAGTAACTCCCCATGAAATACTTATTAATGATAAAGAGGTAAAGTATAACTTTACAGTGGAGATATTGTACAGACACCATCTGAATCAAGTGATTAACTTTACCAAAATATGCCACACAATAGGATACAATAAAACCACAGCCTCATTTCCATGATCCTACTGAATCTAATCTTGAAAAAAAACACTAGACAGTCTAACCCCAAACTAAAGGATGTTCTACAAGATAACTGGGCTGCAAACTTCAAAAGAATAAAGGCTTTGAAATTTGAGGAAAGATTAATAGACTTGTAGATAGAAAGAGACTAAAGAGCTATGTGTGGATGTAACACATGGTTCTGGACTGGACGCTTTCTGGGAAGGACATAATTGTACAGCTGCAGAAACTTGGACAGAGTCTGAGAATTAAATGGTAATCATGCTCCAGTTATAAAATGAATGAACTCTGGCCATGTAACTTACAGCATGGTGACCCTAGTTCAGTGATTTTCAACCTTTTTTGAGCTGCGGCACATTTTTTACATTTACAAAATCCTGGGGCACACCACCTACCAAAATAACACAAAATGACAATCTAACACAGTACATATTATATATATAGTTAATAATATAGTTTCTAAATGTATTTATACTCACTTAGTGTGAAACCTGGGCCTGTTTCAATGAACACAAAAGGGATATCCTGGCAGGAATGGTAGAAAGACACACACGAAGCTCTTCCTCAACAGTTCTCAGTCTCTCTCTGTTTTTAGTTTTCATTGCAGTCAAGCTTGAGAAGCTCAGCTCACATAGATATGTGGTTGAAAATGGGAGCAATGTCAAAATAGCTTTGTTGGCCAGAATGGGAGACTCCTTGGCAACAGATAACCAAAAACTGTCCAAAGGAAGATCAGCAAACTTGAGCTTTAAAGTTAGATAACATTGTGATGCATTGTATATCACCTTCTGCAGGGGCCTCTTTTAAAAAGAAAATGGTCAAATATCTATATACACCATCAGGATAGACATAACCAGCTGAGGCTGAGGCTTCATCTAGTGGTGGCAACATTTACCTCCAGTCCTGACCAGGATTAGAAATCGGGACCATGGGGAGGAGTAGCAGCTTCAACTACTCACTGCGGCCACACAATGACAAGTGCGCCACAGCCCAAGCAGGGACCTTCCTGGGTGTGATGAGAGGCGGCCTACTATTGGTTCATCGCTAGTGGTCGGGATAAATCCTAGAAGATGATTGGTCAATGAGCATTCCCTGTGCCTCCACTCTTCCTGTCGCTGATAGCTGGAGGGATTATGAGGGGAATGTTTATGTTTGGATGGAGGCGGCTGGCAGCGGGCCGGATAAATAGCCTCAGCGGGCCATATCTGGCACGCGGGCCATAGTTTGGGGACCCATGTTTAATTTTCCCATTGCACACCTGACCATGTCTCACGGCACACTAGTGTGCCGCGGCACACTGGTTGAAAAACACTGCCCTAGTTAACATGCTGTACTGTGGGCTTCAAAGGTGCTGAGAGAGTAGATCTTAAATGTTAAATGTTCTCACCACCACCAACCAAAAAGAAAGGTCACTACATGAGGTGATGGGACTGTTAACTGACATTGTGGCAATCACTTTGCAATATATACATGACTCAAATCAACATGTTGTACACCTTAAGCTTACAACAATGTTACATGTCAACTGTATCTCAATAAAGCTGGGAGGAAAATGGTAATCCTGTACCAATGTCAGTTTCCTGATTCTGATGGATTTTTTGTGAATTTAAGAGTAATGGAGCATGAAATGTGCAACCTACTCTTAAATAGTTCAGTTTAAACAAGTTATTTAATTTGTACTTAACAAAGATTCTGTACATTTTGAGATTGTTTCAACTTTTTAAAAATTATATGCTAAAAAAAAATTTACAGCTTGAACTGTAAATTCCGTACATGAGGAAGTGTGGGCTGCCTTTCACAATTATATTTTTATTATAATCATTATTATTATTAACTTTTTCATTGATTTAAGGGGGGGAGAGGGAGAGAGAGAGAGAAGCATTAACTCCTTGATCCACTTAGTTGTTCCATTTAGTTGTGCACTCATTGGTTGCTTCTTGTATGTGCCCTGACTGGGGATCAAATCCACCATCTTGGCACACCAGGACGATGCCCAATCCATTGACTTACCCAGCCAGGGCCCACAATTATATCTTCAAGGCCCCCCTCCTTTTATTCAGTAGTGCTAGAACCAGCTGGAGATGTCTGTTTAATTTTACACCCTGTGCTGAGGATGTTTTAAATTGAATAAGAAGGCTGAGTAGAAGTAAAATAACATACTCCAGCGATCTTTATGGATTCCCAGGGCCCTGAAAGTGGAAACCTTTATTACGTTGACCTCCCCAACTTTGCGCATAAGTGAAAACATTGTGGCTACTTAAGAGCCAGCTCAGTAATTGCTGCCATAAACTATGCACCACAGCTCCTGCTGCAGACGCCCTAGCAAGGTCCCATGGCAGATAGCCTCCAGATGAATGCCCTTGGCAGGACGGTTTGGGAACCTAAGCCCAACTTTTTATGCTATCTTGAAAAGAACCGCCATGCTGTTGCCTCTGAACACAAACCCATTGTGAAAAGGGTGGATTCCGGGAAGTAAGACTAGTTTTGGATTCAGATGAAAATCCCCAAACATTATACTTTTTCCCAAATGTGCTCAGAATTCAGGGGGAAACTGTCTTCTGCTCTTACTGGGCAGAGGTGGCCTTTTTGGTTTTGGTCTCTTAACATCTGAAGAGAAGGATTTCAGTATTCAAAAGGTAACCCAGAAATGATGAAAATGGGGCATTAAATGAAATGACTTTGTGTGAGTTCCTTAAACACCGAGCACATGCTTCCTGTGATTTACTTCAATTTGAATCAAACAAAAGACTCATCATCTAGAGCTCCTGTTCTGAACAATGCCCTGTGCAAAGCCACCTGGGATTTCAGAAATGGGAACAGAGTCGATGCTATAGATCAAGTAATTGCTATGGAGTCAGACAGACATGGGTTCAAACCCCAGTTCTACCATGTAACAATTACATTCAGTGGTTACTTTAATCTTCCTGACTTTTCATTTCCTCAACTATAAAATGAGAATGTCATTAATACTACCTGCTGTTTGGAGTTGTTGGAAATATTTTAAGATATTAAATACATAAAATGCTGAACAGAGCACCTGACTCACATAGTCATCAGCAGCTATAATTATAATTGTTATTACATCATTTTATTAAAATAGAATGGGCTATGTTGGAGAGACAGACAAATATGTTCCAAATGCTGAGTCTTTTTTGTTGTTGTGGATTGATTTTAGAGAGACCCTGAGAGTAAGGGGGAGAGAGAGAGATAGAAATGTTTATTTGTTTTTCCACTTAGTCATGCACTCACTGGTTGCTTCTTTTATGTGCCCTGACAGGGGATCGAACCTGCAACCTTGGAATTTTGGGATAACGCTCCAACTGACTAAGCTAACCAGCCTGGGCCCAAAATTCTGAATTTTAAAATAATAAGGCTTATTTCTCACTCATACCAAGAGTCATGTAAATCAGGCAACTCTCTTCTATGCTGTAGTCACGCCATCTGAGACACATGGCTTCCACAGTTGCTATGGCAGAAAGAGAGGGGAGGGTGGTTCTAGATGCTGATCTGAATGTGGCACAAGTCACTGCTCACATCCCATTGACAAGAACTCAGTCGTGTGGGTCTCACCTACCTGCATAGCATACAGTCTTCTCGTGTGCCAGAAAGAAAGGGCATGTGGGCATAAGGCAGTATCTCTTCCAATAAGCAACAAGCAAATAAGATCAGTAAGCCAAGGACAACTGATGTAAAAACTTTGAGCGGCATAGAAAAAATGTGTTTTAAAAGAGTCGTAGTGGCCCTGGCTGGCTGGCCCAGCAGTAGAGTGTCGGCCTGGTGGGTGGAAGTCCTGGGTTCAATTCCTGGTCAGGGCACGCAGGAGAAAGGACCATCTGCTTCTCCACCCCTCCTTCTCCTCACCCCTCTCCCCATAGCCATGGCTCATTCGAGCAGGCTGGCCCTGGGCACTGAGGATGGCACCATGGCCTCCCCTCAGTCACTAAAAGAGTTTGGTTGCAGAGCAAGGGTCCCAGCCTGGCAGAGCATCACCCCCTAGTGGGCCTGCCAGGTGGATTCTGGTTAAGGCTCATGCAGGAGTCTGTCTCTGCCTCTCCACCTCTCACTTAAAAAAAAGTCAAGAAGGCAGAATATAATCAACATCATAAAACACAGGCATACTGCACTGGGAGCACAGAAAAAGAGAAGTATCTTCAAAGTGGAAGCAAAAGACTTTCTGGCAAAGAAGGCATCTAAGTTGGACCTTGAATGATATGTAAAAATAGACACATAACTGAGAACAAGCAGGTGCTCAAAAACGAATGATGTTGTGTGCACATTCCCATGGCCAAGCACACAATTCACATTTTTTAACATGTTTCTAAGTGGAACCTAATCTTCTGGGAGAATTCAGAATATCCACACAATTTCATCCAATATCAGCAAGAACTGAGAAAAACTAAATGATGCTGAAAGACCTAAATAACTGAAGTCATCTACTCTCTTGGTGAGCTCAAGGGAAAAGCGGGGATTTTTTGGGTGTTGCAATTATCTACGTCTATGTAACTACCCAAAACGTAAGGTTGGGAGTTGAGGTAGGGCTCGTCTGGGTGATCCTTCTGTCCCATGTACAATAAATAAGGACACTTATTAGTATTCAACTGGTGAGTGGGCTGGTCTGGAGCACCCAACAGGGCTTCCCCCACATCACTGGCACCTGGGCAGGGATGGCAGGGAGTCTGGGCTCTGCCAGGACTGCTCACCTGAGTAGAGTGCCTATCTTGGCCTCTCTGGCAGGGTAGCCTCAAGGTGATCACACTTCTTACACAGTGGCTCAGGGTTCCAGGAGTAAGCCTCCTAGCAAATCAGGCGCAAGCTCATGGCCCTTTCTGTGTCAAGCCCACCATGTTTTATTGGTCATAGCATAGCAGAAGTCTAGCCCAGATTCAAGGGAGTGGGAATTAGATCCCACCTCTTAACAGGAGAAAGGTCAAAAACTTGCAGTCATCTTTAGTTGGCCACACTGGGGTTTGAAAGATTTAAAACAGAGAGGGCGATTTAAAAAAACTAAATGAGTCCTGTACTGTGGTGGCACAGTGAATAAAAAGTGTTAACCTGGAATGCTGAGGTTGCCAGTTCAAAACCTCTGGCTTGCCTGGTCAAGGCACATGTGGGAGTTGATGCTTTCTGCCCCCCCCCAATGAATAAATAAAAAATCTTTAAAAAAAATTAAATGAGGCCCTGGTCGGTTGGCTCAGTAGTAAAGTGTTGGCCCAGTGTGTGGAAGTCCCAGGCTCAATTCCCGGTCAGGGCACACAGGAGACGTGCCCATCTTCTTCTCCACCTTTTCACCCCTTCTCCTTCTCTCTCTCTCTCTCTCTCTCTCTCTCTCTCTCTCTCTCTCTCTCTTTCATCTCCCACAGCCATGGCTTGAATAGTTCGAGAAAGATGTCCTTGGGCACTGAGGATGGCTCTATGGCCTAAAATAGCTTGGTTGCCTGAGCAACAGAGCAGTGGCCCAAACAGGCAGAGCATTGTTTGGTAGGGGGCTTGCCAGGTGGATCCCAGTGGGGCGCATGAAGGAGTTTGTCTCTCTGCCTCCCAACTTCTCACTTCAGTGAAAGAAAAAGAGATTAAATGATCAAGTGTTTCTTGAGCCTTCCCAGTTTACAGGGCCTGATGGGAGGCAGTGTGTAATAGTTCGGTCAGTAAGATGAGGTCTTGTGACAGGTTCAAGCAGTGAGTAAGCCCAGTCAAGTCTCTCCCCTGCTCCACACGTCAGCACCCGCACCTGTTGCGTGGGTATGGCCACCCCCATCCAGCCATAGTTGAATTTATGGAAAGGGAATTAATTAAATGGGTAGAGAAAAGCTTTGAAAAATGTGAACTGCTGTAATTATGCCAAGTACTGCTTTATTACCAGGGTGGCATCTACCCTTGGGGACCCAATCGTCTGGCTGGGGAAGTGAGACCTCGCTGGCATGGAAAGAAGTGTGAAGAACATCAGAGACCACATGAATGAGAGCTGAGCTCTGAGCGGGACTGAGCTCACAGGACGGAGAAGGGAGGGAGGGGGATGAGCCGCTGGGAAAAGACTTCTGTGGGTCAGATGTCTTCTGTCCCACTCAAAACACATGAGGATTTACAGCTCTGTGTGAACTCTGGGAATTAGCACCCTCGGCATGTGCACACACACACTGCTGTTTTTGCTTCAGGATGACTCTTCATTTGCAACTGCCTTGTGAGGTGAGGGGAAGCGCAGCCTTGCTACCTGAACCCTGCGCCAGCCTCACAGAGCAAGGGCGCAGGTGGCGCCGGCCTGCGCTCCCCGCTCCCCACGTGGCAGCAGCTCCTGAAGCCTCAGGCCTCCAGGCTGTGGGCTGCAGCCTCAGTGTCTTCGCAGGAAGCTGAATCTAAGAGGCCGAGCCTTTTCTCGGGCTCCCTCCTTGGTCTCTGAGATCTGTTTCTGAGTGACAGCTTCTGGTGGCGGCATCACCTTTGTCCAGATGAGAGGAGCTCAGATCTTAGGGACATCTTCCGGGAGAGCCCTGCTGCTGCTGGCAGCGTGCCGAGCTACTGAGAGGCTCTGGGCTGGGCCAGAGCTTGGGCTCTGGTCTTGGGGGAGTAGCAGGGAAAGCCAGAGCTTTGCCAGCCCAAAGGTGCCCTGCTCTGGGCACTGCCTGTGGCCCGGGCTTGTTAGATCTCCGCAGGCTGTGTACAGCCAGAGGCGGGGCACCCCCAGGAGTGCTCCCTGGGCCTGAGCTCGCACCTCCACCTGCCCCCAAGTCTGCTGCTCTGGGGTTCTTCTCATACGGGGGCGCCAAGCCAACTGTGCAGGTCAGATGGGCTCACAGCCAGCTTCCCAAAGGGCACTCGTGTGAGGGAGCTGGGCAGATACCCCACCTGCACCATCACAGATGAGATAACTAAGACTCTGAGGGCAATGCCTCCACCTCACCCTGATTGCTTTTGTCCTTTCTCTGTTTTAGCTTCTCTAAAAAGAAAGAACTCTGCGAATAGACTTCTTCACCCAAACCCCCTATTTTCAGTAGTATGTTCCTCGTTAGTCTTGCATTTGCTAAGTCCTGCAGGGGCTCAATATTTCTCCTCTATGTTTTCCAACTGTCAGATACCTTAAACATGCTTGCCCTCTCAGACCCCAGCAAGACCCAGCTGTAATGTCTTCCTCTCTAGGACTCAGTTTCTTCATCCTGAGAGGAAGACATGAGCTTTGTCTGTGTGTGGTGGTGTGCGCACGCACATGCGTGTTAGCAACTTTACTTTGTGTGTTATTAAAAGTTCTCAACCTCTTTCTATTGCTTCTTTTCCAGATCCTTTTCTGTGGCTTCCTGGGTCTTGCCAGGGGATGGTTAGTGGACCAGCACTGATTCGGCCTCATGAACATGGGGAAACTCCTTAAGGTTCTCCCCTCCCTCTTTTAGTCAGTGCTCTGTCCTTCTCGTGGACATTTGTGGTGGGGGGGGATGGCTGCTCCTGGCAGCTGGGGACCAACTCAAGTCATGTGTAGAACCATTTCCCCTCCGGGTCAGAAGGCTTCCCAGGCATGAGGATGCACTTGGACTTCCTCTGGCTGCCGTGTGCGAGCTGGACAGTGTGTCATCTCAGAGCCACAGTTACCCACAGGCCACCCCCATTTTTGTAGGGTGCTATCTACCTTAACTCTCCCACCAGACCCTCTGCCAGCCTGAACTCCACCCCGATGCCTGACAATGGGCTTCCAACCACTGGCCAGGTCAGTCCACATGCAGGGCTCGGGCAGTTCCATGGTGTTTGGCCTCTTGTCTGCAGATCTCCTAGTGGCTGGTTGAGCCCTGTGGTCGCTATGTCCAGGGCTTCAGAACCATGCCATTGCCACCAAGCACCATGACCACCCAGGCCCTTTCCTCCAGGAACATCACTGAGCAAATGCTCCCCGTGGTCTCTGTGAAGTTCAAGTGGAGGACAGCTAGGCATCAAGCAATGGAAGTTGAGGTCAGTGTTACTATCACAATTAGTGTTGCCAGGGTAGGAGTCTGACTTTGAACAAAGTAAGCTGGCACCCTCTGGACTAGGACCCACCTGGATATGAAACCGACTCTAACAATCTTGGGTGAGTGGTGTGGCCTCTTTGGTTCCCAGTTTCCTGGTCGGTAAAGTGGGTATCCTGGGGCCGACCTTACACGGATTCATGAGAAAGGAAGGTAACAACAGATGCAATGCCTGGTAGAAGGAACATTGAGCAGAGGTGAAGCCCCTGCCTTACGGGGTAGAGAGCTGGACATTATCCAGGCTGATGGTCTAGTAGCTTTTTGGACGTGCAAGACTCCCAGAGAAGAGGATGTCACAGTACCGGGCAGTCTTGAGCCTGCCAATTGCCCACCTTTCCGAGGACCGAAACTTTCACTCCCAGAATCCCTGATGTGTTTTCTCTCCTCCATCTTCCCCACTGGGAAGGGTACCCTTGAGGAGGGTAGAGTCATCTTTGTCCTCAAGTGCCAGACGAGTCAGCCAAGGTAAGCATGTGGGCGCAGACCTGTGCGATGTCACCCTGCTGCAAGGAGACAGAACAAACCAGAAACTGTCAGCTCCTGAAGGGAAGAATCCGCCCACAGCTAGAGAGGCTTTGGCCACTCAGCTGAGAGAGACCCCGGGGCCTGAGAAAGGAAGCTCGGAATGTCAGCTCCCGAGAGGCTCCATCAGCCCTTTGGTTTTGTTGGTCTCTCCAAGGAAATGAGGAGACACTCGCAGGCCAGGCCAGACTCTGGCCTCTCTGTCTCCCAGAGCCTCCCGCAGGGCCCGGCACACAGACACACGTGTAAATATTTGCTGAAATGAATTGACACATATCGGAGATGCTGCCACCGCCGAGTGCCAGCGCCTGAGACGCTAGCACAGAGCATGAAGCGCTCGGGTTGCCAGCTCTCACCTCCTCCCTGAAACCAGGCTGGCGGTGGCTCCAGCTCCGGGCTGCCTTCCGAGAGTCCCTTCTGCGCAGGGAAGTGAGAACCGCCCTCCGCGTGCTTATTAACTTCAGTGCATCTCATTATCCTCTGTACAGTTGGGCATTTCTGAATTGCCTGACCTCCCTGCATCAGTTTCAAGGTTTTAAACGATTGACAGCTCCAATTAGCTGTAATTAGAAAGGATTAAAACCATCCATCAGGCGAGTCTTATGGATAGACCCTGTGCTTCTTACATCTTCATCTGAAGTGGAGGGGTGGGGAGGGGGCAAGCGGACTGCAGTCTCTCCCTCTGGGTCCCTCTTTCTCTTTCAGCCAGACCCGAGCAATGCAGACGAGTGTGGTAGAGAGGACACTGCTTGCTCACCCAGGGCCAGCCCACCCTGGTCTGCATTGTGTTGTGTTTGGCAGCTGATAACTGGAAGAGAGCTGAATTCTAACTAGATGGTGAGCAGGGGCAGGGGTGGGGGCAGGTCTTTAAAAAGGAAAAATCGCAGAGGCTGTAATCCCCGTTGCAAAGGCTCACTAGGAGCTCAGTCATAATGATGTGCTCCCCAGCCCTCCAGCCTGCTTTTGTTTACCTAACAGTCTGACAATGCATATTTATGCAAATCGGCAGTGGGGCTGTGTTGGCTGTTCATTAATTAGCATCTGATTCCTCCTGAGTTATCCAGGCTTCCAGAACTGGCTAATTTGATAAACAGTTGATCTTCCCTTCAAAGGGCTCTCCTGTGGCATCTAACTCTGGATTGAACCTGAGTGTCAGGCCTCGCCTTGGACCCCACTGGGAGATGACAGAAAAGATCAGGCAGCAGGAACGTGATGAGGCCTGAGAGCCCAGGAAACCAGGAACTGGAAAGTACCCTACAGGTGGTCGAGTCTGATCTGGGACTAAGGCAGCAAACACTTGTTAAGTTCAGACCTGGCCTCACTGGTTGTGTTTTAAAAGTCTCCATATGCCAGAGCCTCAAACCTTCACAAAGGCCCAATAAAAACATTTCCAGAGCATTTGTCTCACTTCAGCTTCATAATAATGACATTATTAGCATCATCCCATTTTACAGATGCGGGAGTCATGGTTCAAGGAAGGCTGGATAAAAATGCTGAGCTGAGAGAGACTCAGGGCCAATTAAACTTGTGCCCTTCACCCTTTCCCCAGCTTTGCTAAAAGGCTGAGAATATCAATGTCAGAGCTCAGAGAAGCAAACTGAAGGTGGATGCAAGTGCCAAAGGCAGGGCGGGGTTTCCCCCAGGGCAGGGACCCTTGGGGAGATTAACACAATTAACCATCCCGCCCAGACAGAAAGCTGCTGGGAACTCCCTGCAGGGGGAGACTGCTAGGTCTCAGGCTGGAGGAGAGGGAGGGCAGCCAGGGCAGAGATCTCAGTGCAGTGCAGGGTGACTGGTGTGTTCACTTTTGCAAGCAGAAGCCAGAGGTCTGTGAAAGCTACACATATGGTCCCTGTGTCAGGGGCCCACTGTTTTCACCTGGCCACACCCATTAAGCTGGGGCTTTGCTAGTGCTGCCCTGTCTCACTCACCCCCATCGCATCGCCGCCCTGCTAGGGGTGAGCCCCTTCACCGTTCCTGTGTCAGACCAGAGCACGCGCGCGCACACACACGCATCTACAAGGCCACACACACATGCACACAGAGTCACACACATGCATAAGCAAAACCATTGCATGACTTTTTCCTCCCACACTGCTCTTCTGAGCACAGGACCCTGGCTCAGCCCCACAGCTGACAGCCCCTAGACACCACTCCAACCCGAGCCTTATTAATACATCCATTTTGTGTGCATCTCACTGAAGGGACACAGGTTTTTAGCCACATCCAGAACAAGAGGCAAAAAAAGCACAGGAACCCTTTATCCCCGCAGAAAATGCAGAAGTCATGCCCCAGGCAGCCAGGGCTCACAGGGGTGGGAAGCCCCCCCCAAGCCCCTGCAGGAAGCTGCCCCTCTTCCAAGGTCTCCCTTCACGTCTGTTGCACTTCCAGACAGACCTCAACTTGGGAGGATGCAGCGCCACTCTCAGAGGTCATGGGTAGGCAGGGATGGTTGGTGTTAAAGGGGCACACTCGCCACTCAACGCTCTGGCAGTCCCAGTGCGAGTCTGTTCAGGGTTTTCTCTTTCCCTGATTCATATCATCATCATTTTGTTTGCAGCAGGAAGTAGCCTGGCAAGTTCTTTTACTTCCCTGGGCAGCCGGGTGTGCATTTATTCCCAGCCACTCGGGGCTGGAGAGGCCCTGGGGCTGCCTGCTTTCCTGCATCCTGTCTCTCCCCCCAGGACCCAAGTTTCAGGGGGAAGAGAAAAAGCAGGGGCAGCCTGTCCCCAGGCAGGTGAGGACAAGGACCTCCACCAATAGAACCAGAGGGCCAGGGGGCCAGGTGCTGGCTGAGATCAGCCCTTTGAGTTCCAACGTGATCAACTGCTACACACACACACACCCTAGAAGGCCCCTCAGAGCCCTGACGCGGAGCAAAGCCAAACATCTTCGCCCAGCCACCGGCATGCACAGAGCACCGAGACTGAAAGATCTGAACTGAGACTTTCAGCAACAGAAACCAGAAAACCTGTGATCACAGCCCTGCTTTGAAGAAGTTCATGACCACATTAACAGAATAAACTAGCACGTGGAGGAAAGCCTGGCTCAGGATCCCAGTTCTGCCTCCAGCTGTGTAACGCGATGGCAAGAGACCAGGGCTTGATGAGGCCCCTCCAGCACCAGCTTCAAAGGGCAGGGATCACTCCCATCTGATTAATGCCTGCTTCACCTGTTGAGCCCTCTTTGACCTGGATTAGCATTTCTGTCAGGTAAGCAGGGCAGGGATTATAATCACCAATTTAAAGATAAGAATTTAAAGATCAGAGAGGGTGAGTGATCCTTCTAAACTAAGTCTGCCCAGCAAGAAAGTGCTGGAGCTGGATTAGTCACGGCCTGTGCCTGCCACCCCATAGCTAACCTGGAAATACCCCACAGCTGTTCCTGGCTTCTACACACAGAGGCTCCCTTAAATTGGTCCCAGAGTGTAGTTTATCACAGATTCTGGTGACTTCTGTCACCTTGACATTTTCCCCATATTGACTCCACTTCTCTCAAAATATTGCTTTAGAGGACACTTGGGCTGGGCAGACCTTTCAGGCAAAATGTAGCCTCCCTGGCTACATACCTTGCCACCTGTCACAGGTAAGCATCCCGCTCTTTTCTGCGCATTACTACTTCTGGCTTCTGGTGCCTCAAGCCACTGGGCTTCCATGGAGGGTGATGTCGCGGGGACTTTCAGGCTCTTACGTATCTAAAGCCCAAAGCAGGTGAGGAGGCCTCCTGGGCTGGGAACGACCACCCTGGAGACCCTTCCTGGCCTCCCTGCTGCACCCCTTCCCGGAAAAGATGAAGAGTCCTACCAGGAGGCTCCCAAACCCCTGGCTACTGCTTTGCCTGAGCTAAAACATGGCCTGGAGCTATTTCTGAGGTTCCATTGCTCACAGACAACAGATGTTTGCTCAGTAAATCTCAAATGCACCCACAGTCTCACTCTGATGTAGCCCCACAGCTGAGTAACCTGTTCAGGTCTCCTGGCTGCTGGCACATTGTGTCCCCAGCCTTTTACAGATGCCTGCGGGCGAGGACCAGGACTTACCACTTCTTTCTGGGCTTAATTCATTCACGCCTCGCCGCTAACTTTGTATGTATTTTTGCCTTTTAGTTTTTAATTCTGGAGGCCCATCCTTACAAAAACGAACATTTTCCAATTTCACTCAACTGCAGCCCCCAACACAACCCTCCTGGCCTGCCCTGCCCTGCCCCTGTGCCCTTGCCATGCAGGCGCTCAACCCATCCACTCACAAGGCCCCGCCCCACCCTCTCTCAAGGTCCCTACCAGAAACATCATTTTCCAATGAAGCCCTGAAATGAAGGGTCAAGAGGAGCATCCGCTCCTCCCTTGGAAAATACCCCTATTCTGTCACAGACGGGAGGAAATAGCTGTCCCTGCTGAGGCTTCTTGAGCCTGGCCAGAAAAACCTCTCTGTTTCAAGAGGCTTTTTTTTATAGATCGATAGACTGTGCTTGCTTGCGCCTGTTTTACTGGACCAAAGGGCTCTCGAATGTATGGTGTCCAAAAAAAAAAAAAAGAGAGAGAGAGAGAGAGAGAGCAATACAGCAAGGATACTAAGAACACATTCATTATCAGGAAACACTGTCCAATCAGTCACCAGCCACTGTAGGGGTTGGAATTAACTCTGGGGGAGTGAGACTAACCTGGTTCCCTCATTCCCTCCAACCCCATTAATCACTTTTAGCAAACTTAAATGTTCTCAGTTTTCTGTCCACTAAGGGTATGTCAGACCTGTGTGCATGGGCAGGGCAGGTAATTAGAGGTGTGTTGGGGGACAGTGGAGACAGAGCTGCCCATCAGGTCTGATCACAGGTCACCTTGGGAGTGGGGGGTGAAGAAGGCCAGGCTTTGGGATATCCTCAAGTATGACTCCCTGAGACCCAGTGCCTCTGAGGGCTCCGGAAACAGAATGGTATCTGCTACCCTCTGACCACATCCCTAGCATGCTGAATGACATATCACTGACAACACAAACCAGGGTCCTTTCAGCAGTGGGAGAGGGCACCACTAATACAGCTACATTGGGGTCTGTCCCAGGCTGGCCAGTGTGCTGTTCTGTTGTCCTTTTCTCCCAAAGCAGAGCACTGCCTTCGGGAGAAGATCTGGCTCAAAGAAAACACACACATACACGAGTGCACACATGTACCTAAACATGCACATGCTTGAATCATGCATGTTCAGGGTGATGACATTTGGTCTGGCAGAACAGGAAAGATACCGAGGTTAGTCAGGGTACTTAACATGACACAGCAGTGTAATGCTGCCCTCTGTGACCAACCAAATATTAGGAGACAAGATGTAACTGTGACATGGGGGGGCAGAGAGAGGACAGCACCACTCTGCACTGTGCTACCCTCCACCATGGTACTGCCTGCCTTGTCCCAGGAAGAGATCCAGAGTCCTACTTCACTGAGACCATTCAAGCAGCAGGTAGGATCTCCGTCAACTTCCACTCAAAATAGACAAGCCTATCTTTATCAGGTCATGTCCCTGCCTGTCACCAGGGCAGGGGTCCCTGTCCTCATAGGGTAGACCAGTTCCTCCAGGTACATTCAGGACCCAGCGCACTCTGTTCTTAAGTAATCATCAATTACCTCACCTCTCTGCCCTGGTTCTTTAACCTCTTCACCCTCTTAGATTAATCCTATTGGCATTTGAACATGGTCTAATCTCTGTCATTAATAAGAGTAATAATAATTTGTTTAAATCTCTAGATCTCACATCATCCTCTAGCTGACTCTATAGTTCTGTCTCTTCACAACCCAGCACCCCAAATTGTTCACACTTTGTGTTCCCTCTTCTGCATTTTCCAGTCAGCCTCAACCCACTCCAGTCTACTGCCTCTGTCTCACCATTAAAACAGCTTCCACTAGCCCTGGCCTATTGGCTCAGTGGTAGAGCGTTGACCTGGCGTGCAGGAGTCCCAGGTTCGATTCCCAGCCAGGGCACACAGGAGAAGCGCCCATCTGCTTCTCCACTCCTCCCCGTCTTCTTCCTTTCTGTCTCTCTCTTCCCCTCCCGCAGCCAAGGCTCCATTGGAACAAAGTTTGCCCGGGCTCTGAGGATGGTTCTGTAGCCTCTGCCTCAGGCGCTAGAATGGCTCTGATTGCGGCAGAGCGACGCCCCAAGATGGGCAGTGCATCGCCCCCTGGTGAGCATGCCGGGTGGATCCTGGTTGGGCGCATGTGGGAGTCTGTCTGACTGCCCCCTCCCTCATTTCAAACTTCAGAAAAATACAAAAAAAGAAAAAAGAAAAAAAAGAAACAGCTTCCACTGACATCACCAACAACCTCTACCACTAACTCCACTGGACACTTGTCCAGGTTCCTGTCACATGAACTCTTAGAGGCTTTAATGACCCAGTTGACCCCTCTGTCTCTCCTCCTTAAAGCACTCTGATCTCTCAGCTTCTCTGGCTCCAGAAAACCCTGCCAGTTTCCTTCTCACCCTTCTGTCACCTTCTCAGCCCCCAGCCAGCCTCTGGACTCTCTGCCCACCTTTTACCTGTTGCCTGTCCTGAGTTCTCTCCTGCCCTATTTCCTCTTCTTTCTACTCCCCCCCACCCCAGGATATTCTATACTCCCTATGGCTCCAATCACCATCTCTACACCAGCTTTGTCTCTCCAAAGAATGTCTCTCCAAAGAATGTCTCTCCCGAGAGTGTCCCAGAATACATCCAGGGCTAATATAGAGTGCTCCACCAGAACACTGTAGGGCATGGCACTCGACTCAGGATCCCGCTCTGGGGGCCCCAACCCAGGAGAGCAACGCTTTTCAATCCTCTCGGCAGTCATGAAGAAACTCGGGACACAGCCTTCAGATGCCTTCCTCATGCTTCACATCTAAACCATGACCAAGCCCAGTTGTTCTTTTCCTTCTAAATTTCTTAAAACTACTGAATTTCCTCATCTCCATTGCCACAATTCTAGTCCGTCTTCATTAGGATTCTTCACTGGGACTTAAGTACTAGCCCACTTACTCCATAGAACAATAAAAAATATATTTACTTATGCAAATTAAAGCATTGCTCTTTTTTCCAAAAACAATATCATTACTGTGATCTACAAATCCCTATATGGTCTAAGACCCCCTTGTCTACAGCTCCAGTTCCATCCTGCACCCCTCTCCCAAGTCATTATGTCCCAGAAACACTGCTTTTTTATTTCCTCAAGCACTCTGACTTCTATCTAGCCTTCAAGGAGCCTTTTCTCTGGCTCTAATTTTCTCTACTGCCCTCTCCCTTCAGCTAATCCATTTCCACCTCTCCGTACAGTCTCAGCTTAAATGCCTCAATTCTCTAACCTCAATTACGGCGCCCTTGCATTTGGCTGTTGGCATCTTATAATTCCATTTGGTTGCACACATAATAACCATGCTAAAGAATTATTTGTTTACATATGTCTTATACGCCATGACTGTAGTACTTATGTTAGATCAGACAAGGATCTCAAGGTCTGGGTGGTTCTTATTAAATGTTATTCTTGCTAAATGTTCAATGTAGCACAGTATTTTGCAGATGCAACTGTAAACAGAATGAGCTTAATAGGAACCCAACCTGGTAAGTGTAGCCAACTGCAAATAAGAAATCAACATGTAATTAACACAAACAGTGTTTGCAAGCAATGTTTCAGCCTCCCTTCCGGGAGACAGAGCTTTGGACATGAATTCCCATCTCCTTTTCTTGCTGCAAGTAAATAAACTTACCTAACAACCACGACTCATTTTTATTTCACCTGTATACCCAATGCCTTTTCTATAATAGATGCTCATTAAATAGTTGATGAATGACTGTTGTACTTTTAAAATAATGGAAACGAACAGGAGTCTGTTCAGAAGGGAGACCCAGGGGGAAGAGGTTTTAAACAATGCCACAATAATAGAAAACACTTCAATAATATTTACTATAAGCCAGGTATAACACTAAGAACTTTATTTGTATTGTCCTGATTGATCCTCAAAGCAATCCATTTAAAGGTTCTATTGTTACAATCCTCATCTCATATATATGGAAGTTGAGGCATGCCATTAATAAGTCAGGGGCCAGCACAGCCAGGCTGGCCCCTGAGGCTGAGCTCTTAGCAATTCCACTGTACTGACTGACTCTGTAGGGATCAAGGGAGACGCCCCTGGAGAAGAGAAGGAAAACGTCAAACACATGAAGTGCTGACACGGGGATGTTTGAAAAGCAGCTTGTTCAGTGTGGGATGGGATTAGAAACAATGATTGATTAAATATAGAAAAACAAATTTCAGCTCAATATAATGGGGAAAAATTATGATGACTAGGCCTGTCCAAAAATAGAATAGACTGCTCAGGTGGAGATACTACATAAAGGCTAGAAATCAGTTGGACATATAAACGACAGGCAGATACTAAGTGGGCAAATTGACTAGAACATGTGATGCCTATTGTCACCCTGAGAGCCTGGGCAATTTATCTCCCATACTTCCTACATTTCCATTTGTCCTACTGAACAATGATACATATTTTCAGCTCCATGGCCATAAATCTCAATTATCAAGAAAAAGATAGCATTAACTGACTAATAAGGTGGCCTCCTCAAATTCTTATTGAATGAGGCAGAAACTGAAGTTTTTAGACAATTAATAAAATACTAAGATAGGTAGGTGGGCTCATTTTGGAACAATTTGCAACAAAGGAAAGGCTCCCGGTTACCCGCTGCCAATCAGAAATTCAATGAGCCAGGGCACCCATCCCCCAGTGTTGCAGTTCTCCCCAGGTTTCATGGGGAGCCTTTCTCTTTCTTCCTCTCTAGTCTTTCAGCTGCTTTGTCTGAGGATGGTTAAATTCTCTATCAATTTACATGTTTGTTTGCAAAATGCATCACAGACTGGGGAAAAAATCTAACCAGACCAGCCTATTGTTTCTAGGCTTCTAAAGTAATTTTTGCAGTGGTGGGGTAAAGGGAACAAAATAAAAAAGAAAGTAAGAAAATAAAAATGAAGGGGCTGGTGGGAGAGGCCTAAACACTGCAATTTTCCAACCATTTTTATCCAAATTGTCTGCAATTTCCCCGTGGCCCAGGCTCCAAATTGTGAATGAGTGCTGCTGCGGCAGTAACCCCAGCTGCGGTGGGGGCCCAAGGGCTGTCGCCATAACAGCCGGCCCCACACGGAATACGCAGATGCACACCCTGCCAAGACAGCGGAGGGCATGCCAAGGCAGTCTGGGATTAAAGCAGGGCACGGCTGAGGACATGTGGCCCAATCCCTCAACTCACTCTCTTGCTTCTAGAAACAGTGCTCACCTAGATCTGCAGGAACCTAAGTCAGAGAACTCCATTTCAGACATTACAAACTCCCTTCCTCCATTCCCTTCCACATCCCTGCATGGATGAAGCCCAGAGAGGTGAAGTAACTTCCCTGAGGCCACACAGCAAGTTACTGTAGCAGTAAGGCGGAGACTTGGGACTGCTGGGACTGCTTCTTTCTCTGCCTCCTTTTCTCTGACCAATATAGGAAAAAGTCTTGCTAAAGCACCTTGCCTGCCCATGTGAAAATAAAAGGTGACCCAGGAATAAAATCTAGACAATGTAGTGTTCTTTGCCTATGAAAGTCAACTCTGAAACCCTAGAGAATAAAATCAAGCCATAAATGAGAAAGAAGACACATACCTAATGGGATGTAAATATATCGAACCACTGAAAGTTCATTAAAATTCATAATGGAGCTCATAATTAAACATATAAATACATGGTGTGGCAGGCATTAAATCTAATTATTGCACTTCTGAAAATCAATTTATGCATGCAGTTATTAATTTGTGGTTGTCATTAATTACCAGTGACAAGATCAATATGCAGCTACCACATCTTGGCCGCCACCTCACCCTGTCAGAAGAATGGGTCCACGCTCAAATTCTGGTGACACCCTGTCTCCTGGAGAAACCAGGGATGAACTCTGGCATAAGTTCGGTTCAGTAGGAAGAGTTCTGAGCTGTGGTTCCTTCACTTCACCACTGTGGTGTATGTCCCTTCACAGACTGAGCTTTATAGAATGCTGGATGGCCGGTGGCTGTGGCCACACAATTCCACATTGGATTTAGGCAGACAGTAGAGAAACTGTGGAGCTGGAGGATGGTGGGCCATTCCATTTATTAGAGTCTCGCAATGGCAGACGAGCAAGCAGGCAGGGAAAACCGCTTCTCTCTCTCTCTCTCTTTCTCTCTCTCTTTCGGGACTCCCCAGCACAACATGCTAAGGGAGAAAAACCCTTCCTTCTCCAGCAAACAATAGCAAACAACGGCCCCTCCCAAGGAGGCAGCCGATTGGCAATTTGCCGCACTGAGGGCAAGCACAGTGCAGCCTTCCATAGACAACACACATGTGGCGCTGCCCCGTGCTCATGCACCAATCAGGCAAAATATAAATGAGTAAGCTTAACACACTCAACACACTTGTTTGCTCAACAAACCCTGTGTCCGTGTATGACATCTGAGGACAATTTTAATGACCCCTGCTCTGATGCTGGCATCAAGTGGATACAGTTTCTGGCCTCCACTCTGCTGCCTCCTGTCTGTGGGATACAGGCGGGTGAGTTCCTCCTCTAGTGCCCCTTGTGAGATGAGAGGATGGTGAGGGCATTAACTCCAGAGCATCTGGAACAGGGCCAGGCACACAGCCATCATGGGTATCATTTACCAAGTTGTACCAGCCTGTTTCTCTGTGACAGTGAAGTTTCATTTATAATAAAAATAGATAATAGATAATAAATGGAAGTTATTATTATCCTGGTTTTTCCAACCTGTCAAGGTTGTTGCGTGGGCAGGGGATCAATAAAAAGATACCATTTAAGAAAGCCTTTGCAAACTGGAGAGTATCCAGCAACTGAGCATGCACGTATTATCCTGGTCCAGAGCGGAGGGGCCCCTGTTGCGGCCCGGGCTCAGGGCAGCATCTCTTTCCCCGCCAAGTCTTCAGATGGGAAGGATGACTGGGCCATGCATCCTGCGCAGTCCCTCTGGGAAGGCAACTTTTCATCTGCAATCTGAAAGTGTCAGAACCACTCTGGTCCCTGAATGAGATGGTTGTCTATGTATAAAAACTTTAGATGACAGGCAAAGGCATGTCCAGCCTTTATGGCACCTTTGTTAAATATGTTCTGATAGAAAAATTATCTCCAGGAGGAAGAGAGAAACAGGATCCCCTGGTGCTGAAAGGCACTGACATTAACATATAAAGGACTGCTCTCCATGTCTTAAAAATTAAGGGGAAGAAAGACAAGGCAAAAGCTGACAAGACTTCAAAGGGGGCAGCTGGCAATAGCTTCGCCAGCAACCCAGAGTTGCCTGAGTGACTGTTAGCAGGTGTCTACCTGCTACCCACCCAAGGCTGGGCTGAAAGTGTGTTTTGAATAGACCGAGAACACATTCCTCCCCCACCCAGCCGGGTATGTGGTCCAGGCTCAAAGCATGGAGTTTCTGGAAGGTACACAGCCAAGCTAACAAGCAACATGGCTCTCAGAGTGCTTGATACTGCTCAGCAACCAAATTGGCTTTCCTGGAGGATCCACAGATGAACGATGCCGCCCACTACCTCTCATCACCCCCTGCCTGAAAAAAAGGCTTGTTTGATTGTTCACTTCAGGGGAGGAAAATGAGAAAGATGTAACTTCACACGGTGCTAAAACACTCGTCTTAAATCATCTCCAGACGCAGCTCACTGGGCCACACACAGCTCCTCATCCACCAGCGCAGGGAGACCCAGCTGAAATATTTCAGCGCAAAGTCTGCGCACTGCACTGCTCCCTTGTCTGTGGCTGGGGGTTTGCAGACTGCGGCCTTTTCTACCCAGAGTAACATATTATCTAGCGTGCTGATCCTGTTTTCCTTTTCCATTTTTTTTTTCTTCGAAAGAGTGAGAGAGAATCCATGCAAAGCGCTCTGCCGTACCAGAACCTTGAGATTTTTCCTTTGTACCTGTTCATGGCTTGTTCACACTTTAGGCATTGCAAAGTGTTTCTCTTTTAATTGACACCAAAGGGCTGCTTGCTCCTTTAGAGTGATCCAGGGCTGACACTGCTCATTAAAGGAGAGAATAGGAGGTGGGACTGAGATGGAGCTCATTATGTCAGGCTTGAGAAGAGGGCAGGTGAGAGCTTTTCGTGGGAGACCTTTGCATATTGCTAAATTAAAAGAATGTCTTGCGCTGATAAACTGGTTGGAGCCAGGCAATGAAGCCGAGCTCCTTGGAGGTCAAGACCAGGGCTGTTGGGAGGTGTTTACTGTCACTGTGCACTCTAAAAAGTGGTGAGGAGGAAAAGTGGAGGAGAGGGGGCTTTTGAGGAGTAACCTGTCCCTCCACCTCCCTGTCCCCCTTCCATAGAAGGACATACATACACCCTTTAAAGTCATGGATGGTAAAAAGAGGAGCCAGCCAATTACAGCCCACAAGCCAAATCCAGCCAGCAGTCTGTTTTTTCATATTTTAATGGTTGGAGGGACAGAGGGCACGGAACAAAAAGAAGAATATTATTTCATGACATGTGAAATTCATGTATAATTCAAATCTCAATGCCAGTTTCTCTGCAACTTGTCTTGGCTCCGCCCCTCTCTGTGTAGACTCTGTTCTCAGGCTGGCTTTCCACCTGGTGTGGGGATGGCTGCCAGCAGGTCAGAGCCAACTTACTCCCTTGTTCACATCCATTAAAATAGAGAGAGAGGGGCAATTCTCTCCGGTACCCCTAGAATAAAAGCTCTTTCCTTCACTCTGATTGGACAAACAAGACTTACATGATCACTCCTCAACAAATAGCAAGCTGGCCTCCTGAACCAGCTTGTCACTGGCCAGTGGGATTAGCAAATCACTGGTCAGTGGGATTACCATGACTAGTTAGACTAACCATGATTCACCCCAGGGCCCGGCTTTCCCCAACCACACAGGCTGCATGGAAAAGGGGTGGCCGCCTGGTTATTGGAGTGTTGCTCCAATTTAGGAAGCAGGAAAGGGGACTGGATGCTGAGTAACAACCAACACTGTCCTCCGCAGATGTTAAGTCTGAGAAAGGCAAAGTGGAGCCACATTGCAGCAGTGACATTCAAGATCAAGCTCAAAGCTTCAGATGGTGTTGTGAAGATAAAAGTGGGTCCCTGTGATTGCTCTCTGAATGAAACCAGCTCATGGGGGCTTTGTCATAGCCTGCACGAACCTGGAGAATGCTAAGCCAAAATATTTAGAAGAGGAGGAGACAAAAATTGGTTGTTGTCACCCAAACTCTACTTTGACTTTCCGGATAGCATAGACAGACATTATGTCTAAAGAGCTTCAGTCAGCAAACTCATCGATTGACCCAAGAGGCAGCTCCAGACTCTTCCTGCTTCCCAGGACAATAACTCCCCTCTTTGGCTTCCCCTCGATTGCGGCTGCCTGGGAACAGCACACTCTTTTTATATGTATTTTTAGAAATGACAAATATTCCTGGTACTTAGGTTAAGTAATTAAGATTTTCTCTGGGAACACCGAGGAACCACATAAAATGGCTGCACGGCTTCATAAATGAATTACTTAGTGTTTAATTACTATCAATTACTAACTGTTACTGCAAATTACTTGCAGAATAGACACATTTGTTTGTGGCTATTAATGATTTCAATTACTCCTCATAGATAATTGGTTTCTGCACACAAACGGGCACCAACTGTTGAACAGGAGCTCAGAATACAAAATGCTGCTCCTCTTCCAGCTTATTTTAGCTTCAGCTGAAATCTCAAAATAAGCACCGCAGCCTCCCTTTCTCTCTAGGCTTCTCTGCTATGCACGGCTTCCCCTTGGGACTCCTCGGGCTGGGAGATTTACTTTTTTGATGTTCAGAGTAGGAAGCAGGACCCATGAGGCTGGTGGTGATTCAAAATCACACAATTAATAGATGAACATAAAAACATCCTGCTGAGTGAAAGAAGCCAGTCACAAAAGACTGCAGAGTGCATGATCCCACTTATATGAAATGTCCATGATGGGCAAATCCAGAGGAACAGAAAGCAGCCTGATGAATGCCTGAGGAGATGGGACGGGGGTCAGGAATGGCTGCCATGGCACAAGCTCTCTTTGGAGTTTGACAGATTGTTCTAAAGTTAGGTTTTGATGTTGGCTGTACAACATTATCAATATACTTAAAAACACTGAATTATACACTTTAAATGGATGAATTACGTAGTACGCAAGTTATATCTTAATACTGATGTTACAACATGTTTAATCATACAAGTAGATGGGAAGGCTGGATCAAGGAGTCGACACTTGTGACTCCCTCTTTATTGCTCTCTCCACCAGACCATCATGCTCCAACATGTGTCCAACCTGCTCAGAGGCATAACTCACTGAAAAGAACCGTAGTCTTTAGTTACAAAGGGCTTACTTCCAGCTATTTGTGTATTATTAAGAGGACATAAACTATGCTCATTAAAGTAGCATAAAATGCAGCCAGGAAATGTACTAAGTAACAGAAAGCCAAATTGAATAATGTTTTATCTTGGGTGCCTCACAAAAACAGAGCTTGGGACAAGGGCTTGCTAACAGGTCCTTCGTTCTGAGAAGTGACCCGAGGCCACAGGACGGAGGGCACAGAACTAATACAAAGCAAAAGGAGGAAAAGTCCATCCAGACATGCATATTGAGTACACTTCATTGTTGTGAATGACTGGAACTCAACCGACTACGGATCTCAGAGGAGTTGTGTACACTTGCTACATAAGTGTGTGTCCAAGACACAGAGAGGGAAATATTCATGCACTGACTCCTGACCCCATTGGTAAAGGATTGTGTAACTTCCTTGCTTTTCCAGATTGGCATATGAGCCAGCACAGTTGAATAGGATCCTACAACATCCTCTGGGGTAGAGACAGAGCAACTCAAGGGTAGGAATAGCTATACTGTGCAGCTCAGGCAGGCTCTGGCCAGACGATATGTCCATGCAACCTGTTGCCATAGCACGACCAAAACCAAAAGGTGTATCAATGGATTTCATTAAAATTCACAACTTCTGTTCTGTGAAAGACAATGTCAAGAGAATGAAAAGATAAAGCAATGCCTGGGAGAAATATTTGCAAAAGATAAATCTGATAAGGGACTATTTAAAATATACAGAGAACTCATAATTCAACAATAGGAAAACAAGAAATTTGATTTAAAATGGGCAAAATGTTGAACTGACATCTCATCAAAAAAATACATGTAGCAAAGTAAGCATATGGTAAGATGTTCAACATCTGGTGTCATTTATAAATTGCAAATGAAAACACCAAGATATACCTGACCTGTGGTGGCGCAGGGAATAAAGCGTGGACTTGGAACATTGAGGTCACCGTTCGAAACCCTGGGCTTGCCTGGTCAAGGCACATATGGGAGTTGGTGCTTCTTGCTCCTTCCACCTTCTCTCTCTCTCTCTATTCTCCTCTGTCTCTAAAAGGGAATAAATAAAAAATATCTAAAACAAAACAAAACACCGAGATACTTTTATATGCCTATTGAAAAGGCCAGAATTTAAAATACTGCCATCAAATACTGGCAAAGAGGTCAGGCAACAAGGAGTCAATAATTGCTGCTGGGAATACAAAATAATGCAGACACCACATTGGAAGACAGTTTGGCAGTTTCTTACAAAACTAAACATGCTCTTCTCATATGATCCAGCAATCAGATTCTTTGGTACTTACCCAAATGAGTTAAAAATGAACATCCACACAAAAACCTGCACGTGGGTGTTTATAGCAGCTGTATTTATAATTGTCAAAACTTGGAAACAATCAAGATGCCCTTGCCTTTCAGTAGGTAGATGGATAAATAAATTGTGGTACATCCAGACAATGAAATATTATTCAGTTTTAGAAAGAAATGATCTATCAAGCTGAGAAAAGACATGGAGTAACCTTAGAAGCATACCACTAAGTGGAAAGAGCCAATCTGGAAAAGCTACATATTATATGATTCCAACTATATGACATTCTAGAAAAGGCAAAACTATGGAGACTGTAAAAGACACCGGGTTTGTCAGGGGTTAGAGGGAAGAGAGGGGTGAATAGGCAGAGCACAGAGGATTTTTAGGGCAGTAAAATATTCTGTTATTCTACAATTGTGGATACATGTCATTACACATTTGCTCAAACCCATAGAATATATAACACCAAAAATGAAACCCAATGTAAAATATGGACTTTGGATGATTACGATGCATCAAGGTAGGATTGTCAGTTATAGCAAATGTAACAATGTGATTCAGGATGTCTACAGTGAGAGAGGTGGTGTTGGGGGAAGGCAGTAGGTACATGAAAAATTCCTATCATTTCTGCTCACTTTGCTAAAACCTAAAACTGCTACAAAAAAATAAAGTTCAGTAATTAAAAAAATTAATGAACAAAAAGATGACTCTAGAAGGTATGAGATGGGACATGAAGATGTCCAATATAAGAGATATTGTCGTGGCCCTGGACAGTTGGCTCAGTGATAGAGTGTCAGCCCAGTGTGTGGAAGTCCCAGGTTCAATTCCGCATCAGGGCACACAGGAGCAGTGCCCATCTGCTTCTCCACCCCTTCCCCTCTCCTTCCTCTCTATCTCTCTCATCCCCTCCCGCAGCCAAGGCTCCATTGGAGCAAGTTGGCCCGGGTGCTGAGGATGGCACCGTGGCCTTGCCTAGAATGGCTCCTGTTGCAATGCAGCAACGGCCCCAGATGGACAGAGCATCGCCCCCTACTGTGCTCACCGGGTGGATCCTGGTCAGCGCATGCAGGGGTCTCTCTCTGCCTCCCTGCTTCTTACTTAAGAAAAATACAAAAAGAGAGAGAGAGAAATTACCATAATTTTAATTCTATATTATAATAACAGACAACTCCAACAACAGCTCCAACACGAATCAAATTTTAGAACAGTTGAGTTGGTAGTATGAGACAAGAACCTCCAGTCTAGAAGAGAAACTATGCATAATATCTGGAAGATTCTAGAGTTTTAATGAAATTTCAGCCTTCCAGCCCTTCGGGGGAATATTATATTGGCCTGAGTTCCTGACTACACTCTTCAAATAGCAACACTCAGAGATGAGTACTTACTCTACTTCCCCAATCCCCAGTGTTCTTAGCTATTGTTTGATCTGATTCAAAACATTTTTCCTTGGATGGATCAACTCCTTACCAGGTGTGTGCCTTCTCCCCCTCTGCACACATCGTCTGGCTGCCCCGTGCCTCTGCTGATCTACTGCCTCCTCTTAGATACCTTCCTCTCCTTCCCCTTCCCTTCTTTCCCCAGACTGACCCTGACTTAAAGGGCCTTACCTTTCTTACCTCATTTAATTCTCATCACAAGTCAATTAGGGAACTACTCCGATGGTAGAAAATTATGGCCCCTGGAGGGTAAGCAACTTTTCCAAGATCACACAGCCAGTTAACAGTCAATTAAAGATGTGAACCCAGACAGTTCACCTGAAGACCCTCATTGATGTCAGAGTAAAAATTGAATGCTTTAGAAAATCGAATGCAGGGATTATTTACAAAGTTATGAGCACATTAAGGGAATCCAGCAGGGGTTGTGAATATCCTGGGCAACAATAGCTATTCCTGCCCCTCAGCCCTAAGGGGCAAAGGAAGGAAGGTTACTGGACCCTGGAGAAAGCTGTGGGAGAAGGCAGTCCTGTGGTAGCTGTGTCCTTGGATAGAGAAATCAGTCTGCCAATATGCAGCAAGAATCAAAGGAATAAATGTCCTGACCTCACTCTCCAATCTCTTGTAAGTACCTCCTACTGGCTGACCCCAAGTAGAAGCCAGAGGGCAACAGAACACACTGATGCAGTCTCTATAGGTCAGTGTCCCTGGACACACAGCCGGGAGAAGGGTGGAGAGAAGGTTTGAAGGACAAATGGAGGAAACAAGCATCAAGTCTAAGCTAAGATCCAAACCCTGGTCTGACCTATGTTCCCACATTTCCCTAGAGGGTCTCTGAGTGGATAGCAGTCCCAATCCTGGTTGCAACTAAACAAAGCCAAACCTGGAATCAGAACAGGTATGTTACCTGTCAAGGCCATCACTGACAGGCATCATCAAATGTTCTTATTTCTGGAGTGGCCAGACCTGCTTACAATAATTCCCCGGTGCCTTCTCCTAACACAGGCATGCCTTTGAAGGTTTTGCTCACTCTAATGATCACAGTGGCTCTGATGAACAATATCTTCAGAAAGTGAGGCTGGCTAAAATATCCGTATCAGGCACATACAGCTATACTCAAAGTCCATGCTAATGAGCCCAAGAGAGGACTTCCATGTCTAAGTCTTAACTATACAGAACTAATATCCATAGGCATAGGCCAAAGGCTTGCAAGAAATCATTCTAAAATACATCTTATAATCATATAAATGTTTCCTGTTCTAAGTTAAATGAGTCAAAATATGGAAGATGTGTAAAGGGCAGCCTAGTCACCGTGGTTTTTTCCAAGCCCTGGGACCTATGACCAGGTTGATAGCAGGCAAGGTGCTCAGTCACCACATTCTCACTGCGGGCTGAGCACTAAGCTAGCATTGACCCCCAGGCCCCTGACCGCAGCACTAAGGAGGGAGGACTAGTTTGAATCCCATTTGTAAACAGAAAACTGAGGTGTATGGTAATTAATTCAGACACATCATCTATGCACAGCTCCCTGGGCTACTATCAGGAGAGAATACACAGAAAAAAAATCAGACATCCATGAACTTAAACTCTACTTGAGGAGAGACGACATTAACAAAGTATCTGTGAAAAGTGAGTGGCAAAAAGGGTAGTTTCCAAGATTTCAGAAAGGAGGCCATCGGGGTGAACTGGGCAGTCAGGGCTGGTGGAAGTTTAGTTGAAGACCAGGAAAAAGGTAGGAGGTGGGCACTGCGAGGGGAGGTGCGAATGTGGTGGGTGTGGCCAGGATGTGATGGGTGTGGCCAGGACGTGGTGGGTGTGGCCAGGACGGTGAGAAGCTGAGCTCCTGGAGCAGGGGCATCAGGGAAAAGGGAGGTCAGGGAGGGGATTTTGGCTGTCCTTTGCTGTTCTCTCCCACTGTGTGCTCCCCAACCCTCTGTCTCCTAGCCTCCCCAGCCCAGAGCAAGCCAGGGCACCCCGGCTGGTCGGGCTCTCTGAGCCCTGATCACTCCCAGGCTGTACCCTTCCTGCTCCTGCAGGCTCTGGCCGACAGAGTAGTAAATAGCCCGTTTGAAAAGTAATTGCATGTTTGGGGCTGGTGTTTGCCATTTGTAATTGCTCATTGTTTCCCCAGCCATTTTCTTTCTTCCTATTTCCTAAATTTGTTTCCTACGAATCAAATCCAGGAGCCTCCTAGGCAAGTGGCTGGAGGAGATAATGAGGCTCTCTGGGCCGCACAATTCAGCCAGACTTTGCTGACAGGGAGCCACTCTGGACCAACTACCTGCCTCAAGCCCTGGGACAGCAAAAGACTGTACACAAGGCCCACCGGGGGTGAGGATGATGGAGACGCAGAGACCCAACTCTGTAGACCAGGCTCAGTGATGCAGATCCGATTTATTCAGGAAGTAAGCTAACTTATATACACAGGTTCAGCCTATAGGGTGTTACAGCATGTCCTTCACATCCAATGGCTGAAAAGGTCTGGGAGCTGCCTGGTTGGTGCTGAGTCACTTCCTTACAGTGGGCAAGCTCCCTCCTGGGTGTGCCTAGGAGGATTTCAGGTGCTGGAGTGTTCTCACAGCATTGCATCAGCCACAGCTGCTAGGAATGCGCTCTGCACTCTACGTACAAAGGACAGCACATACTCGTTCTCTCCTAAAAGGCTCCTAGCAGCAGTGGACCGACTACAGAGATGCCTATCTTGACCTAGGGCACGTGGACGCTCCTTTGCCCAGCATTTGGGGCAGCAGAGTGGGGCTCCCCAATTATGTCTGCCTACTATGCCTCCTGGCCCCCTGCTTCCCTTATGTCCCTCAGAAATCACATAATTGACACTCATTTATTGAACACCTATTATGTGTGAGGTCTCCTTAAGGGTTCTGTCTGACATATTTTCCCCTCAAAGTTAGTCACAGTGCTATTACCCCCAGACCCTGCACCTGGCACTGCAGTCCCCACAGCTCCTCGCCTCTGTGGGTCTGGTCCTGCACAGCTAGCGACCACCCGTGGAGCAAGTCCTCCTGGTGCACCACCGTCTCCACACACTCTGGGACAAATTCCAACCACCGGTGCCTGGTCTTCTCTCTGGCTGCAGCTGCTCACTCTAGCTGGAAGTGTTAGGGAGTTAGTGCCCCAACAGGGCAGCTCTCCCCCAATGCTTGACAGAGGTTGGTACATAAATATTGCTCCTCTCTCACCTCCCAGTCAGGTGCATATTTTCTTCTGGCTTCTAGACCTAAAAAAATTAGTCTAGCAAAATTACGCCCCGGTTGCCTACAGGAGAAACTTGCTTGGAGACACAATCCTGATTGGCATTCTTCCCCTCGCTGTCTACTTCCCATTCACTCACTAGTGCTCTGGGCACCTCCTTCTGATAAAATGCTTACACGTGGTCCTTTGTCACGGGGTCTCCTTCCTGGGAAATTCATATAAGCAGTTGGTATGAGAAATGGTATTAGGAATGATTCTGAAGTTAGATGTCTTGTTGGCCAGAGGACAAGGATCCCTTCACTGGTAATAAATGGGGTGAAATCAGACACATCATGGTTGCATAAAACTCAAAACCCCATGAAAGTCCTTCTCTTCAGAAAATGGAAAGAAAGCTGCTGAAAATCAGGCCCATATTCTGATTCTTAAATGTCACAGAATTATAAATATGGCTGAAGCCACAGGCTGGGTAACTTTCCTCTGCTGATGTCAGAAACGGAGTGGGAGGCTGAGACCCAGGAGAGGAATAGCTAACACGTGCACTGGAGTGTTGGATCGGTCAAACCTGATGAGCAAGGGGGAGCAGGAACTCTGGAGAGCCCCGAGAGAATGTGTGCAGCATTTACTGGGAAGTAAACGTGTGAACGGTAAGGGGCCCATTACTTCATCATGGAAGACTTTAGGGGTCTGGTGGTCGGCAGCATGCCGAGCCATCCTCTCCAAAGTAAAGTCCGTTACCATGCCTTGCATTTTCTACCATTTAAAAAAGACCCAGCACTGGGCAGTCTTCCTGGGATTACTGATGACAGTACACACCACTCTTAGGAATGCTGCTGCAACCCATTTATTCAGTGACTTAGAAGGTGGTCAGTTTTCAGTGGTGCCCAGAGCAAAAGAAGTTTCTGCAGCACTGTGGTAGAGATGGCCCTAAGGCTTGGCCCCTGTGATTAGTCCATGGTAGATAGGAATGCTCTAGTCTAGGGTGTGACTAAAAGCTGAAATTACAGAGTGAGGTGCTGATCCCTAGACTGTGTAGCAAAGCATTGCTCACTCTTTCAAAAGCAGTGCCTGGCACACTCCCAAGCCCCTGACTATGGAGTATTAATGACTCCACTGCTGTAGGTGCCAAAGATGAGCAGGATGTTTTCAGACCCACTCGCACATCAGGTGGAATGGGCACGGCAGCAATCATTAGACAATGGAAGTGGCCTGGACACTGTGCCAACTGCTTTGTGATATCAAACCTCTGGCCTCTTCAGCTGACTGGAGAGAACAACACCCAGGCTTGGTTCATGGAGGGTTCTGCTTTCTATTTTGCTATAAGCATATCCTGTTAAACAGCCCCCTCAGGATAGGTCCTGAAAGACAGTGGCGAGTGGAGAGCCCTCTGGTGGGCAGAAGTTTGAACAGCAAACTTTGTGTGGAGGGCAAAGCAGCTTCAGTTAAGGATGCACATCTGCTCCTGGCATGGTAAATGGATTACCCGATGGTTGTTTGGGGAACTTGAAGGACCTATCCCGAAGGTCAGAGTCAAAGTAGTCTGGGGCAGAAGCATGTGTGTGGACACACAGAGTAGGCATGGAGCATGTGGCAAAGAGAATGTCACATCAGGAGAGCACTCAGCAGGCAGGTGGAAAGACCCATAAGCAGAAACCCACCCGCCCAGCCACTGCATTGCTTGCTTAGTGGGTCTATGAATGGAGCAGCCATGCCACAGGGATGGAGCTTATGTTCAGTCCTGTGGGGACCCTAATAGTGAAGACCAGGATGTGAGCTCTGGTTCCCATGAGAAACTGCAAGTGGCACCAGCTCCGACTCTTTGGGCTGTGTGCCCTAGTACCAGCTCCCACGTATATATTTGGGCTAGCTGACTCAGCTTTGGTTCCCAGGTGTTTCTAGGCCTGCTGCCCAGACGACTACCTTTTTTGGGTACAGGCTAGCTAGTTCAGCAAGTGGACATCACTGAACTGATATAATGGTTGATATGATATTGGCCCCGTGCCTCTGTTGTGCCTAAGCCCTATATCTACCAGCATTGGCACTGCTAGGAGGGAGACAGAAGGCACTAGAATTCAGGAAAGGTGACATCAGGATCCAGAAGACTAAGGAATTCAGAAGACTTGAGACCTGAGACTGAGGAGACCAGGTCGGGGGTGGAGGGGGTGGCAAGAGAAGCAGGAGTAACAGCAGCAGCCACAGGAGCAGCAGCAGCAGCAGAGATGAAGCAAGAATAAAGACTTAAAGCAAGGCCCTGGCCGGTTGGCTCAGTGGTAGAGCGTCGGCCTGGCGTGCGGAAGTCCCAGGTTTGATTCCCAGCCAGGGCACACAGGAGAAGCGCCCATCTGCTTCTCCACCCCTCCCCCTCTCCTTCCTCTCTGTCTCTCTCTTCCCCTCCTGCAGCCGAGGCTCCATTGGAGCAAAGATGGCCCGGGCCCTGGGGATGGCTCCATGGCCTCTGCCTCAGGCGCTAGAGTGGCTCTAGTCGCAATAGAGCAACGGCCCAGATGGGCAGAGCATCGCCCCCTGGTGGGCGTGCCGGGTGGATCCCGGTCAGGCGCATGCGGGAGTCTGTCTGACTGCCTCCCCGTTTCCAGCTTCAGAAAAATACAAAAAAAAAAAAAAAAAAAAAAGACTTAAAGCATGTACCACTTGCCCCCAATTCCTCAGGCCTTTTCCACCTTGGGGATCACATCACCAAGTCATCGCTTGAAGAGCAGGTGTGCTCCGACAGGTCCACCAGCACGGGTTCCCTCACACCAAGACTTGATCGTCACTGCACGTCTGGATGTCTGATCTGTTAACCATAGAGGCTGAGGCTAAGCCCCAGGCACGGCACTGTCCCTCAAGGCGATCAGTCACCTGGTGATAAGAGGATCACCTGGATTCCTTTAGCCCAAGCCGGGTCAGTGGTTCCAGACAGGTGTCCTTCGTGCGTCGGTGGGCACTGCAGAACCCGTGCCAGCTTCACCTCCGTTGGACTCGCAGAGTAGCTGCTGCGGTGTAGCTAACCCCCCAGCATTCCCTTAGACCAGAGTCCACTTTATAATAAAGAAGGTAAGACAAAGAGCACGAGACCCATGAGGAAACAGGCTCTGAGCCCACACAGCCAGAAGCAGCACTCAACGTCACTCCATAGGGGGGTCTGGTAAGGCTGCCAACATGAACCCCCACTACCCAGCTGGCATGGCCCATGCTGCTAGCACTGCCATTGTGAAACCAAACTCAAGGGGTTCACCCCTTGGGGTATTCTGTTCAAGAATGTGACATAGTTGTCCTTAGGTAGTTTTATTTACTTGCAGCAACTAAAGGAGACAAGGGTTTCACCTCTAAAGCTTTGTCTCCCTGAAATGAGGTACAACATTTGGGTTAATTACATGTTGATTTCTTCCTCACTACCCTTATCAGATTGGGTTCCTGTCAAGCTCATCCTGTTTACAGCTGGTCTGAAAAATGCCATTAGCATTTAGTAACAACCACCCAGACCTCGAGACCCTTGTTCTATCTAACAATTCGACCTAACTGCTGCACGCAGAATCTGGACTTCTCCCATCCCCTATCTCCCAGCGCTAGAGACGCCCACTGTCCTGCTGTTTGACCTCACCAGCTCCTGATTCAAATTTAGGCAGGTTTGTTTGTCTGACCATGTCCACATTGGGTGAAGCTGTCCTCACTGGGAAGGAAGCTGGAAAAGCAAATGTGAGGCATTTTCAGGTTCTGTGGCAGAAAGAAATTTCCACCAACATATAGTAAGTTGTGGATTTCCTTGTACACAGGGAAAGGAGTAGGTGCTGGACAGCCAAAATGAATGGCAAATGCCGAAGACAGACCTTCACAAAAACTCAAAACCACTCACGTGTCAGCTGTCACAGATCCCTCAGCACCTCGGTGTCCTCCTCTACAAAATGAGGGTGTGCTTCTGGCTCAAGCTTTCATAGGGCACTGGTAGAAGTCTCCAACTGCTAGTCCTGTATTCCTCCCTGGATGCGTGCTGCCTCTGGGGTTCTCTCCCCTTTATCTGTTCTGCAAGCATCGTGCTTGGCCCTGAGTATGTATTCCTTACCTGTTGCGTCCCCTTCCCACTGCTCCAGAACGGGTGACACAGAGGAGCTCTACAAGTGAAAAGCAACGACCAAGTTCCCAGCTCGCCACCAGTCATAGGAGGTCTTGTTGAGTCTCTGAGGCACTGAGCTCATAGACTGGTCGTGAGCTTCTTTATGGGGTGCCTCCACCCCCTTCCTGCTTTTGTAAACTGTTTCTGACCACCGTTATGGCCTCTGCAGTACTTACGGTCCACGGTCCAGGTTCGTATAATTGGGAGTGTATTTATGACAGTCCCTACCCTTGCTTAGGAAAACATTGATTTCCTAACAACAGACTGACTGTAGAGCCATTAAATTAGACTAGACTATCATAAACTCCAGGATTAACCAAAGAGTACTTTTACCTTTTCCTTTATACTCTCCTGAGCAAGTGGGAGTAGATACGTCCACGTAAGCAAGATAAGGTTACAGCATTTATTATTTGATTTTTTTTAAATAGCACTTCAATTCCCTACCCCCATGACTGGGTAAGTAATTAACCACTCTGCTCTTGTTTTAAAGACTGACAGGAACGAGGAAGGCCAAGCTGTATACAACAATTCTGAAAGCTCTTAATGGGAGTTGCATCTCGTTAAGCAGAATGCACAGGGCAGGGGGTGGATGATGTTGGCACCAGGGGATAGCGCACCCCCCCTCCCCCCCCTCATCCCTGACCAGAGGACATGTGAACTCATTATGTGCCTGTTAAAAGTCTTACAAGAACTGGTTAGTGAGGTGAGGGTTTCTCCCCTCCCCCTTTTTGGGAAGATCTCTATCTTTCTTCTTTATTGATTGCTTGCTTTTCATGTTATATCCTTTCTCCCTCGCCTGAAATGAGAAAAATGAGCCCTTGCCACGGGCTTTAAACTTTACACCCAGACAATATCTCCCTCTTATCTAATGCCCGGCCAGACGCTTCCGCCCAGAGGACCCTGGGTAATGCTACAGCAGATTATGTCATAAAATGGAGAGATAAGCAAAAGAACCAATCTAAAGAACGCAGTGAAATTTACCTTTCCACCGCCCTGCGATCCCCCTTTTAGAAGAAGGCTTTAAGTCAATCTGCCTTCGCCATAAATTCTCTTTCTAAAATTTGATAACAGTGCAATATTTTCCTTGGAGATTGGGTTCTATTAAGATGGAGGTTGGGGGTGGGGAGCAAGCTGGGTTTAGCAGAGTAATAAAATGCCATCATTGATCCTAGTCAGTGGGGTTGCTTGGAATCGCCGCTATTCTGGGCTGGTAAGCATAATCCAGTCAAGTCATAAATTGCGTTTCTTCCAGGAGACAGTCGAGTCTCTGTATTGATCCAGATTTTGTTGTTCTGTTTTCGTGTAATTGCTCCCCATGATCAAGGCTCCAGGTAGGGAAGGAGTCTTCCAGGGCGGGGAGTGGAAAGGAATCGCCACGGAACCGAGTTCACGCAGCCCCTTCGACACTGAGGCTGGACGTGGGAGCTGAGCGGCTTGGAAACCCTGAGTGCAGGGCCACGCCCCCATCACCCTCCTCGGAGGGCCGCATACTGCACACACGCAGTGAGATTGAGTCTCCTTACATACAAGTACCGTGGGCCTCCTGGATGCATCACCCCCCCCCCCAGCCTGCAGAATTTGCATCCTGACCACAGGCAGGAAAACTGAGGCGTGGGCTGTATATGAACTACTCTGAGGTCAACACTAGGCAGAGATCCCCCTCACTCAATTCTTTACCCAAAAATGAATGATCTGACTCAAACTGGAACCTGGCCCATGAGCAAAGGGTTAAGTCCTATAAGTCCCCAAGTTGGGAGCTTGGGTATCCTGAGTCACCCATCCTTGAAGTAGAAAGCTTTATAGCCACATCATTTATAGAATAGCCAGAATGCAAGCATACTCACTGACCTCCACCCACAAGCTGTGTGACTTTGAGCAAGTGGCCTAACCTCTCTGAAATTTAGCCTCCTCATTTGCTAGCTGGGGATAATATTATTGCCTGTCCTGTAAGGTTTCTGTGAAGATTTCAGTGAGATAACATGGGAACATACAGAGATATTTAGAACCTTTCTAAGCAAAGGAGGCTTTTACCGTGCAAGGAAATGTATTTTTGATATCTTAGAGTATCTTAGCCATACCCTGGGAAATGAATTCAAAATAAGTGCATGCACCTTTAAATAGAAACTCAGATAGACTCCCTGGCACTATACTGTCAGAAGTCAGTTCACCATTATTTAGTTCCTGTCTTCCCGGAGATAGAAATGGGAATTCCTCACTCTGTGAACTTGACGATATTACAGCTAAATCATCTGTATGTGATCCGCTTGTCTGATGGTGAAGCCATTTGACTACATGCTTTAAAGAAAATATTCCTCAAACCTAGAGTGATTGTTTTTTCTTCTTCCTTCTTTTCTCTAACTCAGAGATTTAAGGGAAGTGACAGCGGAGAATGGAGCTGGAGCTGTCGAACCAGTCATGAGATGTCCGGACGGCCTCCTGCCCTGTCTTTCTCTCATGCTCCCCTGGCTGAGATAAGGGGACTGCGGGGTAGCTGCTGGGTCCGTCTGAACCCAGTGCCAAGAGGCAGGTCCTCTGTCTCTGAGTCCCAGCCTCCCCTCTTGACTTCTGCCCCTTACCCTGGCCCCAAGATCCTCCCCGTCCATCAAACCTCATCCAGGAGAAGACCTGCTTTGAACTCTAAAAGAGAGATGTAGGGGATAGAATCAGACTAACAGAGCTCCAAACCTGAACCCTACATGTATAGACCACGTCACTTAGAACCAATGAATGCAATCTTTCTGTGCCTCAGTTTCCTCTTCTATTCAATAAAGATAATAATACCCACAGTCTCTATCCCATGGGATTGATGTGAGGACGGAATGTGTATTTTAAATTTCTGGAACATGGTAGACCTCCATAAATGCCAGTTTGTATGAACTGTTCCACGGCAGTGGCGAGGGAGGAAGTCAGACCCCAGCAGATTAAGGAGAGAATAGTGGGTAAGTAGAGGCAGTGAGTAGAGAAGGCTCTGTAGGAAGCAGTCTAGGTGCCCATCAATAGATGAAGGGAGAAGGAGATGTGGTACATATATACAATAAAATAATACTCAGCAATACAAAGGAAATCCTGCCGTTTGAGAAAACATGGATGGGGCCTCAAAGGTATTATGCCAAGTGAAATATTTCAGACAGAAGAAGACAAATACTGGATGGTTTCACTTAAATTGTGACTCTGAAAAAAGAAGAAAAGAACAAATAAAACAAAATAAAAACAGATTTATACAAACAGACAACAAACTGGTGGTTGCCAGAGGGGAGGGGTTGGGGGAGGAGTGAAAAAAGAGGAGTATAATCAATAATATTGAGATAAGTCTGACCAGGTGGTGGTGCAGTGGATAGAGCATCAGCCTGCGATACTAAAGACCCAGATTCAAACCCCAAGGTCGCTGGCAAGAGCACGGGCTCATCTGGCTTGAGTGCGGGCTCACCAGCTTGAGCACAGGGTTGCCAGCTTGAGCGTGGATCATAGACATGACCACATAGTTGCTGGCTTGAGCCCAAAGGTTGCTGACTTGAGTCCAATGTCACTTGAACAAAGGGTCACTGGCTTGGCTGGACCCCCCTACCCCAGTCAAGGCACATATGAGAAAGCAATCAGTGAACAACTAAGGTGTCACAACTGTGAGTTGATGCTTCTTATCTCCCTTCCTGTCTGTCTTTCTGTCCATCTCTCTCTCTCCCTCCTTCTCTCTCTCTCTCTCTCTCTCTCTCTCTCTCTCTCTCTCTCTTTCACCCTGGAAAGAAAAAATAATAATAATATTGAGATAAGCTTGCACAGTGACAGTGACAAATGATGACTAGAATTAGTGTGGTGATAATTATATTAGTAAGGTATATAAATGTTGAGTCATTTTATTTCAGAGTTGAAACTAATATAATATTGTACACAAACTTGACTTAAATTTTAAAAAACTAAAGCACACAAAAAGAATATTGGTGGATTTCATATGATATACATACTGTCTACACCAAGACTATGACTCATATTTAAATACTATCCCCAAGATGATTGTATGGCAGAATGGCTTTGCAATTTATGTAACTGTAAGGAGCACCAATAGGGCAAGAGTTATAATATGAACAAAGACCAACATTCATTTTTATCCTTGAGAGGGCAGATGTGGAGAAGGCATCACATATGGAAATAACAAGGTGTGCCACGTACGCTTTGATTGTCAAAGAAATAGTTATAAAAGAAAAAGAAGACGTGGCCATCAGAGAATGTGGAAGGCCATTATTTTTCTCTCCTGGGAAACTCAAATTTTTTATGATTTATTTTTTCCAACTGGCCTTTTTGTCAGATGAATAACTCCTAAATATTTCTGAAAGGAAGAAATTTAGAAGAAATAGTCCAATTGTGTTTTACTTTCTCTCGAAAGGATTGCAAATTGTGGGGCATTTTTCTCACTTGCAGGCCTGGATGGGGAGGTTGTGGGAACAAGATTTCAGAATTTTGTGGGATGAAGACATTGGGTATAAAAGTCAAGGCACCTTCCCTTCCCCCTTGTTCCTCCTTGTCTCAGCTGGGGTGGCTTTCTCACATCTGGCTGCTCAGCAGAATCATTTGGGGAGATGGTAAAAGACACAGATTCCTGAATTTCCCCTGAAAACTCTGCTTCAGTACATAGGGTGGAAACTAGTGTTTGACATTTTCAAAGCTCTCAATATTTTGGTTACCAGGCAAGTTTTGGACCATACTGACTTACTCCCTTCCTAAATGTAACCTGGCACTGCAGGGCATGTGGTGCACAGGCTGGGTGTCCAGGCGCGGGGAAAGCCAGACAGTCCCTTTCAAAGTGGACTCAGTGTCAGGGACCAAGGAGAGTGGCAGTGTACCTGGAGCCCAGTCTCACAGAGACACCATGAGACTATCAGGAAGCTCTTCCCTTGACCTCGGGCATCCCCAGACCACAGACCCATGAACTCTGTGACGGTGAGCAGGTCAATGCCAAGAACGTCACCAGGTGGAAGAACCAGGCACTGCCCCTGCCTTTTCTGCTCTTTCCTAAATCCCCTGGGCTCTTCTCCCATCCTCTAGCCCAGGCGTTGGGAACCTTTTTGGCTGAGAGAGCCATGAACGCCACATATTTTAAAATGTAATTCTGTGAGAGCCATACAACGACCCATGTACGTTACACATTATCCAATAAAAATCTGGTGTTGTCCCGGAGGACAGCTGTGATTGGCTCCTGCCACCCACAACCATGAACAGGAGCGGTAGGAAATGAATGGACTGTAATACATGAGGATGTTTTATATTTTTAACATTATTTTTTTTTTATTAAAGATTTGTCTGCAAGCCAGATGCAGCCATCAAAAGATCCACATCTGGTTCGCGAGCCATAGGTTCCCAACCCTGCTCTAGCCCATTCCCCTCCCTCCATTTCAGCTCCAGTAGTCTGAAGACCACACTCTCACTCCCTCCCTGCATCTGACAAACTCTAGTGCCTTAGAGGCCAAGGAAACTCACTCTGAGCATGTGCAGCTCTCCAAGGCGGGACTCTGGTCCCCACTTCTGGTCAGCCTACCCACCAGCGAGAGCTGTGCTTAATTTTCTCACTACTACCCAAAGCAGCAAAGACTTCTTATCCGAGCAAGCACTATTTTTTTTTTAACGGCCATAACATAGTCATCTCACATAAGGAATTGTATTGTTGCAATTAATGGAGCTCTGATTGGCTCCTTGTGAAACTATAACCCTAAACGTTATTATGCAGCGGAGCAGCTGCCTTTGTCCCTTTGTAAGGGTCACCACAACAGCTGTTCTAGGTCCAGTTAGAATACCTCTGACATGTAATGCCCTATTTCATTGGAAGAAGTACAGAGTGTCTTTGTTTACTGTACCACATGCAAATGAGAAACTAATAAACACTTTGGCCATTGCTTCTCGGCCTTTTGGCTAAGATCAAGTGTAATAAAGGCTTAGGCCACAGGAGTTACCCATGGTCACGTGGATCATTCCTAGTTGGCCTGATTTCTGGTGTTCATGCCTCCCTGAGCCTTGTCAGGTGGTACGGTTTACCTCATGTTGCCAAAGCAGCCAAGAGACAGAGGGTGCCCTCCTCGGTGGAAGCCCTGAATTCGCTCCTCTACAAACCAGGTGCCTGCTTCCTTCCTGGGTACCCAGCCCAGTGAGCACAGGACGGCACCAAGGAGCAGGGAACAGAGCCCTGTCCCTCCAACAGCAGAGGCAGCAGATGGCCTTGTCCACCTGCTGAGCTTCCTCAGTGAGGGACAGTGGAGGTGCTGTAGACAGACACCAGCCCAAATGTGGCCTCGAGATCAAATAGGTGTTGGGAGGAAAAGAGTGAAACCTTTCATTCCCTGGACTCTGTTCAAAATCCATCTGCCATAAGCATTTTCCCAGAGAAATACCAAGTTTGGTTCACACCAAAGCCTGTGCGGTGAACGTTTGTAGCAGCTTTATTAGTAACAATTAAACACCGGAAACAGCCTACATGCCATTCGGTGTATGAGTGGGTAAACCAACCGTGGTCTCTCCATCCTAGGGAATAGTGCTCCAGCACACACAGGGAGGGAGGATGCTGCTGGGACAACCTGGATGGCTCTCAAGGGAGTGGTGCTGCGTAGACAGCAAAGCAACCCCAAAAGTTGACATTGTGTGGTTCCATTTCTATACCATTCCTGAGATGATAGAATGATAAGAATGGAGACTAGCCTGACCTGCGGTGGCGCAGTGGATAAAGCATCGACCTGGAAATGCTGAGGTCACTGGTTCGAAACCCTGGGCTTGCTTGGTCAAGGCACATATGGGAGTTGATGCTTCCAGCTCCTTCCCCCCCTTCTCTCTCTCTGCCTTTCTCTCCTCTCTGTCTCTCCTCTCTAAAATGAATAAATAAAATTTTAAAAAATTTAAAAAAAAAATGGAGACCAAATTACTGATTGCCAACGGTTCGGAGAAGGGGGCAAAGGGAGGTTGCTGTGGCTGCAAAAAAACAACACGAAGGATTCTTGACTTGAACTTTTTTCTGCATCTTAACTGTGGTGCTAGTCACACAAATAGATACCTGTGATGAAACTATAAAACTGAATGGAACTAACACACACACAAGAACATATAGAATAGTGAAACCTGAATAAAGTGGGTGGGCTATATCAATGTCAATCTCCTGATTATGAAATTATATTATAGTGATGCAAGATATTACCACTGGGAGAGGGGACTGGACAAAAGGTACACAAGGTCTCTGCGAATTATTCTTACAACTGCACATACTTTCACAATTATCTCAAAATAAAAAATTTTTAAAACCTATCAGCCCCAGCTTAATTGCTTTCTTCTTTACTGTGGGCTAACCTTAATGGCTTTCTTCCAAAGATAGAGCATAAGGCCCTGGCTGGGTAGCTAAGTTGGTTAGACAGAGCATCATCCTGACATGCCGAGGTTGGGGGTTTGATCCCCAGTTAAGGTACATACAAGAATCAACCAATGGAACAACAAATTGATGTTTCTCTCTCTCTCTCTTTCTCTCTCTCTCTCTCTGTCTCCCTTCCTTTATCTTAAAATCAATAAATTTAAAAAGTTAATAAAATAATAGAGCATAGAAAAGAAAAAATAATAACTTTATAGTGAAGACATCTTATAGATACCACCTTGAGCAGACAATCAAGGTCAGCATTATTAAAGAAAGTCATGTTGATCATGTACCCCATGCTATGGGTGATGAGAAGGGCACTTTACCTTGGAAGTATTCATTCTCCAACTCCATAGCCCCAGTTTAATCATGAAAAAAAAAAAAACACAACATGAAACAAACTCAAATTGAAGTACATTCAGCAAAAATACCAATACTCTTTCATGACCTTGACATTTCTAAAAGCAGGGAAACAATGAGGAACTCACAAGAGAGAGAATGAGAAGACATGATAACTAAATGCAATGTGGTATCTGCAAATTGAATCCTAAACTAGAAAAAGGATATTAGCAGGAAAACTGGTGAAATACATACAGTGAGTAGTTTAGTTAATTGTACTAAATCAATATAACATTGTCCACTTTCCCAAGCCCAGCTCAAAATCTCCCTCCTCAAGGAAGGCTTCCCTGACCACTGATTACCCTGGCCCACATGGATCTCTCCCATTCTTGTTATGAGAAAATAAAGAGGCTTATGAAGGAATTTTTGTCCCTTCCTCAGAGAATTCTGCTGCCAATAGAGCTGGGACTTCCCTTGTGGTTTTAATCTGCTAAATTCAAACTCAATTCAACTCGATGTGTGAAGAAGCCTAAGCTAGACTGCTTAGCTGATGAAAAAAACAGGACCAATCACTCATCCAAGTCGCCTCCAGACATGACACCAACCGAGATCATCTAACTGCTAACCAGCCACCAACTGGGCACAGACACACATGGAGACCCAGCAGAGACCAACAGAAGAACCATACATCTCAGTCTGGCCCCAATTACCAACTCACAGAATTGCAGGCTAAATAAGTGTTTGTTTTAGGTTATTAAAAAAAAATTAATCAGCCCCTAATATAGCTATATATTTAGATATTTTTTCTGTATCTACACATCATATACAAAGTTGAATTTTATATTCATCACGTCTTTCATTTATTCTCCAAAATAACCATGTGAGGCTAAAAGGATCATTTCTGTAATATAGGAACATGAGGCTCAGAGTGGTTGAGTGATTTGCTTAAGACTGCACAGCGGGTAGAATGCTAAGAATTGAACACAGGTCTTCTGAGGACAAGTCTAGCTTTCAGCTGTTTCATGTTTCAATTCCCTACTCATCCATTATCTTCTATTTTACTCTAGTTTGCTTTATAGCATATTCTACTCCAACTGGACAGCCAGTCTTCCAGCCTGGCTCGTATCTTAATCTTTTCATCATCCTCTACAATATCTAGCACACACAGACCTCAGCATACTCTAGTTAAATTGAATTAAATGAACCCCTTAAGAGCTCCTGGTAGTCTCCTCCCACTACAGCCTATCACTGCCTTGGCCATGGTCAGTTGCTGTTTATCGGAGATATTGATGATGTCTGTAATGTATTCTGATCTTGGAGCTACTGGGTGCAGAGAGGCCAGAGTGCAGCCATTACTCAAAAAGAGGAAGTTATTATTGTATCTTTCTCTCCCTTCACAAAACAAGAATGTGCCTAATTAGCTACATCTTTCTTTTACCAACCAGAGCTGTGCAGAACAGATAGGTGGCCACCACAGTGGAAAGTGTGAGCAGGCAGCCAGGGAAGGCACATTATGATCGCAGGGGGTGGCCTGTCGGAATCTTCTCCCCACCGAGGGGCCTTACTCCAGCCATTCAGAAAAGCCTGGTTGATCCCGCTTAGGACTGAATGACAACTTGGGTACAAATATGGACTGTGCTGCTGGCTAACTGGGTGACCTTATCCCATCACTTAATGCCTCTGGACCTCAAAATCCCCATCTGTACAACAGTTGTGAGACTGTTAAGCCCACACGTCACCTACCCTCAAGTCATTAATCCCACTCCCTCCTGAACTCTTCTGGTGTGCCAGATGTCTGATTTTTCTATAATGAATAACTTCCCCCCCCCCATTTTATCTTTTGGGTAAATTCATGTTTCCACTTGCAACAGCCAATAGCTCACCTCTTCAAAAGAGGTGAGCAACGTTTTCTTCCTGACCGAATTCCCAGACTCAAGGGCTGGGACATCTCCCGGTTCACAGACCCACAAGCTGGAAGTGCACAGACTCATGTAAAGCTCGTGGTTCCTGAGCCAGCTCCAGGGATCTAGAAGGGCAGCTATTCACACTAGGAAGGTTCTGCCCTGTTACCGGAACACTAGCTGCATCCACCTCTGCAGTAAGATCCAACGAGGCAGGGAGGATTCTCTCCTCCCTTCTCTCCAAGCATCTGCTGCTGTCCCTGGCTGGAATTTTACCACCAGGAAGCCATTCTTTGTGCTTCTGAGCTGTTTTTCCTTGTGAGTCTTAATGCAAACCTCAGAGTGCTGGGGGTAGTGCTGGCTCCAGGAGCTCTGAGAGGCACCTGGAAGGTGCGAGGCTGGTGAACTGCCTTTGTTTAGGGGAGGAGGAGAATGCAGGAGAAGGAAAGAGAGAAGGGTCTTCTGAGGGGAAAGGAACCTGGGGCCTCGTGCCTGTCTCATAATTCTGCCAAAAGTAGCCCGCCAAGTAGACTGGGCCCATAGAGTCTACCACAGAGATCACGAGTGAGTGAGAGAGAACAAGAGTTACTGAGAGAGAACAAGAGTTAGGTGTGTGTTCACAGGGAAACTGGGAAGAGTAGCTCTGTTTGTACCAAAAACAACTTCTTGATCTCTTTATTGTGTTGGGAGTCAGCAGTTAGACAGTCATATTTCTACGTGGTTCTGAGTTCATATTTTCCATTAGACCACAAGCCTTGGCTTTTCTGTTTGGAAAAATATCAAAAGAGAGGGAAAGCTATGAATTTTCTGCATTCAGGGAACTTGTCAGCTGTGCTCATCTTTACTCCCTGACATCTAACTGTGCCCAGGACAGGACAGGATAGGCACCCAGACAGGTTTCTTTTATTTTAACTGCACTGAAGTGTTGAAATAAACTTTTTTTTTTAGTGTGAGGGAGAGAAGGACAAACAGGGACAGACAGACAGGAAAGGAAAGAGATGAGAAACATCAACTCAATTTTGGCACCTTAGTTGTTCATTGATTGTTTTCTCATAGGTGCCTCGATCAGGGGACTCCAGTGGAGCCAGTGACCCCTTGCTCAAACCAGCAACCTTGGGATTCAAGCCAGTGACCGTCAGGTCATGGCTATGATCCCACACTTAAGCCAGCGACCTTGCACTTAAGCTGGGTGAGCCCATACTCAAGCTGGGTGAAACTGCACTCAACCCGCATGAGCCCACTCTCAAGCCAGCAACCTCAGAGTTTCAAACCTGGGTCCTCAGTGTCCCAGGTCGATCAACACTCTATCTACTTTGCCACCACCCAGTCAAGTAACATGAACTTCTTTAGAAAAGATCAAGATCACTTTACCTATCATTGGCCATTCCCAGGAAGCCTTGCACCTTTGGTGTGCTGGACTGTGTTCTAGAGATGCAGCTAGCTCTGTCCCTGAGAGGGTTATGGGGCGGAAAGCCCCTAGGCCTAGGTCACAGACAGGCAGAAGTTTCCTTTGCAACCTGCTGCCCAGCCTGTCCCTGCCGCAGACTCGCATGGTGGCTGCGGCTGTCAGGAGAGAAGCTTCCTGAACGGTGGCGGACAGCGGACGGCTGCCTGAGGCTGTCCCCTAAATCATCTCAGCCAATCAAGCACTTAATGTTCTTTGTTCCTCAAGAATGTTGCACGTCAGTGCTGCACAATGTATCTTTCAAGTTTTATCTTCAACATCTTATAAATCATCCATTAAATATTTCTCCACTAATGCACATGCTGTTGTTCTCAGCCAGGCTGGAAAGTGCACAAATCAGTTTCACTGCATATTAGTCCTGCCCAGTGGGCTCTAAAAATATATATAAGGGAGAAGCCAGAGAAGGGAAAGGCAGCTCTTGGTGGTCCTTGCACAGCTGCTGGTATGGCCTGCAAGCCAGTGTCGGAGGATGACAAAGCAAGGTGTTAGCACCAACACGATCTCCCGAATTCCTTCTTAAAGCAGAAGCCAGGGGTGCTGCCCTGCTGGGTGGTGGCCCATGGCACAGAAAGCAGCCACACATCAACTTGCTGGACACTACATTAACTGAGTCAAGTAGGAAGCTCTTTGCTGAGAACAATGGGCACTGATGTTGGAGATGATTGTGGGTTCAAACTTTCACCGCACCTCTGATGAGTCATCATGCCCTCCTACCCCTCAGTTTCTTCATCACTAACGTGGAAAGAACCTATAATCTCATAAGGGATTTATGATTTTTAATAGAATGATGTATATGAAAGAATAGTTTCCATAAAAAAGTAGGTACTCAGCGAATAAAACACCAGTCTTGCTATCAGCTATAAACTATAAGCTATTATAAGCAAGCAGCAAGCTAGAATGCCATCCCACCCATGTGGACATGCCAGGTTTGGTCTTTAGTTACACTAGACCCTAGTGTAACTTCACCCCTCACCTCTGACAAGACCACGTGACTTTAAGAAAGCCATAAATGTGTTAGCTCATCTGTAGGTGGATTGTAAAACTTCTGCCTCAATTCAGGGTTGGGACCAGATAATCCTTCTTCATGGGTGCTTGATGTGTCCAGATCTTGGAGAAAAGAGGATGAACCTTAGGTAGAGCAGCAAAGGTTGAACTCCAGCACTCCAGCTCAACGACTTGGGTTCGAGCCCAGATCCATCGTAAACTGGCTATACGATCCTGGGGTGGTCTCATCACCTTTCTGAGCCTGCATTTCAACAACTATAAAAGAAGAGCATATGACTAGATTACTGGCTTAAAAAGATATTTAATCCCAGAATTTTATTACCAAACACGATTTTGTAGGATCCCAGTGTATAAAATAGTAAAACAAAAGTTGCTCCTGCTGATACTGCCTGGGGTCTGAGGCCTTGCACGCTGTCTGTTTCTTTCCCTTCCTCCTCCTGAAGCCCCTTTGATGAATCCCTGAGTCCTCCTTGGAGGACAATTTGTAAACAACTGGTCCAGAAAGAACCCAACTTACCATTACCATGGGAATTGTTTAAAGAACAGCACCGTATCTATACAATAAAAGACTTCGTCACGGTTAAAAAAACAGGCAGACATGAATGTAGCAACATGGAAAAGTATGTTACCAGGTGAGAAAAGCAAGATGTAGAACCACACTTACAGAGTAGGACCCCACCATGGGCACACGCGCGTGTGCCCGTGTGCGCGCACACATACACACATACACACACACACACACTGAAAGCACCTCAGAGAGAACACACTAAAATTCTAACTGTAACCTCCTCTGTGTGAAATGTGGGAGTACTAGCAAAGTCCTGTTTTCATTTTGGCTCTAGTATCCGAAGTTTTCTTGAAAGAAAGAAAGAAAAGAAGAGAGAAAGGAAGAGAAAAAGGAAGGAAAGGAAGGGAAGGGAAGGGAAGGGAAGGGAAGGGAAGGGGAGGGGAGGGGAGGGGAGGGGAGGGGAGGGGAGGGGAGGGGAGGGGAGGGGAGGGGAGGGGAGGGGAGGGGAGGGGAGGGGAGGGGAGGGAGGGAGGGAGGAAGGAAGGAAGGAAGGAAGGAAGGAAGGAAGGAAGGAAGGAAGGAAGGAAGGAAGGAAGGAAGGGAAAAAGAAAGAAAGGAGGAGAGAAAGGAAGGAAGGAAGGAAGGAAGGAAGGGAGGGAGGGAGGGAGGGAGGGAGGGAGGGAGGGAGGGAGGGAGGGAGGAAGGAAGGTGTGCCTGTGTTGTATGACCAAAAACAACAACAAAAATAGAGCAACAAGGCCTTTCTAGTTCTATGATTTATCTGGCTCAAGTGAATTTTCAAGTTCATTTTCCTTAGTGTCACTTCTGAGATCAGATATTGTTGTGGAATGTCACTACCAGCACGGAAAGCAGCCCATTGTTACAGATTGGAGGGGTGAGGAGCCCTCACCCTGGGCTGAGTGTGCTGTCCCTGGGCTGTGTGATTTAGCACATGCCAAGAGGCCCGCAGCCTGCAAACAACTCCTCACCAGCCCGCCCACACCCAGCATGCCCTCTGGTGTGAAGACCCCTACTCCCATTGCCCGGCCTTCTCGGAACTGTGCCTGGCACCAGGTGCTGAGAGCAGGCTGGCTACCAGGGGCCAGCACAAGTCAACAGTCACAGTCCTGGAAAAGGAGACAGAAAAACCCCTCCACAGAAGCCTATGTGACCTAATAGTCAGTCTGCAGGACCCAGAGTAACACAGGCCTTTCAAGCTTTCATGATGTAAGGTCCGTACTTGTTGAAAGCAGAGGAGGTGTGTTTGAACAGAGAGCTGGCCCAGGATTTCAAGGCTTTGGACAACCAGTATGTATATACATATATAGATATATATTTTAAAGTTTCCCCGGAATTGAAGCTATAGAAATTAAATTATAAAGAAATGTGGAACTTTCTGAGAAGTCATTGACTGGAAAGAAAGAGGGTGTTTTTAATGGGAAGAGATGAGATGTGTCAGCAAACAGCCCAAAGAGGCTGGACATTGGAAGATTCTTCAAATTAGTCTTCGGTAACATTAATTTAGCAGCTGTTATGTGACAAACCCTGTTCTGGTCACTGTCACTCACATACACTTTGTGCCTAAGTTTGTTTGTTAATTATTAAGTGAGAATCAGGGTGGCAGAGAAACTGATTCCTGCATGTGCCCCAACTGGGATCCACCCAGCAAGCCCCCTACCAGGAGATGCTCTGCCCATTTAGGGCTGCTGTTCTGTTGCTCAGCAACCAAGCTATTTTAGCACCTGAGGAAAGGCCATGGGATTATCCTCAGTGCCCAGGGCCAACTTGTTTGAACCATTCCAGCCATGGCTGCGGGAGGGGAAGAGAGAGAGAAGAGGGAGAGAGAGGGTTGGTGAAGCAGATGGTCACTTCTCCTGTGTACCCTGCCCAGGAATTGAACCTGGGACTTCCACATGCAGGGCTGATGTTCTAACACTGAGCCAGCCAGCCAGGGACAGTGCCTAAGTTTCTTCATCTCTAAATACAACAAGAGCCGAGCAGATATACCTCAGGTTTTGTGCCCAAAGGAGGGAAGGGATACTATGGATCTAGGAATCTGTCAAAGCCAGGTTCAGAGGTGTTCAACCTGGGGTCAAAGGATGAATTTTGAACCCAAAGGGAAAAAGAGAAAGACTTCCTTTGTGTCCTAATGCATCAGTCAAGGTTAGGTTTGGCGGCAACAGGAAAGCTGGGGCGTGGATTTATAAATGGGATAGAAACTTATGACTATCCAGGAAAAGCACTGTGAGGAGGTAGTCTGGTCTCACGGATGCTCTGAGGTCTCCAGGGACCAGGTTCCCTCCAGGTTCTTGCCACCGTCCTAGCCATGGCCTCACCTCAGCAGTTCAAGGGTGCTGTCTGGGTACCATGGTCCGAGCAGCAGGGTGGACAGGAAAGGAAGGAGCCTGTCCAGAAGGCCCACATGCACCTCAGTTTCCGTCTCTTTGCCCAGAACTTAGTCACATGATCACACCTAGCGGCCAGGAAACTGAGAACTACATTCTTCGTGCTTCCTAGCTATTTCCTACAGGAAATATGTCCCACTAAAAGCCAAGCCCTATATTGGGGAGTGAAAGGGAGAAAGAATATTTGCTATATAAACAGCAGACTCAGCCAAACCCCATGACAGAAGCTGAAATGAAGAGCTGCAGCCCGGTATGGAGGCAAGGCTCAAACACTGTGCATCCGTCTGAACTACAACAAACGGTTGTTAAGAAAAATAGGGGGTAAGGTCAATGATCCCCAAACGTGTGACATCTAGGGGTGAAATTAAAGGCCAGTATGTGGGGCATTCGTAGCTAACCCACTCAGAGGTGAAACCAACTGCACACTATCCATTGGAGGTCTGACTTCCCCTGGATTCTGTTGTCACTGAGAGGTCTTGAGCTTCGCCCAGAGATGGGGGTCTTCTCTGATATCAGAGGTCATGCCTCTAATGATCTATGTGAGGATTTCTACCTTCTTGGAAAAGGACCGTTACAAGATGCTTGCTGCTGTTTTCTTGGTGATTAGTCTTGAGTATGAACAGAGCCTCATCTCTGATTCTGTAGGACCCACCTCCCACTCTGCAGTCCATCACTGGACTAGAGGCACCGTGAACCAGGGACCCTCACCTGGTTTTACTGACTGCTGTGTCCTCAGCACCTCACACAGTGCCAGGCACCCAGTAAGGAACTTTGAATGGGTGAGTAAGTCTATTCCTTTACACAGGGATCCTCCAACATGTTGTGTTTGTCATGTAACTCCACTCACGAGTGTCCGAGTGACTCCCTAACCCCTCATACCCATCCTCTTAGTGCCCACTGGCAAACGTCTTTCTCCCACCGTCTCTCCCTCCTTCCGTGCCCAGCAGCAGGCTGCTCTCCTCTCTGCCCCTCCTCCCACCCTGCTGAGGGCACAGCTAGTCTTCGTTCCTGACTTCTTATCTCCCTTTCCCACCAGGCCCTCTTTCCCCTCCCACTGAGGTTCAGAATAAGACAATTTTGCTCACTTCTCCATCCCTAAATGCAGCCAATAGTAACTTTCCCTCCCCTTAGATTGAAATCGGAATATTTCTCATTACAATCCCGCTTATAGGTTACAGAAAGCCTCTTTACATTTAATATCGCATTAAATTGTTTCCAAATTCTAGCTCCGTTCTACAAAAGAGGCCCAGAGAAGTTGGGCAGCTGGTTTTAGGCTACATGTTCACAGTGCCAGAGCAGAGGCTGCCGCCTCGGTGATGGATGCCGGAGCCATGTCTCTCTCCAGGGTCCATGGCTCTTCCTGCCACTGACCTCCTGGGACACTGCTCCACAGCGGGCTCGTCTTGCCTGCAGCCATGGCCAGAGAACATGCCCACCTTGTTCTGCATGTAGATACGTGCACACGCTTGGTTGCTTCCCTCTCCTCGACCTGTCTCTCTGCTTTCTCATCATCGCGCACTGTGAATGACGCTGTTGAATGCACAGTGCTACCTCACACTGCTCATCAGGTTATGAAACCACAGTAACAGCTGCAAAGGTGAAGGTTATATTCTTGTCTACAAACATGGCTGGTCATAACAGCAAGCTATCCTGAGTGACATGGAGCAGAAATGGAAATGGGTCTGGGAACCGAGACTCTGAGAAATCCAGTCCCAGCCCTGCCACCCGCCAGCTGGCTGACCTTAGGAAAGGTGCCTCTTCCCCAGAATCTCAGTCTCTTATCTGCAGATAAGACTGTGGAATTAAAGATCTCTCAGACCTCCTTTCAATTAAACAATGCCATCTCTTGTTGAATTATGCTTCCAGGAGACATGGCCCGATCTAACCCACTGCTCTGTTCAGCACCTCCTCCACTCTGTCCCCAAATATCCAACAATCAGCATGTGCCCTCACTTCCTGGCTCTCTCGACCTGCATCATACAATACTGCTCTGGCCAGCCCCTATGAGATGCAAACAGTCCACCAGCTCACAGGCCAGCTGCCCTGGGAGGAGGCCCAGAGGGGCTGGCGGGGTCTCAGGGCCTTACTGTTTGCGAGTGCTGCCACCTCCTGGACGGTCTGTCTCCCAGGCTGCAGCTGGGAGCATGCCCAGACTTGGCTCCTTGAGCTCCCAGGGACCAGCAATTCATCAAGGCAAGTGCACTTGTTTGTTATTTACACTATCGTCCCCAGGACCCCATATGTTACCCTGAACCCTCTTTCTGAAGTAATTGAGATTTTTTAAAGTTAGATGCATGAGAGCCCCATGTCTAATCACTCACACTGCATGCCCAAGCTCCAGGCTCCAGGCCAAGGTTCCGTGAAGGTAATAAATACAAGGCACAAAAACTAGCCCGTCAGGCCCTTGGACAAGTGTTCTGGGAGCCAGGGCTGGCTGCAGCTTGGAACTGGCAGAGTGTTCTTCTGCCTCACCCTGGAGCAGAGCTGGGGCAGCCAGCCTCTGCTAGTTAATCCTATGGTCAGCCACTCGCAGCGAGAGAAGCAACAGGAGATAGCTCCACCCAGTCCACAGCCATCTTCATCTCTGCCCTGATTATATCTGTAGTCACCTGCTCACCTCGGAGGCCCTGACCCAGATGCTTAAAAAAACATGGTTAGTGCAAGATGACAGTCATAGAAATATTAACACAGTGTTAGACCTGGAAAGAATGATAGAGATCGTCCGAGTTCATAGAATGTAGATGAAAAATCCCCCAAGAGTAGCTCCCCAAGTTGAACCAGCCAGTGTGTGGCTGAGCCAGAACAACCCTGGTGTTGCTTGACAGACAGCCCAGGCCCTGTCCATTGCCCAATCACCGCTTACAGCAGGGGCAAGACAAAGCGGGTAGCAAAGAGAACGACAGCTGGAGTGAGAAACGTGGACTCGAGTCTTTTCCTGTCATTTGCTGCTACTTACTAAGCTTAGTTTCCACATATATAAAATATATACAATCCCATCTCGTACACAGGTTGTTGGGTGTGCTAAATAAAATAACAAATACAAAGCACTTATACCTTAAACAGTAAATGTCGAATGTGTATGTTAGTTTTGAGTCTTTTTTTTATAAGACTAATAATCCTGTCCATTTATTTAGCCAAAAAGAAGAAGCCAGTGCCTCAGAAACATTCATCATTTAGAACAAAAAGGGGCCCTGGCTGGTTTGCTCAGTGGATAGACCATCAGCCCGGCGTATGAACGTCCTGTGTTCAATTCCTGGTCAGACCACACAGGAGAAGCGACCATCTGCTTCTCTCCTCCTACTTCTCCCCCTTCTCCCTCTCTCCTCCTCCCACAGCCAGTGACTCAATTGGTTCAACTGTCATCCCTGGGTGTTGAGGATAGCTAAGTTGGTCCGAGCATCGGTCCTATCCATACAAGGGTTGCAGGGTGGATCCCGGTCAGGGTGTCTGCAAGAATCTGTCTTCCTTCCTCTCACTTAAAAAAAATTAAATGTGGCCCTGATCGGTTGGCTCAGTGGTAGAGCGTCGGCCTGGCGTGCGGGAGTCCCGGGTTCAATTCCCGGCCAGGGCACACAGGAGAAGCGCCCATCTGCTTCTCCACCCCTCCCCCTCTCCTTCCTCTCTGTCTCTCTCTTCCCCTCCCACAGCCAAGGCTCCATTGGAGCAAAGTAGGCCCCTGCGCTGAGGATGGCTCTGTGGCCTCTGCCTCAGGTGCTAAAATGGCTCTGATTGCAGCAGAACGATGCCCCAGATGGGCAGAGAATCGCCCCCTGGTGGGCATGCCGGGTGGATCCCGGTCGGGCGCGTGCGGGAGTCTGTCTGACTGCATCCCCGTTTCCAACTTCAGAAAAGTAAAAAAAAAAAATTAATTTAATTTAATTTAATTTAAAAAAAGAAAAAGAAAAAAAAAAACAGAAAAAAACGCTCACATCATTCTGTAAAATAAGAGGATGGAAGGTACAGAGGGATCACAGCTCCTCCCAGATAACATTCAGCCCACCACACAGGCCAGTTCTAGCTCAGAGCCCGTGAACTCATCAGATTCTGGGAAACCAGGAAAGGGCACTTATTTAACAAAGAATTTCATAACACTGACTACATGCCAGGCACTATTCCAAATGTTTTACAGTGAACTCAATTAACCAAACTAAGTCAATTCTACAAGAAAACTAAAGGCACAGAAGAGCATGTCCCTGACCCCCATCACACCGCATGTATGCACGCCACCTTCTCTCCTGTCACTGCGGGTGAGCTGAGGCCATCGCCCCCTTCTGCACTGGCTCTGTCCCCTCTTCCCTACTCAACACTGCTGCCCAGCGACTCTGCCTGTGTCCTCTCCACCGTGCCGGGCCATTCTGAGTCATTCAAAATAGGACGAAAATATGCTGTTTTATCTCTCTTTGAAAAACAATAATGCAAAAAAAAAAAATTTTTTTTAAAGAAACAAAAAGACCTCTTTTAACTCCACTTCCTTCCAAATTCCCCTTCATTTCGCTCCTTCGAGCAGAATTCTTCAAACGAGTTTTCTCTACTCACTGCCTCCATTTCTCTTCTCAACACACTTCGTTCGGCCCTTCGCTCCCAACAACCCACCAAGAGATGCTCTGTGCAACCGCACCATCTAATTAGATGGTTAGAAATTAAGATTACTTAAAATCGGGCCATCTGCAATTGAAATATTTCAAAGAAACTTGCTCACACAAAGGTGGCGGCTCTCTGGAGCCCCATTCTCATCTTCACTGAACTAAAGTCACGGGCTAGCAGTCATGACCGACTACCAACACTCTTACCAACTGTGTGAGGCACGAAGTGGTCTTTATTTTCCACAAGAAATGCTAAGCAGGAAGAATCTGGATGGAGAAGGATTTCTCTCAGGAATTTTGCAAGCCTCCTAGGCTATTGGTCTTTGTTTCAATAAGTAACATTCTGGAAAGGGCTCTGTGGATCTTAATGAGATCAGCTGGAGAAAAAAGAAATAAGTAAGGGTTTGTTACTAGCCTATTGTTCCCATAAGAAAAAAATAATTATTATGAATTACGTAGTAGGTGTTAGGAGGTCTTCAGGCCCATAAATAGTGATTTTTTTTAAGGCTTTCTCTTAAAAAAAATAAAATAAAGTTGCTTTAGCAAATTTTGAGATCAGGGACATTTCATATTTTATAAGCTTTCCTGTAAAGTGCAGCACAGTGCTGGATGCAGTAAATACTTAGTATATATTCATATCTATGATCTCATATAGTTAAACTTCCAACAGTAGCTACCTACTGTTCCCGACTTAGGAGAATTCACCCACTTATTGGTGATGCTTTGGTGCACATTTCCTTCCAATCGTCTGTTAATTAAGTTCTTTGGCATAGATCAGAGATGTCATGGCATAAAAATATTTGTCAAGTCTGCTTCCTGGGGTGACGTACAGGACAAGAACATCTCAGCATCTGCCTGGACACAAGCAGCATTCATTGGCTACAGCCCCATAACAGAAGCATAAATTCTCCTTAGTCAGCCCTGGCCGGTTGGCTCAGCGGTAGAGTATTGGCCTAGCGTGCGGAGGACCGGGGTTCGATTCCCGGCCAGGGCACACAGGAGAAGCGCCCATTTGCTTCTCCACCCCTCCCCCTCTCCTTCCTCTCTGTCTCTCTCTTCCCCTCCCACAGCCGAGGCTCCATTGGAGCAAAGATGGCCGGGGCGCTGGGCGTGGCTCTGTGGCCTCTGCCTCAGGCGCTAGAGTGGCTCTGGTCGCAACATGGCGACGCCCAGGATGGGCAGAGCATCGCCCCATGCTGGGCGTGCCGGAGGGGTGGGGGGGATCCCGGTCGGGCGCATGCGGGAGTCTGTCTGACTGTCTCTCCCTGTTTCCAGCTTCAGAAAAATGAAAAAAAAAAAAATTCTCCTTAGTCAAAACAACCTTGGACAGAAAGCTAACCTTGGAAATCAAAACCCACAAGTCATGAATTTCTAATAGTCCTGCTGGTAAATGTGGCATTCATATGCCTCCCAGGTCTTAGCCACTTGCAGATAGAAATCAAGACAAAAACTCCGTAACTCAGAGCTCCTGTTCTTCAATTCCCACCTGCAGGAACTTCAAAAATCCCTGATCTCACCCATACCCAAGAATTTCAGGAGCCTCAAATAGAGATTACCATTGCTCAGAGGCCTGTGTGCCAGGTACAGTCACCGAAGGGTACCCGCCTTGGTTTGTTCTCCTCCTCTCAGAGAGAGATCGCGTCCAACAACACCACCATGAGTCTCATGGATGCCGCCCTGAGAGCCCTCCTCTCCCTGACTCCATGCGTTACGCTGTCCCTGTTCTCTCCCAGACAGCCTTCAAAATCTCTCCTACGTTATTTTTTCATCTTGCACTAACCCTTCTCTTCCCAAGGGCCTTTAGCTATTTCCAACAAGTGGGGCATGGTGGTATTTTTTTTTTTGTTTCTCTCTCACAAAACAAATAAAAAGTCTTCTCACCTCTGTCAGATAAAGCCACAGTTCTCTGGTTGAAGAGGGCTAGGTAGGGCTAAGGGAGTCACTTCACTCCCCGTGATGGTCCCTCCAGGACATGGGGTTACGAGTGTGAATGAAAAAGTCACTCAAGAAACATGTGTCCACAAGTGGTTACACCAGGTACAATCAAGAAAGTTCAAACCTCAGGATACTGGCCCCACTGGGTATATAAGTAACTAGCTGGAGAGAGCCAGGGGGAAGATTGCCTAGACTAGTGCTTATGCTTTTAATAATCAAGCTTTATCTCATGGTCATTGTTGAGAAAATAAAGGAACATCTTGTCCACTTGGATAGGTTGACTCTCTCTTGATGTGAATCAGGAGGTGAGCCAGGCCTCTATCTTCATGTCATCACCTGCATCCTCCATCCTGGTTCCTCCAGCATCTGCAACACTGTCTTTCCCAATGCTGCTGCCCAGTCACTGCCCCACCCCCGCCGTGCCTTGTCTTGCCATACCCCTCCCTCCTCTAGGTTCCTGGAGCCTGTATGGTTTCTGTACAGTCACCTTCTTCTGCCGTCTCCACGGCTCTTTCCACTAACTCTGGCCAGAAAGTCTTTATTTCTGTCTGTCTCACTGGTTTCACAAGTGTCATTGGGCCTTTTCTTCTTATTACTGGGAACAGTCAATAAATCCACAATGTTTCTAATAAACACCAGGGTCTAAACACCCTCTACAGCCGGCAGCTCTTTATAAGGCTGAGCCATTCTCTTTATAAGGTAGAATAGAGTGGCGTCTGCTCCCCGCCCTCCTCTTTTGCCCCTCCCCCATGCTCCCCCTCCCTCCCCTCCCTCCCCTTTTTCCTCTCCCTCCTCGCACTCCTGCCAACTCCTCTGTTTCATCACCAGGTTCTGTTCAATTTGGGCACTGCTGCTGCTGCTGCTTCAGAAAAGTAAGAGGTGACTTTAAAGGCAGACCTTTGACCAGAATTGTAGTACCTGTTGAGGGAGCTTTGGGATAATGAAATGTTGCTGTAATGGGGAAGACAAGCTAATGGCCTCTGTGTGTGCACACACACATACACACACATGCACACACACAGGCCATGCCAAGCCAAGGGGCAGCAGGAAGCTAAGGCCTCCCTGAGCCTGAGCTCCCAAGTGAGAGAGGACCATCTCTCATCCCTGACACTTGCAGTCCATTGATAACTGCTCTCGCTCTGTAACAGGAAGGAGAGACTACCAGAAGCATTTCCTTCAGAGTTCTGGCATCTGTCCTGATGCTTTGTTTCCCCCAACTTGCCAAAGGGAGAAAAAAACATATTCAGAGTATTTCTGAGTTATAACCCCCCCCAAAATACAAAAGAAAATATTATACCCATGGTGTTTTTCATTTGATATACATTCTAACTCTGAGCTCCACCCGCTTCCCAAAAATACCTGAACTCTAACTAGCAACGTTTTTAGCAGGGGCCACACTACTAATTTATGATGGTTATAAAAAAGAGACTCAGGAGCTTGCGCTGAGGGGCCCAGAGCTCCTGTCCAGGGTTCTTTCTAAGATAGCACACACCTAGGACAGGTCATCCCCAAGCCAGTGACTGCTTGCCACCTCCCTGCCGTGTAGGGACCAGAAGAGCTGGCCGTTCACACTATAGGAATGCTTCTACTCAGGCAAACCTGATTGCTGGAGAACCACACAGAAGAAGAAAGAGATAACTAGGCCATAGCTATTTGCGTTACAAAAGGACTCTCTGCTTCATAAAATGATTCACCGTAGAATTCCCTCAAGCAAGAAGCACATTCATTACATTAAAAATATGATCCTATTTACCAAAATTCAAATTTTAGACAGCATTTCAAGAACATGCTATTACATGAGGAAGTACAGAGCTGACCAATGGCCTCCTGGGGCAGGTCCGATTGTCGAGACAAAGGGAACTTTCACGTGTGTAAGAAATGCCCCACAACATATTCAAAGGATAGTAACCCAATCTGAATGGATGGATTCCCATTTTAAAAACAAAACAAAAGAATAGAAATCCCACTTTTAAATAACTGAGGTAAACTCCAAGCATGTACTTATAGAAAAAGGTGGGAGGTCAGCTTGAGCCCCATGGAGATAGGAGCAGGCCCAGCACCCAAGATGGAGTACTCATTCCAAACTGAATTACATTCCCGTCCCTCTCTTCCTCCACACCTGGCACACACTTTATCAAGACAATAGACCGTGCCAGAGACCTTTGGTGGGCAGGAAGGCTGTGCCTCTCAAGGGCAAAAGGGAAGGGGTAGTGTCGGGCAAACAAGTGTGTAACAAGTGTGTTAGGCTTGCTCGCTTGCATTTTGCCTGATCGGTACATGAGCACAGGGTAGCGCCAAGTGTGTATAGTCTATGTAAGGCTGTGGATGCTTGCCCTCAGGGCGGCCGATTGCAAATCACAGATTGCCTGTCTGCTGGGGAGGGGCCATTGTTTGCTATGGTTTGCCAGGGAAGGGGTTCCCCACCCCCACTCTTGTCCCCACTTGTTTTGCTGGAGAGTCCATAAAGAAAAAGGGATACAGTTTTCCCTGCCTGCTTGCTTGTCCGCCATTGGGAGACTAATAAACAGAATGACCCACCACTTTCTGTCTCCACAGTTCCTTTCCCATCTGCCTGAATCCAGTGTGAACCTGCCTGGCCGTGGAGCCTGGCCTACAGGTAGTGCCTGAGGAGCCCTGAGGAGCCACTGCGCCACCTCGCCCGCAGGTGTTGTAAAGTATCAAAAGCTACAGAATCGATATTACTATTTTAAGAGGCTTAAAGAACATTTTATTAATTTGGGTTAAGGTGCAGAGAAATTTTGTGAATAACCTCTGTACTGTGTGATTGGCATAAAACCAGGATGGCCCTTGGCATTGTATTGTAAATGCAAAGGGGAGGAAAACATGGATTCCCTGACCTTCCACCAACCCTGTGGGGAAAGGGGTGAATGACTAGCCAGGTGCAGGAAGAGAAAAGCCAAAATAAACCTTTTCTTATAGTAATGAGTCATTTGCGGGCATTTGTCCCCACTGGAAACTACCTCTCTCATATGAATGCATATAGTTAATGTGTGTAACTCTAGACAAAGAGATGGCGGACAAACATTAGAAAATATAGGAATGTCTTTTAATATGTGAAGAGACATCTTTCTATCATTGTGTTGACTTGTAAATTTTTTCTCCAAAATGATGTATGGCTTGCAAAGTGAACATGGTCCTATCATGTTAAAGGACATATGACTATAACCAATAGTGGTAAAGGGCACCTAATTGCTTCTGTACTTCCCACTTGCAAAACTATAAAAACTAGGTAGAACAAAGGGCCAGTGTGCTCTCCCTCAGATTTCTGTCGGAGTTGCCGTCACTTGGCCAAGTAGACAATAAAGCTTTGGTGTGAAATCGACGGATTTTGTTCATGTCTTCAATGTTTCGAGTCCCTCCGGATTAGGTTTAACAGTGCCCAGAGCTCCCCGGTGCATCTCGTCCTGCCCCTGAGCAGAGCATGAACGGAGCTGCGGCCCCAGGACAGAGCCCTCCTACAGGCGGGGTATCCACACGTCCTCATTCCTCCCTTCTCCTGCGGCCCCAAGGCCACGGGTAAAGCCTGGGACAGACACCTGTGTACAAGGCTCCCTTTCTCATTCTAATGTCACCTCTGGGTCAACAGCAGCTCCACCTCTCCCTGCCAGCTTTGTAGCCTGGCACCCACAGAATGGGACTGGCCAGAGAGGCTATGTGTCCCCAGGGCCCAGGGGAACCCCCCTGGGAGGAGGGCGCATATGCAGCCAGCTGCTGCACGCTGGCCAAGCTGCCTCCCTCAGCCCGTTGTGGGGCTGCAGTTTAATTGTGTTTGTTCCCAGCTTCCTTCCGCTGCTGCAGCAGCTTCGCAGTCCCAATCCTGAGAAATCTTTTCATTATGGCTCACAGCTATGATCCTTGGGTTAAAAGAAATTACTCATGAAAGGGCAGCCTGGGGTAGAAAGCAGCAGCATCAGAAGAGGCACATGCTTCCAAGGAAGAGGGGACTTCAAGAGTTTATTGACATGAGGGAGATCACAGCTCTGGCTCCAGGCCCAGCTGCTGACATCTGCGATACATTTAGGCACCACAGTGTGGCTGGGAATTATTTTTTAACTGAAACTAAGAGGTCGGAGTTAGGTGTTTAGATTGGCTCGTGGTAGTTTTGCTGATGCTCAGACAAGACTAAAATGGAACAGTGGGTATCATTTCCTGCCTCCTCTTCGCTAGATCTCCTGTGCTTCCCTCCCTCCCCTCCTTCCTCCTCCCGTCTAATCCCATCTTGTAATGTGGCTTCTGATTCCCCTTCTCCTGGCTTCCCCATCCTTACCTCCTCCTGCTCCTTCTAGCAAGTTCCCTGGAGCAGCCCAGGGAGAGGTGCAGAGCAGAGCCACTGTGGCTGGAGGACACAGGCGGCTGGGTCTGCCTCGTGGCCTGGCACCCTGTCCAAGTCCAGGCAGGGCAGCCAGGCACAGAGACAGAGGACCCTGCGGCCTGCTGGTGCGGGGCTGCTTTTCTTTAGAGTCTGCCCTACAGTTGCTGCACCTCTCAGGCTTTCCTGCAGCCCCAGCACAAACACCAGGGATGTTGCTGGTTCCGTTCACAGAGGAGCCCACAGACCCCTTACAAAATGTTCAGAGAGCCAACAGGCCAGACTGCCCAGGAGTAGAGCCCGTCACAGTGTTGGGGATGGTCTGCCTGACCCTGAAATACCTAAAGGCAGAGGTCAGAGTGAAGGAGACTTTTGAGATTAGTGACCACATGCCCTCACTTTCCAGGAGAGCACTCTGAGGTTCAAGAGGGAAGAGCAGCTACTCCACGGTCACAGCGCACTCCTAAGTAAAGGCTGAACCAGGAGCTGCGTCCACTGCCTGCCACACCAGGGAGAGGGATGCATGTCACTTCTCCATGTCCTGCTGTTCTTTAAACAACATGAACGGCTTTGCTATTGGCCAACAACAAAAAGCTAGTATTAATTTAGCAGCTGCCAATGCCAGACATTGGGCCTGTGCAGGGGCAGCAAATGTCTGCCTCATCTGTCACTCTCTATGCTGTGAGCTGGATTTTATTACTATATTTTAAATATTTTTTTTATTTTTCAATTACAGTTGATGTACAATATTATATTCATTGCAGGTATACAACCCAGTGGTTAAACATTAACTTATAGAGTGATCATCCCAATAAAATCGGTACCCATCTGACACCATCCATGGTTATTACGACACTATTGACTGTATTCCCTGTGCTGTACTATACATCCCTGTGACTGTTCTGTAACTGCCAGAATCTGTACTTCTTCATCCCTTCACCTCTTTCACCCAGTCCGCCAAGCCACCTCCAGTCTGGCAACTGTCAAAATGTTCTCTGTTATCTATGAGTCTGTTTCTACTCTGTCCATTTATTTGGTTGTTTTTGTTTGTTTGTTTGTTTGTTTGTTTTTAGATTCCACATATAAGTGAAATCACATGGCATTTGTCTTAGCTATCTGACTTATTTCACTCAGCACAATACCCTCTTGGCCTATTCATGTTGTTTCAGACGGCAAGATTTTGTTCTTTTTAATATCTGAGTCGTATCCATTGTACATATGCACCACTTCTTCTTTATCCATTTATCTACTGAGGGACACTTAGGTTGCCACAATATCTTGGCTATTGTAAATAATGCTTGCAATAAACATAGGGGTGCATATTTCTTTTTGATTTAGTGCTTTGGGTTTCTTCAAATAAATACCCAGGAGTAGAATTGCTGGGCTCTATCTCTTTTTCATTTTGAACACTGAAGCTCAAAGCTGTGAAGTAACTTGTCCAAGATCTCAAAGCTAATAGAATTAACCCCAGTCCCATCTGTTTCCATGACAATTCTCTCCATGATGATAGGACAGAGACAGCACTCACTGCTGTCCACAAAAAAGATGTTCCAGAAGATCGTTTGCCTCTCAGATCAAACCACTCGCCCCTGAGAAAAGCCAGGTATACTCGTATTTGGAACCCAAGGACCTGTGCTCAGTGGAGAGGGGCAGCTGACTTATAAGAAACTTAGCCCCTGTTCCCAGGATCTTGCTTTGGTTCTCAGGGGAGAGGAGCTGAGTGGGCCGGGCTGTGTGTCTTCCAACTGAGCTGCTAGTGAGAATGTCTTTCCAAGCTGCACTTTGATGGCTCTCAGTGGAATGACTTAGAGAATGATGGAAAAGGACCGTTCTGTTTTTCTGTCGATCCTGAGAATTTGGTAAGAGCTGCTAGGGCTTTTACTCAGATTTTTATGTACCGACCCGAGGTTCCATGCTGTGCTCACTGCTCTGGTTGGCTGAAGCACGCTGTTGCACCTCCTAGGACAGCAAGTGACACTCTAGGAGGGCTCCCCCTGCCCTGGGCCCCTGGAGCATCCCCTTCCTGGGCAGTGCTGTCTGAAAGCCAGTGTCCTTTCAACAACTGGGTCACTGAATATTTGAGAACCCCTAGGAAAGAGTCACTATGTGGGGAAGAATAAAAGAAAAATCTTATCTCCTCACTTCCCGTTTTTGTTTTCTTCAAAATTTAACATGTGTTAGGATCTCCTGAAAGACTTGTTCTCTGGGCCCTGTTCCTCCAGGGATTTAATTCAGGAGGTCTGGAGTGAAGCCAGAATGCAGCACTGTCCTAAATGCTCCCCTTGGTTCTGATTGGGAGTCATTGGAACCCCAATGTGACAGCCACCTGAGTGCTTCGGGCAGGGGTTGCTGTGTGCTTCTGTGTCCAGAAGGAGGCAGTGGAGGGGCACCAGCCCAGCTGTCAGGAGACCTGAGTTTCCACTCAGCCATGCCAGCGGTATGGTGGAGCTTCAGAGGAAAGAGGGACACTGAGGTGAGCTGTTGGTCTTCCCTCTGCAGGTAGATGTCTCTACATCTGTGAACTTCATGATGGGGATGGGTGGCTCTGAGGTTCCTCCCAGCTCTCCCAGACCAGAGCCTGAGTACAAGCACCCCACTCTAGATAACCACACAGTGGTAAGTGGAGCTGGGGGGTTATTGGCAAGCCAGGTTAGGGAGCGGGAGGGAAGGGGAAACCAATTATTAGAATAATTTTTTTTAATTCAGTGAGAGGAGGGGAGGCAGAGAGACACGTGCCCCAACTGAGATTCACCCAGCAAGCCCACTAGGGGGCAATGTTCTGCCCATCTAGGGCATTGCTCCATTGCTCAGCAACCAAGCTCTTCCTAGCATCTGAGGCGGAGGCCATGGAGCCATCTTCAGCACCCAGGGCCAACTCACACCAATCAAGCCATAGCTGCAGGAGGAGAAGAGAGAGATAGAGATAGATAGAGAGAGAGAGAGAGAAGCAAGAGTGGGAGGGGTGGAGAAACAGATAGGAGCTTCTCCTGTGTGCCCTGGAATCGAACTCAGGACTTCCACACATCAGGCTGATGCTCTACTGCTGAGCCAACCAGCCAGGGCCATAGAATGATTTGTACATGGTATATGCTTTGTATTTATTACTTCCTCTAATCTCACAACAACGCTGTAGAATACTACTATGGACTGACTGTTGGTGTCCCCCTAAAAGTCCTAGGTTGAAGCCCTAACCCCTTGATGGTATTTGAAGAGAGACCTTTGGGAGGTGATCAGGTTATAAGGGGATGCCCCATGAATGGGATTAGTGCCCTAACAAAGAAAAGACACCAGAGATCATCTCTCCGTTTACCAGGTGAGGACAGAGCAAGGAGGCAGCTGTCTGAAAACCAGAAACAGTCCTCGCCAAGCACTGAATCTTCTGGGACCTTGATCTTGGATTTCTCAGCCTCTAAAACTTTAATGAATACATTTCTGTTGTTTGAGCCACTCAGTCCATGGCATTGTGAGATAATAGAAAATATATATGTTGATCTCGTCCTGACACAGAACTCTTAAAACTCTTGTAGTTTCCTAAGTGATAAGAACACTAAGAACATCTTTTGTTTTAATATTTGGTCTTTGATCCCAGTTCCTGAATCAGAATTCTTAGATGCCTTAGAGTTTCCGAGGTGATGATAGTGTTTTTTATTCTAATGCAATGGCTTTGAGTGGACTTTGATGAGGGCTGGTCTCCAGAAAGACCAAGGCATGACTTAAAGCTTGAAATTTTTGTCCTCACCTATTCATTCTTCAGAGATGGGAGGAGGGGCTGGAAATAAAGTGAACAACCAATCCTGCTGATGTGCTGAAGCCTCCATAGAAATCCCAAAAGTGTCACGTCCAGAGAGCTTCCAGGTTGGGGAACACATCTATGTACCTATGGGGTGACTCACCCTAATGGCACAGGGCAGAAGCTTCTGCCTGCACTTGGGACTCTCCCCACCTTGCCTAATGGACCTTTTTATCTGGCTATTCTGTATCCTTTATCATATCATGTCCTGAAGTGTCCTCTTGGCCAGGTGGGGGCTGCTCCACCCCAGCCATGGCCGCGCAGGGACTGCAGTCTGCAGCACTGTGTGGAGGGGAGTGTAGCAACCAGCGTTGCACAGCAGCAGCTGCACTGTGCCAAGGAGGGTGGGTTGTGCCGGCCCCTCACTGCAATACAGGCATATGTTCAGCCACATGGCTCAGCAACCCAGGAAAGGAGTCACTGCCTTCTGTGAGGTGCCCCATACCCTGGGCAAGAGCTGTCTGCACTTCTGGATGATAATGAACCCTCCAGGCATTTGTTATCACTTAAGCATTTCCAAAGTGCATGCTGAGCATTAATTGCTATGCCGGGGGAGGGGAGGGGCCGAATGCTAAGTCAGCCAGGTGCATCAGGAGCAGCCTGACTCCAGAGATCACACTACGGCTACCGCTACCCTGTATGGTGGACTTACAAAAGGTAGGGATTATGAGAATGCCATGAGATGTCTGCACGTGGATTCTGATCTGGCCAGAGTTGGAGACAGAAGTTGGGGTGTCTGGTGGACGGAGGTTCATATTGCCAAATTGTCCTTCAGAAGCTCTTTTCAGGTTTTTGGACTAAGAAATAAAATCCTGAAATGTGAGAGCCAGATGATCCTGGAAGCCATTCTGCTTAGTTTTTGCCAAAATGGCCTTGTATCATCAGTCCACCCAGATGCCCTATGAAAAACAAAAAGTTCTGTGGTAAAGAAGTTTTAGAAAAAATGAACTATATCTATTCTCTAGTTGGAGACTCTCTGAGCACATTAACATAGTAACAGCTCTAAAAAATGTCCCAGCGAATGAACCTGCTTAACATTATTCTGATACAAACACTCTAAGGAAGAAAGTTATTTGTCCAAATTCATACAACAAAATTCAGAATTAAAACCCCAGTCCCTTAACTCCAACCACGCACTCTTTTCCCACATCACAGTGAAAAGAGGTTCACTTGGCAGATTTTTCAAGGCCTTTTGGCCACTGAGATTAAAAACAGAGGTCAAGGTTAAACCATCAGCTTAGGTCATCTAAATCAGGGGTTGGGAACCTATGGCTCGTGAGCCAGATGTGGCTCTTTTGATGGCTGCATCTGGTTCTCAGACAAATCTTTAATAAAAAGAAATACTAACGTTAAAAATATAAAACATTCTCATGTATTACAATCCATTCATTTCCTACCGCTCATGTTCATGGTTGTGGGTGGCTGCAGCCAATCACAGATATCCTCTGAGACAACATCAAATTTTTATTGGATAATTGGTAACATACACAGGTAGTTGTGAGGTCAGGAAGTAAACTTCCTTCCTTTTAATCAAGTAGTCAGCTAGCTAATTGCAGAAACCGTTTTGACGAAGAAGATAGCTAAAAGAAAAAATGAGGAGTATTGTACTTTTCAGCAGGAATTAACAGAGGAATTCACCTTTGTGGAGAGAGGAGGTTCTGCAGTGTGTCTAATATGCAATGATAAAATTGCATCAATGAAACGGTCAAATATAAAGCAGCACTTTGACACATGCCATACTACATTTGCATCGAAATATCCAGTGGGGGACAGCAGGAAGAAAGCATGTCAAGAGCTACTGTGCAGAGTGCAAGCTAGTCAGCAGCAACTCAATGTTTAGACCCAACAAGGTGACTGGAATTCGGATAGCTTTGCTGGTGCTTTAGCAATTGTGAGAAATGGAAAGCCATTCACAGATGGGGAGTATGCCAAAACATTCATGCTTGATGTTGCCAATGAACTTTTTGACGACTTTTCGGATAAAGACAAGATAATCAAATGAATAAAAGACATGCCTCTGTTGGCAAGAACTGTTCACAATCGCACCATGATGATGGCAAATCAAATTGAGGCAACACAAATGAAGGACATAAATGCAGCACCATTCTTTTCTCTTGCTTTGGATGAGTCAACAGACATAAGCCATTTATCCCAGTTCAGCGTGATTGCAAGGTATGCTGTTGGTGACACACTACGTGAGGAAAGTCTTGCTGTTTTGCCTATGAAAGAGACAACAAGAGGGGAGGATTTACTCAAGTCTTTCACTGAGTTCGCTAAAGAAAAAAATCTACCAATGGATAAACTTCTTTCAGTGTGAACTGATGGTGCTCCATGCATGGTGGGGGAAAACAGGATTCGTAGGGCTTCTTCGTGAACATGAAAAGAGACCCATCCTAAGTTTTCACTACATCCTACATCAGGAGGCACTTTGTGCCCAGATGTGTGGCGAGCAGCTTGGTGAGGTGATGTCGCTGGTTATTCAGGTGGTCAACTTTATTGTTGCCCAAACTTTACATGATCACCAGTTTAAAACACTGCTGGATGAAGTTGGGAATAATTATGCTGGTCTGCTTCTGCACAGCAATGTGCATTGGTTGTCAAGAGGGAAGGTGCTCAGCCATTTCGCGGCTTGTCTGAATGAAATCTGGACTTTTCTTGAAATGAAAAACATCGAGCATCCTGAGTTAGCTAACACTGAGTGGCTCCTGAAGTTCTACTATCTCATGGACATGACTGAACATCTGAACCAGCTCAATGTGAAAATGTAAGGCATTGGAAGTACAGTCTTATTCCTTCAACAAGCAGTGTTTGCATTTGAAAACAAGCTGGAACTCTTCATCGCAGACATTGAAACAGGTCGTTTACTACACTTTGAAAAACCGGGAGAGTGGCCCTGGCCGGTTGGCTCAGTGGTAGAGCGTCGGCCTAGCGTGCGGAGGACCCGGGTTCAATTTCCGGCCAGGGCACACAGGAGAAGCGCCCATTTGCTTCTCCACCCCTCCGCCGCACTTTCCTCTCTGTCTCTCTCTTCCCCTCCCGCAGCCAAGGCTCCATTGGAGCAAAGATGGCCCGGGCGCTGGGCATGGCTCTGTGGCCTCTGCCTCAGGCGCTAGAGTGGCTCTGGTCGCAACATGGTGACCCCCAGGATGGGCAGATTATCGCCCCCTGGTGGGCAGAGCGTAGCCCCTGGTGGGCGTGCCGGGTGGATCCCGGTCGGGCGCATGCGGGAGTCTGTCTGACTGTCTCTCCCCGTTTCCAGCTTCAGAAAAATGAAAAAAAAAAAAAAAAGAAAAAAAAAGAAAAACCGGGAGAGTTTAAAGATGCATGCACAGCAAGTGACCCTGCTCAACATCTTGATCTCCAGCAGCTAGCGGGCTTCACATCTAATCTCCTGCAGTCATTCAAAGCGTGCTTTGGAGAATTTCATGAGTGCACTCGTCTTTTTAAGTTCATCACCCATTCACACGAGTGTGCAGTGGACAGTGCCGACCTGAGTTACATCCCTGGTGTCTCGTCAGAGAATTTGAGCTATAAGCTGCTGACCTGAAGGCCTCAGACATGTGGGTGAATAAGTTCAAGTCACTGAATGAAGATTTGGAAAAGACTTCACGACAGCAAGCAGAGTTGGCGAGCAAATACAAGTGGGGAGAAATGAAAAAACTTCAACCTGTGGACCAGCTGATTGTCAAAACTTGGAACGCACTTCCCATCACATAACACACACTGCAGCATGTGAGTATTGCTGTACTGACAATGTTTGGCTCTATGTATACATGTGAGCAGACTTTCTCACATCTAAAGAACGTTAAGACCAACCTACGATCATGTTTAACGATGGAAGTCTCAATGCCTGCATGAAGCTTAACCTCACCATGTATCAACCAGACTACAAAACCATCAGCAAAACCATGCAGCACCAGAAGTCACATTAATGGTTAGAAGTACTTTATTCATCATGGTTAGCAACAGCATAACAACATTATTAAAAAGAATTCAGAGACTTATTGTACTTTAAGTGTTGGTCTGACATGAAATGCACACATTTACTTGTATTTAGTGTTAAACATATTGTATGGCTCTCACGGAATTACATTTTAAAATATGTGGCATTCATGGCTCTCTCAGCCAAAAAAGTTCCCGACCCCTGATCTAAATATGCTATCCATGGGCATTTTCTTGTGTCCGTGGCCCATAAAAGAGATAAGAGTAAGAGAAGGAAAAGAGGGGGAAAAGTGGTGAGAAAAGGTCTACCTGTGTCACTGTCCCCTAGTCCCACTTGCAGCTGCACATGGGTACGAGCACATCTCGTCTCTAAGGACAACTGAGAGCCTTTCACCAACACGTGCCCATCAGAAACAGACTAGGAAGAGATGATTTGATTATGTTGTGAATTAGAGTTTTGCAAATATGCATTTAATTTAGAATTAATGGGATGCATGTTTTGTGAATTGACTAAAATGATTATTAAACACAAATTCACTGATGTTTGACAAATAAAGACCCATTTTGCACATGGCAGTTAATTCCAAATAAATGCTTTTTTCAATAACCAGCTGGTTTTGATTTAACAAATAGATTGCTGTCTGTTGAAATCAGAATGGAGAATCGAGAACCTTCATGCATAGCAGGCTGGGCACCGCTTGCCGTCCGCTCGGGCCACTGTGTGGATAGAAGATGGTCCAGGTCAGCCTCTGGAAGCCAACCCCCCGACCTTCAACCCCAACACAATTTTCAACAACCCCATTCCAAGCAGTCAAGGGGCAGACTGATGAAACAACTAGACTTTGTGTGTGGTGTCCTTTCTGCCAGGAATTCCCTTCCCACACTGTCACCGAGGCAGACTACTCGAACACAAGCCTCACTTCAAGTCTCAGTCCTGTGTAGCTGTCTCAGGTGCCTTCAGACAGAGTTAATTTCCCCTTCTAAGTATTCCCACAGCAATATGTGCCCCGTTCACAGTATTTGTAACACTGCATTGAAACCTGCAAAATCCTAAAAGGCCAGGCAGTTTGCAGCGTGTAGCAATAACAACTATAAAAGCTATAGCAACAATCTGGCAAGGGGGCTATTTGCCTTCCCAGTATCCATGTTTCCCTTATGTTTGTAACAGACCCTAGATTTTACCCACAGCAGTAAGACTGTTATTTCCCAGCCTCCCTTGCAGCCAGCTGTGACCACAAGATGAACATCTGGCCAGCAAAATACAAGCATGGTGTTGACATAAAAGAAGGCTCCCAGAAGGGAGCTGAGTGGAGAGGTGGTCCTTTTGCCTTCTCTGTACCCCACCCCCACCCTGACACACTTGTGCTGTTCCTGATACGGACACGGTAGTTAGATCTCCAGCAGGCTGTTGGATTGTGATATGACCTTCAGCATAGAATCCACACACTGAGGATGTCAGGGCCAAAACAGAGGGCCCCTGATGGCTTCTGGCACCACCATATAATCCTTGCATTACCTGTTACTGTACTCCTTTTATAAGAGAAAACCAATCCAAGCATTTTAAAGCTGCTTTTATTTAGTTGACTATAGCTGGAATTACTTCCAAGAGAAACAAACAACAACCAGAAACATTTATGAATGCTTAGGTGAAATAAAAATGAGGCCCACAGATATTAAATAGTAAATCCAAGGTCACACAACTAGTAATTATTCAGGGTTTAAAATTGCATTTATGTCTTGTTTGATTCCAGGACTAGAACTTTCTTTTTTTTTTTTTATTTTAGAGAGAGGGTAGGGGAGAGAGAGAGAAATAGGAAGTGAGAGAGAGAAAGAGAAAGAGAGAGGAGAGTGAGGATCATCAACTCTTAGTTGCTTCACTTTAGTTGTACATGCCTTGACAGGTTAGGGGGGTGCTCAAGTGGAGCCAGAGCCAGTGACCCCATGCTCAAGCTGGTGACCCCACACTCAAGCTGGTGAGCCTGCATTCATGCTGGCAACCTCAGGTTTTGAACTGGCAATCTCAGCATTCTAGGTCAATGCTCTACCCACTGTGCCAGCACTGGTCAGACTAGGATTGGAATTCTTCACAAACATAGCCTCTCAAATGAACGAGCCAGGGGCTGTTGAGAGAGCCCATCAGTCTTAGACTGGCTCTAGGACGAGCTTAGCCTCTAACTGTCCTCAGACAAATCATGTCACCTCTGTGGCTTGATTTCCTCATCAGTAAAATGATAATGTCATCCACTCTCTATTGAGCGTCCTCTATCTGCCAGGACCTCTTACAAGTGTCTGATGGGCATTAGCTCTGTCAGTGCTCACAGCACCCCAATGGATTAATGCTATGCCTTCTCGTACTTTACAGATGGGGCCATTGAGGCCAACCCATGAGTAAGTAACTTGCTCAAGATCACAACATTAGCAAATGGTGATGATGGATAAAAAAGAGGTGAGAGACCCAGGTCCATCTGTCTGTCTGACTCTATAATTCACCCCGGAATCTCCCTCTGAGGCTCCTTCAATGTCCTTGTACACACAAGGAAATGAACGTTTCAACAGCTAAGTGAAAAAGCCAGGATTCAAAACTGTTCTAACACCATGTCAGCTACATCCCTGAACTCTGTGAGTGGAGGGTTAGAGCAGCCAGGACCTGAGGATGGAGACTGTGTGCATTCAGCCACCTCTAAGTCCAGTCCTGGACCACCTGTAGAAGTGAAGGAAAGTGGAGAGAAGCCAATGCCAGGTGCGTGAGAGTGTGAAGGAGCCCCCCCACACACACACCAATGTCCTTGGTGAGCTCGCTGAGTGCAGGGCCTCATGGGCATGTCCATGGCCGTCTCAGAGAGCCTGCGGTTAATGAGAACTTAGGGATTGTACAAGTGTCCTGTAGCTGCCGTAACAAAGTACCACAAATTTCTGCTGGCTTAACAACAGACAGGTATTCCCTCTCAGTTCTAGAGGCCAGAAGATTGAAATCAAGGTGTCAGCAGAGCTAGGCTTCCTCTGAAGGCTCTGTGGGGAAGTCCTTCCTGCCTCCCTCTAGCTTCTGGTGATCCTCGGTGTCCCATAGCTGCATGGCTCTGGTCTCTGCCTCTGCTGTCACATGTGTTCTCGTGTGTACCTTCTCTGTCCACTCCTCTCCTCACAAGGACTCCCATCGCTGGGTTCAGGTACATCCTAATGCAGTGTCACCTCATTTAACTTGATTATATCCCCAAGATCATATTTCCAAGGAAAGTGACATTCACAGGTACTGGGTTAGCATGTCAATATTTATTTCTGGAGAACATAATACAACCCACTCTAAAGTCTGCTTGCTGAATTGCATCAAACATGCTGACTCTGCAAAGGAAATGTTTCCTGTGAGGAATCAGAGGTGAGGCCAGCCTTCTTATGCTGAGAGGTGAAAGTCTCCCACATAAAAGTGGGCATGTGTCTGTGTTCCTTGTGGCCCATCAGAATGTGGAATTCCACCCTTCGAGATTAATTACAGGGTAGACCCCAAAGAGGATAGCCTGTTAGTAAACTGTCACTCACACCGAGCTTGAATTCATCACACTGCATCTGCAGAGTGATGGGCAGTGAGAGATCCGAGTGTGATCAGGAAAGCATAGGACAGTTGTGGAATGCAGAGTGCGATGCTGGCGACATAAATATGCAGGTCTGAGGGCCTGGGGAGGCAGCACAGGAGAGAGGAATGAGTCTTATGAGGAAAGGAGGAGGAAAATTATTTCCATGGTGAGCCATCGGGCTTTTAGGGTTCCAAAATCCCTTTGAAACCCGGGGACGCTCTAAGCCCCAGTTCCCAGGAGGTGGTGCTGGGCATGAATTGTGCCCAGCTGCTGATTCAGATGCAGTCAGAGGTGAGGGTGACATGGTCCGGAGGGGAAAGGGTGGTGGAGGGCGAAGCAAGGATCCCAGTCCCGGCCCTTCCCCTTGGCAATAGGAGACTCGACTGAGTCTCTTTTTCCCCTAGGCTTTCCACACGCTGGTGAACCAGGAACCTGGTACGTGCCTGGTGAGGCTTCGCCTGGGCCTGGACAGTTTCCAGACTGTACCACACCTCATCACCTGGCCAGGAGCAGGCTCGCATCTGTAAAGTAGTTACTCTCCATTATGCATTTAGGAAAACTGGCTGTGCAGTCGCTGCTTCTTCAAGAAAACCTAGAGAGAATGAGCATGTGAATGAGCCTCAGGAATTCACTTCAAGTTGTGGGAAGTGCAGCTGTGAAGGACCGCTATCAGGGACGGCTCTGGGCAACAGGAAGCGGGCCAGATGAACCCTGAGAGAAAGCTCAGCCCACACACTGCACAGTCCATGTCCTGAGCGAAAGCCGCTGGAAGACCCTGCCGCCGAATAGAACCATTCTCTCTCTATTACCAGACCATCACAGGCAGGGAGTGTTTTGGTCCATGCTATTATGCCTCTGGGTTATTGTTTTAAATTTGAGTCATTACAACAAATTACTGTACTTAGCCCTTCTCAAAGAGCTCTGAGGACATTGTCAATCGGATGTCCTCTTTGCCTGCCTCTCCTGAGTCACACTGACAGAAATGATGGAGGCCATCCCCATCCAGATGTTCCGGCATGCCAGGGCTCAGAATGGGTACCAAGGGTGCCCCTGGGCATACTCATCATGCTCCTTGTTTGCAGTGTCTAAGCCAGACAGTTGGTGCCTTGCCATTTGGGAGAGAAGGCACTAGGAGCAAAAATAATGAAAGATCAGCCACTTACTGAGTCCACTCCATGTGTCAAGCACTGAGTTAAGCTAGGACCACATGGTACTTCTGGCCAGAATTTACAAAGCCAGCAAGTAGGGGGAAGACAGCTGCATGGGGAAGCCCTAGCTCTGTCTTGGAGCTTGGGAAGCCTTGAGCCACAATTTGTGGGTGGCAGAGGGGAGGGGAGGTGCGGTGCGGAGAGCAGAGATATCTGTCATCTGGAAGTATACTGCACCCCCAGGCAGAGGCTCCACCTGAGGCCATGCCCAGGACAAGGTGACAGAGCCTTCCCCTGGCCCAGGCAGATAAGACTTATGTTCCTGAGACAGGTGGCACTGCAGGGCATGGCAGATGGATGACTTTTGGCAGTGGGTGACAGCAATGGGGTCCACAAGTGTCCCCGTTTTCCCCAGAGACCAAAATATCAGGGAGTTTTCTGGGTCATCGAATTATGAAGATATTTTCCAGTCTTTGGGTTGAACCATCTGGTTTACGTGATTCCTAGCTAGACTTTGCACATACACACATTTATAGCGCCAACCCCCAAAGTGCTTCCCTGCAAAAGGGTTAAACACTAAATTTATTGTCTCAACAAATGCGGATTTAGAAAACATGCTAACCACTGCAGAGACATTTGCTTTCCAAGGGGGCTTGCCTACCCCTTCTCAAGCTCTTACTGGCAGTCATCCTTTACTCAATAGACAAAGCTGTCATCATAAAACTCCTGTAAGTTGGTTATGTGGCTGTCCCCATTTTACAGATCAGGAAACTGAGGTACAAGAGATTAAATAATTTGCCCAAAGTCACACAGCTATTAGGCAACAGAGCTGGGGTTTGACCCCAGGCAGTTTGCTTCTGGAGTCCATGTGTTTCACAGCTGTGTTCTTTGTACACTGGCACAGAACCCAAATGGTTCTTTTTATGTTTATTTTTTTTCATTTTTCCATTGATTTATGAGAGAGAGAGAAGGAGAAAGGAAAAGAGAGAGAGAGAAGCATCAAATCATTTCATTTAGATGTTCCATTTAGTTGTGCACTTATTAATTGTTCCTCATACGTGCCCTGACCAGGGATCTAACCCACAACCTCGACACACTGGAAGTACACTCTATCCACTGACCCACCTGGCCAGGACTCAAATGGTCCTTCTTGCCCTCCTTATCCTGAAGTCCGCTTTGCACAAGTGAGCTTTATCCACAGTATTTATCCCAGCTCCATTACGGAAGAACATCACTGCATTGCTAGGGGTTGGGAGTGGGGTACATGAGGCCATGCAGGTAAAAGTGCTTTGTACCCTGTGAAGTGCTAAAACATAAAGGTATCCACCACTATTGTCCACTAAGACACGTCACCATTGCTCCTGTCCCTGAGGGGCTTTGTCTCAGAAAAGGAGTCCTCAGGATTCCTCCTCGTCTGCCTGTTTATAATCTAAAGCCCCATATATCTTTTTTCTTTTTTTAAAGCTAGAGCATGTCGACTTTTTCATTTCCCCCATCCCTGCCAAATGGCTCCAAAAGTCGCTCCCTGGGGGATGCTCAGAGCTCCGCACAGGTGCGGCTTCACTTTCTTTCCACACCCTCGTCAGGAGGCAGGCACCATCTCTTGTACTCTGATACTTTTTATAACTTTCACCAGAAGCTTGTTACATATGCTCTGTGTGCATCTCTGCATTGCCACTTCCCCACCACCCTGGCAACCCAGGCAGAGTGTGGGTATTGAAATTCTTCCTTTGTTTGTTCTGCATTTTCCCTTTTGCGTTTTTAATCTCTCTCCCTTTCCGGGCCCACCACCTTTGGTCAGCATGACATCTGTCACGGCTCCTGCCTACTTTCCTGGCTGAGCTATCTAGGACTGATGGCTGCTTGCCTGGAGTCCTTTCCAAGCTTAATGCTCTATTCTTTTGGGCTCTATGATCTTGAAGACGGGAAGTACATTGCTTTCTAGTTTTCTCAAAAATGGATAAACCTAGTTTCCGGGATCCCTTCCAGAGAATCTGTCTGTTCTTTATCGTCAAGTCACAGCTGACGTCCTGTGGAACAGCGCTGCTCAGCACGTTGCTGCGTGTTCTGTGAGAAACAGGCCCCCTGTTGAAATAACTCTGGGGAATGCTGGTAAAAGAAAGGCAGTAAGGCAATACTACATACAGGACCCCAGAGCCCTTCTCTCTGGACAAGCATCCTGAACCCTGAGAAGGAGCAGTGAAGTAGCTTTTGGGACCATAACTCTGGAGGATCCCTGTTAACATCTCCTACGAGGGGAGTCCCTTAGATACAACCATTTGAGAAGTTCTGTGACAAGCATGCTCCCATGCCAGTGGTCATCTCTCTTCCCTCTCCTCACCCCAGTAAACACTCTGATCACAACAAGCACATGCTCTTTGTGTTAAGACTGGAAGCTTCCTCTGGATCAGGCAAGATCCTGCAATTCACTAAAAGGAAACAGATCCACCCAACAAAATAGGCACAAGGATTGTCCCCTAGTAAGACATTCTTCGAAAGATATTTTCATCAATGTTACAGCTAGCTTTTCTCCAACCAGTGAGAGAAGAGGCCGACATTAAACTGGTGACAAGCTTTTCTGATTATACAATACACAGTTGCATACACACATGCACACGTGTACAAAACATGCATACACATATGGGGCTTTCAGGGTGTACTTAGCTCCTCGGAGCAAGACTGGTGACCATCTCAGAGGTGCCTGAAAACTAGAGCAATTCGACATCTGGAAGAAAAAAAAGGGGACTTTTAGTCAGGAAAATATGCATGTAAAGATTGAGTCATTCACTTAAAACACCAGCTTTAAAAATATCTCGAGGAGAACTTCAATCTATATTAGAATTCATAAAACAAAAACATTTTCAATGTGTTATTAAAATGTTAAAATCAGAAATGGTTTGAGAGAAGCCAGGAGACACCAGTTTCCAAAAGAGGCTTCGAGGAGGGAAATCCCTGAGCAATTACAATCCTCAGGAAGCTTAATTTTAAATATGAAAACACAGCAATGGCTGGAAAATGATAGACACCAAGCTTCAGATTGCTGGAAGAATTCTTGCCTGCAATGGCACTAGGAGAAAGATGGGGGATGGTAGAAAGAAAGGAACCCGAGCTGAGATTTTCTGCACAACGTGCCAGGACACTAGAAGAGACAGTGTCATGCTACCCAGTCCACATCCTCTCCTCACGGCAGGTGGATCAGACCCTGTTTAGAGAAGCAGAAATTAAGTCTCAGAGAGGCTAAGGTGCCTGTTTCCATGACAAATGTCTGACTGCGAAGGAAGCATGCTCTCTGCCTCCCCCCAGTGGTCAGTGGAAGAAGGGTGCACAGTCACTGCTCCAGCCGGGCTTCCTGACTGGGCTCAGCCACAGTATGCGCTCCAAGCATTGACATGGGAAATGAACAGTGAGCCCGGTTTCTTAAATATATGTTCATGGAGATGCTGGATAAGTAACAATCAAGGGGGCCTCATCTCTGAAGCCCTTTAGAGTAGAAAAGGGAACATGGGCTTTGGAGCCAGATAAAGTTGGGTTCGAATCCCAACTCTACCACTAACTGGCTAGGTGAGTACTAGCAGACGGCTTAGCCTCTCCCAGTTTCCATATTTGTGAAGGGTATATGTGGTTCATATTGAATAGTAGCAATGCCAGACCACATTTATTTAATCTTTCTATGTGTCTTTTACATGCACACACATTTCTGATGATAATGCTATAATGAGGTTGCTATTAGACCCATTTTACAGATTAGAAGACTGAGGTACAGAGAGTTGTTAGAAAGCTTACCCAACACCCATAGGGATAGTTAGTATTGAAGCCAGGCAGTGAGAACCCAGAGCATGTGCTCCTATGTACAATGTGTCTCCAGGTGAAATGGCAAGGCCCTGGTGTTGGAGGCACTTGAGTGGCCCTTTCCTTTAATTGTCCATTTCAGATTTACCTGCTTTTACCTTGAGGGACTGGGGCAGGAGTTAACTTCAATCCATGAAAGCCTGAATCGAATGGTTATAAGAAGAAAACTGGTCCAAGAATCTTTATCGCAGTTTGGATATAGTCCTGCCACAGCTGTTTACATCTGCCTGTGAAGCACAACTGGCCATGATGGGAAGAAAACTGGGAGATTACCTAGTTCATCCTCACATCCATCAGTGGGGAGACAGTGGCCCAGGCAGCACAGGTGCCACCACGCTCTGCACAGCTGGTCCAGCATAGAAGCACCACAGGGAACTGGGAATTCTCCACAAGTTCCCTGTGGGAGGACACAGGATACAAGGGGACCTGGGGAAGGGGCCTCTCTGGGATTTCAAGAGACAGACTAATGGACATTTGGTCAAACTGTTGAGAGTAGCCAGGAGTGACCTCCATGACAAGTAGTGTGAGTCTATAATTTATCAACCCAAACTTCAGTTATAAAGGAAAGCTCCCTCTAGTCTGTTAGTGTGGAGGGCAGGCGCTTGGGCTCCAGGCACCTGCTGACTACCCTTCTGTCCTATGCCATAGCTTTAAAGCAAAGCCTTGTCTGTGACCATAACTATTCATGGCCTCAGTGCCATCCAAGATAAGAACACCAGGCTCTTTGGAAACCTGAGTGAATAAGTAAGGCATAAAACATATTCTCTCTTAAGATCAGCTTTTCTAGTAGACTAAAGTGGGCAAGTCAAAATCCCTAATGTTTGTTGAGGCCTCGAGACCCATAATATTGATACATGTAACAGGCAAATACCTTCTTTTTTTAAGATTTTTTTTTATTTATTCATTATAGAGAGAGAAGAGAGAGAGAGAAAGAGAGAGAGAGAGAGAGAAAGGGGGAGGAACACGAAGCATCAACTCCCACATGTGCCTTGACCAGGCAAGCCCAGGGTTTTTAACCGGCAACCTCAGCGTTTCCACGTTGATGCTTTATCCACTGCGCCACCACAGGTCAGGCAGGCAAATATCTTTTATTTAAAATGAATATGAGGCCCTAGCCGGGTGGCTCAGTGGATCAAGTGTCATCCTGGCCTGTGGAGGTTGCAGGTTCAATTTCAGGTCAGAGTACATAGGAGAAGCAACCAATGAGTGCAGAACTAAAATGGAACAACTAGGTGGAACGAGTTGACACTTCTCTCTCTTTCTCCCTCCTCTTTCTCAAATCAGTGGGAAAACTAAAATGAATGTGTAAGATGGGAAGGTATAGCTGTGTCTAGGGGTGGTTGTAGTGGAGGGGCCAAACAGGGGTCAGTTACAAAAAAATCCACTGACTTTTATAATAAGCAAAACATTTTAATGAATAGCTTAGCCAAGGGCTTTACAAGATAAGAGCTTTGTATATGAGTTTAATAAAAACACGATCATTTGGGGGAGAAAAAAGAGTTAATGAGATAATAATGTCTATATAAATTGAAAAACAAGAACCCAACCAGAGTAACTAAACCCACTGCTAGTGTTTCCTGGCCTCTTTTTCATCGGTCTTGTCTTTTTGTAATGACTCTGTGATGTTCCTTTTTCTCTCAGAGCTCCAAGTCATTCATGTCAGATCTACCCTTTTTGCTTTGTACAAGTAGAACAGCAGCCAATAATGGGAGAGCCAAGCCTCATATGAATAATATACCGCCCTTGCCTTATGTTATCAGAGCATGTGAAGAATCTGAGAGATAAATGACTCATTTAAGATCACACAGCTAATATGGATCTGAAGTGGAGCCCAGTCATGCCGGGGTCTTTCCTCTCGACCCCCTGCCTTATGTCTTTGCCCAAGTCACTGTGTACTTTCCTGAATGTAACTCTCTTTGTCTCTCTCTCACACACATTCAAATGAATATAATTCCACTGGACAGGTTCCCAGTTGACAGCTTGAGCTGGTCAGCCCCGTTAATTTATGTATCTACAACACTGCAAATGCACAAACCAGATACATGGTGAAGGGCCCCAGATTTTAATTACATCTTATTTCACAGCTGCAGTCAATTTATGCTACAGTTTAATAACCAGGTTGCACGAGCCGTGAACACTTTTTGTTGTTAATTTTGCTTAGGAAAATTGAGTTTTTACTACCATTTTGGCAAAATTCCTTATCATAGCAATTATGATAAAGTGATGAGGATTGGAAACATCTGCAGGGATGAACTTGGAGACAGAAGGATGTCAGTTAGTCTGGCTGTGCAGGAAAATGTCCGGTGGGGAATCTGGGCTATGGCTTCGTCACTTGCTAAGAACAAGGAGATGAGTAGGGGCCCGGGCCTCTCCCCACCACCTGCTGGGACATCGAGGAACGCTGCAAGCCCTCAGATGACATAGGCTGACACCACCATAGCACCTGCCCTCTGCTATGGCTTTGAGGGAGATTTGAAATGAAGAGGCAAAAGATCAGCCTGGACTTAAAAGAAAAAAGCTTAGAGAATACCTCACAGTACAGATAAGACCCAGGGAAGGAGTGACTCCCAAGGTCACAACTAATGAATGATGTCTGAGCTTTCTGGCCATATGGTCTGGGGACCTCTCTCCTCTGCGTAAAATAAATCCAATTAAGGCTTCAGTAAGGGAATGAATGAGATGGTCTGGGATCTCTGGGAAGAGCAGTCAGATGGTCTCTCTGACAGGTCAGAGCCAGAATAGATGACCAAAAATCACAATAAATGTGTCACCATCTGTGGCACTGTTTAGGAATTAGGGAATAGTCTGTGCCAGGGATGTGGGTCACTGGTGTCAAAGAGGAAGAGAGGTGACAGAGGAATCTGAGGTGCCACCAACCAAGAGCAGAAGAAGGAGAGAATGAATGCAAACATGCCCTATGCCAAGGCTGACCACGACAGCTGCTCCCTGCGGGCATCGGTGCATTTCCCTGTCAGTGCTGCTGAAGAGGTTCCTGAGAAGGGAGCCTGTGCCTGCCTCCCTGGGAAGGCATCTAAGGCTCTTGTGAGACATTTTTTAGCACTGCACAGTTGTGGCTAAGACTGAACCACCGGAGCTCCTCAATTCATAGGCTGTGTCAATTGGCGAGATGCATCACCCATTGCATCAGAGGTTTCAGGGAGGAAAGCAAGCACTGAGAGAAGTGTGCACGTTCCCATTTCTCGGACACAGCCCCATTTCAGAAATGTGGAAATGAGAAGAATCCCTTGCCAGCAGAATGAAGGCTAGATAATAGTCCCGTGCGTCAGTATGGAATAGATTTCTAGGAGACGAGGCTGGGAGAGGAAGACTGACTAGCTCCACATTGATGATGAGAACAGTTTAGATAAAAGAAAAAATATATATTTGTTGGGATTTATTTGGTAGCAGTGAAATTTTTAAAAGAATAAATAGGTGTATTCATTTTTATTGCTGTGCACACCAATGACCGCAAATTTAGAAGCTCAGTTACTTGTTCATAATCACACAGTTCTAGAGGTCAGATGTCTGGGCAGAAGTTAGTACAGTTCTCTCTTCCAGCTCTCACAAGGCTGACCTCAGGAGTCAGTTGGGGCTGGGGTCTCATCTGACCCTCAAGGTCTTCTAGGCTCACTTGGTGATTGGCAGAATGCACTCCCTTGCTTCTGTAGAATTCATGGACACTGTGTCTTCAAGGCCAGCAGGGAACTTCCCGTTCCAGGCTGTTATGATGAAGTGTTATGTAAGCGAACATAATCACAGCAATGACTGTTTCATCTTAATTACATTTCCGACCCACACTCAAAAGGAGAGAATGACAGAGGTTATGTGCCACGGGTAGGAATCTTAGGAGCCATTTCATAACTCTGCTGGCCACAATGGGAAAGTTATAAGGAATAAAGAATCAACAGCACTTTTTTGGTTGAATGGAGAGAGGGGGAGTTTGCAACACTGGCCCTAATGATTAGAATATCTTATGGGTCATTAATATTTTAAAGCAATTTTATGCATATGAGCCCTTTTGACGCTTGAAGTAGTCCTATGAAACAGGTAGATGAGATACTATTACTTTCATATCACAGATGGGAAAACAGAGGTCAAAGCAAGTTAAGTCATTAGTCTTAGGTCACATGGTACAACAGAGGCTCAGCCACAGCCAGGACTTGAAGTCAGTTTATTGACTTCAAAACCGCTCATTCAGAATTATTACTGCTGATTTTACTAAGCAGTGTTTCTATCCATGAAGCCTTCATTTTTGGTGAGAGGGGACCACTCTAGTCCAAGCACTGCTGGACCACGGAGTCTTACCTTCCAGAGCTCATGAGAGGAATCTGGACTCTACCAAGTTACCAAAGACTCTGGCCTCCCATTATCCCATTATCCTCAGTCATGCTAGGAAGCACAACTCCCTTGCTGCATGAGGAGTCCCTTGCTTGATGACACATAGCTAAAGCTTATCTCCAAATGCCAGCTTCACATGGCAAGTGCAAAGAGTGTGACTTGACTTGGAAGATGTCATAACAATGATGAGGCCACAACCCTAACATGCTCTTGATAGAGTCATTGTTACCATTTCCAAAAGAAACAGCCTTATTTGGGGGATCAATGGTGAATTTATGGACCACTAACTTCTTTCAGTTTCCTAGGATACAGAGTGGTCTAGTTGGCAGAAATCAACTGACAGACCAAAAAAAAAAAAAAAAAGGGCCACTCCTGCTTGGTCTCTGGACATGTACTCACATGTGCACACATCCACATGCTTAGACACACAGATTCCTGCATGGGCCCCAGGTGTGGCCTTTGCATATTGGGTGCCGTGCTAAGTAATGAGCTACAGGGAGAAGCTGGCCCTCCCTGCCTTATGCAACCATCTGAGCTCCAAACCACAACTTTATCAACTCATTAAATGCATATCACTTAAAGGAAACTGTCATGGAGGGGATTCAAACTACGTTAACAGCAAAATCTCTGTGGTGATCAAAACACATCATTAAAGACATGAAGGACTGGAGGAAGAAGACGATGAAAGGGTTCCCACTTCTCCTCTCTGGCTTCCTGCTGCTCTAAACTGAGAAGTAAGAGGAAGTGACTTTATTTTCTTGGGTCTAAGTTTGCTCAGCTTTAAAACAAGAGGGCATAATGGGGAAGGTGTCAGATGGACTAGTCAAATGAGCTTGTAATGAGGCTGATTTATTCTACTGTCTATTAATACTGAGGCTTCAGGAAAATTACTGAATCTCTCAGAACCTTAGTTTTATCAACTATGTAAAAATATTTAAATAATAAAATTGTGAGAATTATTTCTGTTAATATATATTTTTTAAAAAGCACAGCACAGAGGCAGGTATTCAATAGATGTTAGTTTCTCCTTCCCACCCTCAGGGTCCTTTCCTAGCCCCCCCCCTTTTTTTTAAGATTTTATAATCATCAGTCCTTTTTTCAAAGGCTAAGTTATTTGAAGCATTAAAGCACCATGGAAAGCCTTGTCTTAGCACTTCTGACAGCTCATCTGTGACACCACTTTCCATTTCTTCTCTTGGAATTATCGAAGAAAATAATATAAATGCATATGTATTTATCAACCTCAAGATGAGATACTCCTTCTGAGAAATTCTTTTCATTGTCTGGAGAAGACCTCAGACATCCCTCCTATTGGTGTCATGCATTGAGCAGGGGCAAACAGCATGCTGTCATTAGAAATCAAGGTCACAGCTTCCACAAGGATGAGCATGTAGCCACTTAAATACACACATCTAACCTGGCTCTTGTGGGTGGTCAGAAAATGCTCTGAGGGCTGGTGGTGAGGCAGAGTCAGACCCTGCTTCCCAGCCTGAGGATCAGGAATGGAAAAGAAAAAGTGTATATGTGGTCGAAGGTGCTGAAAAGGAATTAGATCAGGGGTCCCCAAACTTTTTATACAGGGGGCCAGTTCACTGTCCCTCAGACCATTGGAGGGCTGGACTATAAAAAGAACTATGAACAAATCCCTATGCACACTGCACATACCTTATTTTAAAGTAAAAAAACAAAACGGGAACAAATACAATATTTAAAATAAAGAACAAGTAAATTTAAATCAACAAACTGACCAGTATTTCAATAGGAACTATGGGCCTGCTTTTGGCTAATGAGATGGTCAATGTCCGGTTCCATATTTGTCACTGCTAGCCATAACAAGTGATACGATGCACTTCTGGAGCCATGACGCCTGCGTCCCGTGTCACTGGAAGTAGTACTGTACGTGAGCGACGCCGCGCTTTGCGGTGCTGCCACATACAGTGGTCCTCTCACTGACCACCAATGAAAGAGGTGCCCCTTCTGGAAGTGCAGCGGGGGGCCGGATAAATGGCCTCAGGGGGCCACATGCGGCCCGCGGGCCGTAGTTTGGGGACCCCTGAATTAGATTAAATAAACACAGAACTTGCATGCTCTCATGAGCTATTTACTGCTGGCCTCACAGGACAGCTCTAGAAATGCTATCAGGAATATCAGAGAGATCTTTGCCAAGTCTGTTAGGCCTGACTCCTGGTATGCTCTCCCCCGTTCCCAAGCACTTCACAACATCAGAATTATAAAGGAACATACTATAATGGGACTTGTTCATTTTCTCTTCAGTTTATAGAGCTTTATGTGTAGTTCATCTACCCACAACAGCTACCACAAGTAAGATTGCTGCTTCCTAGAGAGAGATAACCTGAGATCGTGTGAACCGAGTTTCTCAGGCCCAAATGCATCCATTGTCAACTTTCTCATCACATAAAACCTTTCTATAAGAGATGTAGTCTTTGGACTTAAAAAATCAAGATGTATAAATTAGTAGCAATCATTACCAGCTGAGCATGAGTTGTTTATCAGATCACTTCCCAGTGGCAGGTAGCCAGGAGCAGAGCCTTTGTGTTCAAGATGAAATAAGGTATGTTCTACAAAAAAATGGCCAGCCCTAAAAATTGTCCTGGAGCAAAAGGACAATGGCTTGCAAGAAAACAGGCCACAGGTAACTATCACCGAGGGAAAGGACACTGAAAACCCAGCATCCAGTTCTGCAGAAGAGATGTAGCACTGTACTCCATGCTAAAAGGCGGAGTCCTAGTGTCTCCAAAGTAATCCTTTATCTTATCTGGGGGAGATACATTCCAAGACCCCCCAGTGGATTCCTGAAAATAAAAATAGCACCAAATCCTATATACACTAGGGTGTTTTTTCCCATAAACATACATACTGATTTAATAATGTATATCTTGGTGATTCCAAGATGGCAAAGGAGTAGGCGGATGTTCCAACAGCCACCTCCCAGGACCAAATTGGATTACAAATTAATTTAAGAACAATCATCTTGAAAAACCAACTTTGAACTAAACAAAGAGGAGTCTATAACCAAGGATCACAGAAGAAGCCACATCAAAACTGGTAGGAAAGGCAGAGACGTGGAAAGGGCTTTTTCCTGCTCCTAGGAGAGAGCTGTGGTTGAGGGTCCGGAGGGACTCTCACTGTGGGGAGGGTCACCTGAGAGGTGTGGGTGCTCAGCCCCAGGCCGGGAGCCCAGTCTAGAGCCCCAGAACCTAGAATAGGCACCCAGAGAGCATTTGGCCATGAAAAGAGCTGGGGTTTCTGTCTGCGAGAAAGAGACGGAGATCTTGGAGATGTAGGCTTCATCTTAAAGGGCCAGCACAGAAAATCTTGTTCACAGCCACTTACCTGTAGCTCCGGCAGGGGAGAGCTGAGAGGACTAGAGTTGCGTGAGGAGAGTGTAAAGTTGGAGGCCCATGGAGAGACACTGTGAGGGACAGCCTTATAGAGGCCATACACACATGGCACAGCCACGCACTCACGCACCAGTCAGGCAAAGTGCTTGCAGGTGCTAACCCTGCAAGCAAGCCTTACACAGTTGCCCCACCTCCCACCCCTTTAGGGTTACTCACTTCACAATCTACACGACATCAAACAGAAACTACAGCAACAGCAAAAGTTACGCAGTAATTACAAAGGTGTCCTTCACAACATCTCCCTGAGCCCTTTGCCTAAGGTACAAACTGGAGGCCCACCTCCAACTCTCCAACGTAGGTGCCAACAAGGCTTCCCATTGTAGGGGGGGCTGTACAGTCCAGGGCCATGTCCATGGAGAACAAAAAGTGTCCTTGGTGCACCTCTGCAACCGGATGAGAACCAGTGCAGGAGGGCCTCCACAGGTGCCACTGCCCCCCCCCCATCAGGGTCTCTCATAGTACTGTCCACGAGCGACATGCTTGCGCTCAGAGGGATTGCGGAGGCGCAGATTGCCAACCCGCCACCGTGAGGGACCATTTTGCGGTTTGTTTGTCTGAGAGGCGGTTTTCCCTGCCTGTGTGCTTGTCTGCCGTTTGTAGACTTTATTAAACGGAATGGCCTAATGCTTTCCCGGTCCGCAGTTTTTCTACCATCTGCACGAATCCAATGTGAACCTGCCTGGCCTCGGCCACCAGCATTACACCATCCATCAAGGGAACCAGTGCCCACCTCTGGTCGCAGTCCAAGAGTCAGTCCATGATAGACAGCCCAGCTGTCTGTGCAAATCACCAAGGTAAAGGTCCATTACAGGCAACTAGCCATACAGCTCTTTGTTAACGGACCTCAGCACCTTTCCATAGCGTGCTGTCTGTTGCCACAAACCCCATCCAAACCCCTCAACAAGCTCATAAGGCCTGGTGGGATCAAACACATTCAAGGCCTGTGTCACCTTAACAGTTCTCTTAGCTGCTGCTGCTGTACAAAAAGCACCTATTGCTTTCTCATGCCAACGCCTGCTGCACATTAGGAGACCAGTGGATTGCCAATTTCACATGGGGCCTCTGGCCCCTGCCCATCTGTGGGGCAGCTGTGTTAAGCTTGCTTGAGGGTTTATCAGCTGCAAGCACTTTGCTTGATTAGCGCATGAGCATGTGGCAGAGGCACGTGTGCATAGACTATATGAGGCTATGGGTGCTGCCCCTGCGTGGTGATTCTCCCAGATCGCTCTCCCACCACCCTGAGGTGCGGCTTTCCTTGCTCCTTTGTCCTTACTGCGAAAAACAGATTTTTCTTTGTTTATTAACTCTTTCCCTTTTGTTGTTTGTTTGCTCACCTATCTTTGCGAGCCTCCAATAAACGGGTATGGGCCCAACGCTTTCCAGCTCCACAGTTTCTCTACCATCTGCCTGAATCCAATGTGAACCTGCCTGGCTTTGGCCACTGGCATTACACGGACCCTCTCGGACAGGTCCCTCACCCTTCCCCATATTCAAACTGGGACAATGGGTCTTGGGGATCCTGTAACCTGAACGCCAGCCATTTTCCTGGCAGATATTGGGGCCACCCGCTTCCCCTGCCTTTTCTGCTGCTGGAACCTCTGTCCTGACTCAAGCTGCCGCCAAAGCTCCAAGACTCTATTAGGCTTGCCATCTAATTTCTCTCTATCTGCTCCAGCTGCAATCAAATCTACCCACATCTGTGTTTGGGTAATTTTCACAGGCCTGTTTCACTTGTTAGTCAACCAGCGGGGTGGGAGGGGAGCAGCACAGGCAGCAGCCCTCACAGCCTTATGGTCCACCTCTGTTCCAGAGAACATGATGCCACCCACCCCGATGTCCTACAGCTTCACCAAGCAGGCTGCCAGGGGCTCAGTGGGTTTCTGCCTGAATTTCACCCCCAACTCCGTCAGCTCTGCCTGGGTGTAGGGCCAGACCACAGAGTGCTCCACTACCTGGGGAGGAGGCTGTGGCTGCCCCTAAGGAACTCTTGGCTGCTGGGTCTTTACCTTCTTGGTGACCACCAGCCAGACTCCGAGTCTGCAGATGGCAGTTGCAGCCTGAGCCTCCCCCTCAGAAGAGTCAGAAACTCCTGCTCCTGCCAACTCAGAGCCACTCCCCTGGCAGGAAGGCAGCTCCATCTTCTGTGCCTGCTTTGGCTCCTGTGGCTGCTGGCTCTCAGCCTGAAGCTGACTCTCAAGCTTCTGAACTCACAGTTGTTTCTCCAACAGCCGTCACTGCCAACTTCAGCTTCCAGGGCAAACTGCAACTTGTGAACCTGTAACTCTTTGTTCAGAGACCTTTCCAGTTCCAGGCGCCGTTGGTGTTCAGCCCGCACCTCACACGGCAGCTCTCAGACCCGGTCAGCCTCCTTCTCCAATGTTTGCTCCAGTTCACACAGTTGTTGCCTCTCAGTATGCAGCTCATCCTGGACCTTTTGACCTTGCTCAGCTTCTTGCACAGAGCTCTTGGTTTCTTCTCACAGGATTGTAAAAGACACCCAACCCACGGTCCCCACCAGAAGAGCCACCAGAAACAGCCAATCCTCTATTCCACCCCTCAAGGGTGTTGACGGCTCCATACCAATCTGCTCCAAATCCTGCTCACTACACCAGATGTAATGCTGGTGGCCGAGGCCAGGCAGGTTCACATTGGATTTGGGCAGGTGGTAGAAAAACAGCAGAGCTGGAAAGGGTTGGGCCACAATGGTGGACAAGCACACAGATGGGAGAAACTGCCTCTCAGGCAAACAACAAAGTGACCCCTCACAATGGCAGGTGGGCAGGCAATCCACGCATCTGAAATCCCCAATTTCTCAATCACAAGCACCCGTAGCCCTATATAGACCATACACATGTGGCGCAGCCACACACTCACGTACCAATCAGGCAAAGTGCTTGCAGCTGTTAAAACGCAAGCAAGCCTAACACAGCTGTCCCACAGACAGCCACCAGAACCCCTGTGCTGAGTCATTCTTCAGTACCACAGTCGCCATCTTTCTTGGGTGGAGCAGTGCTTACTGAGCAGCATCAGCTTGGGGAAAAGCAACTGCTTCACCCTTGGAAGTCTCTTCTGCCCCAATCATGGAGACTGGGTTGTGCTGAGAAGCCAGGAAGCAAGAGAGCATCAGTGACTCAGTTTTCAGGTGTTGAGGCTGGAGCTTTCCCCCACATGCTCCTAAGTCTAAGACTGGTGATTCTGCCTCAGGGGAGACTCAGTAGAAAATGTCTGGACTGTAGGCAGACCACACTTCTCAGTCTCAGAGGCCACACCCACCCAACTCTTGGAGCCATACCCTATTGAGGTCTGTGGAAAAAATCTGGACAGACTCACACCTGGAGCCAAGGGGTGGAGCCACACCCAACACCCCTCCTAATCCCTGAATTGCTGCAGGTTTTAGACTCTTCCAGAGGTTTTTTCAGTGGTCTAGCCCAACCAGTAGAGGCTACAGGAGGTGGAACTCAGGGAACCTTGGCCTTTTGTGTGTGTGTGTGTGTGTGTTGTGTGTGTGTGTGTGTGTGTGTGTGTGAGACAGAGACAGAGAGAGGGACAAATAGGCACAGACAGGAAGGGAGAGAGATAAGAAGCATCAATTATTTCTTGTGGCATCTTTGTTCATTGATGGCTTTCTCATATGTGCCTTGACTAGGGGACTACAGCAGACCGAGTGATCCCTTGCTCAAGTCAGAGACCTCAGGGTTTTAAACCTGGGTCCTCCATGTCCCAGTCCAACACTCTATCCATTGTGCCACTGCCTGGTCAGGTGGGAACCTTGTCCTTTTAAGCAGACCTTTCCCCAGGTCCAGAGTGAGTAAAAGCTAGCCTAGGTGTGCAGCTTGGTATTTACATGAGCACCTGGGCCCAGCAGAGGCAGCCACAAATCCTGGATTGCTTGTAGCTTCAAGAGGTTGCTGAGGGCCAGTCACAGGCAGTGTCTCCCACTGGTCTGCACTGGGTTCCTGCCAGGGAGGCCCAGGGCTGGCATATCCAGTGGCAAGCTGCAGAGAGCATAGGTTCAGGACCTAACAAGCCTTGCTAGAGTGGTATCCTAAGAAAGGGCTCCTCACACCTGGCCCAGTTGAGGTGAGTTCCACTCTCTGTGATCAGCACTAGCACAGGAGCTCATGTGCATTGGATAGGGTGGAGCTTCACATTCAGCCAGGCTGGGTGCTGGATATCCTGCCATGCTGGGCTATATTTCATAGGGGGAAGAGGGAGAGGCATGAAGCATGGACATTTAAAGTGTGGGTCCTTGTGAGCCTATTGTTGGGTCAGGTCAAGGGGCTTAGCCACTTTCTGGGGGAGGGGCAAAGTCAGCCCCAAGAGAAGACTCTCTCAGTCTTCCTCCCTGAGACCAGGGTGTCACCAGCTGTAAGAACTTCTGCAGAGGGGACTGTCATCCACACTTGAACTGAACCTGCTGCTCACCTTGGGGAGAAATAAAATTTGAGTATCCAGCAGTTGCTGAGTGATTAGGCTCTGGAATAGGGGCCACATTCTCCATACCGAGCTCCTGACCAAGAAACTCCTGAAGGAGGGAGTCCCACTAACATTGTATTTCAAACCTCAACTGCCCTAACCCAACAAGCTTGCAACCTGTAGAGGGGTTGGTTGAGTGAAGCCAGTCTGAGTCCACACTATAGTCTTTCTACAGAAGACTCTGAGGAAAGACCACACAGCTTCAAGAGGAGATGGACCAACTGAAAAGTGGAGGCAAATCTTATAGAGCCTGGGACTTTTACAGAGCTGCTATCATCGCAAAGCAGTAGGAAGCTGATTCTTATACACAGGTTGGCACCTCCCACACTACCCAGACACATAAAATGCAGACACAAATGGCAAAAAGAGCAGTAGCTGAAGACAGGTATCCCACAGCAGGTTACAAACAATGGCTGATGCCAACCCAAGAAGATATAGAACCAACACAACTGGTAATGGGTAGCAAATAGCACCAACCCTACACTCAGCTAACTACACAAGCAGCATGCCCAAAGGAGAAGTCTAGCAGGCATCAGACACTGTGGAGAATAAATATGCCCAACAGGAAAGACATTGCACAGTGTATAATACAAATGATCAAAGTTGACCCTTAGAGTCAGCCAGCCTGAAGAGATAACCATACCCACGAAAGGACCAACTGCATTCAATACTCACATACAATAGGAGGGAAAATAGTACTCTCAAGAAGCATTCCTAGAGCAAGAAAGACAGGTGGTCTGGAAGTCAGTACCATTGAGCCCATCTTCCTCATAAAGACACCATAAAAATTTTGCAGTCAGACAGCACTACCTAATACACAGACAAAATGGGTAGACAAAGAAAGGCAACCAAAATGAATCAACAAGAAAAATCCCCCCAAAAAGAAATAAATGAGCATGACCAGGTGGTGGTGCAGTGGATAGAGCATCAGACTGGGAAGTGGAAGACCCAGGTTCAAAACCCTAAGGTCACCGGCTTGAAAGTGGGATCATCTGGTTTGAGCAAGGAATCACTCAGTCTTCTGTAACCCTCCAGTTAAGACATATATGAAAAAGCAATCAATAAACAACTAAGGTGCAGCAACAAAGAATTGATATTTCTCATCTCTCTCCCTTCCTGTCTGTCTGTCTTTATCTGTCCTCTCTGTCTTTCTCTGTCTCTGTCACAAAAAAAAAGAGCAAAATGAAATTAAAGTAACCAAACTACCAGACATAGGGTTTAAAATAATATAATAATTTTTAGGATGCTCAAAGATGTTAGAGCAATAATGGGTGGTCATAATGAGTACCTAAAAATAAAGAGATAGCAAGCATCAGAAAGGACATTGAAATCATAAAAAAGAACCAGTCATAAATGACAAATACAATACCAGAAATGAAGAATGCACTAGAAATAATCAGCTTCAGGCTGGATGAAGCAGAGGATCGAATTAGCAATTTAGAAGACAAGATAAACAAAAGCCCAGAAGCAGAGCAGCAAAACAAAAACAGGTTCAAAAAGACTGAGGAAACTCTAAGAGAGCTCTGTGACAACATGAAGAAAAACAACATTTGCATCATAGGAGTTCCTGAAGAAGAAGAAAATGAACAAGGGTTAGAGAATATATTTGAAGAAATAGTGACAGAAAATTTCTCTAAATTGATGAAGGAAAACATCACACAAGTTCAAGAAGCACAGAGAGTCCCATTAAAGAGGAACCCAAGGAGGCCTACAGCAAAACACATCATAATTAAAATGCCAAAGTTAAGAGACAAAAAAGAATACTAAAAGCTGTGAGAGAAAAAAAGTCAATCACCTACAAAGGAGCCTCCATAAGGATGACATCTGACTTCACAACAGAAACACTTGAGGCCAGAAGGATTGGTAAGAAATATTCAAAGTGATGCAAAACAAGAACCTACAGCCAAGACTACTTTAACAAGCAAGGCTATCATTTAAAATTGAAGGAGAGCCTGACTGGGCAGTGGTGCAGTGGATAGAGCATTGGACTGGGATACAGAGGACCCAGGTTTGAGACTCCAAGGTCGCCAGCTTGAGCACAGGCTCATCTGGTTTGAGCAAAGTTCATCAGCTTGGACCCAAGGTTGCTGGCTCAAGCAAGGGGTTACTCAGTCTGCTGAAGGCCCATCCATGGTCAAGGCACATATGAGAAGCAATCAATGAACAACTAAGGTGTTGCAATGAAAAACTGATGATTGATGCTTCTCATCTCTCTCCATTCCTGTCTGTCCCTATCTATCCCTCTCTCTCTCTCTGTAAAAAAATAAATTAATTAAATAAAAATAAAATTGAAGGAGAAATAAAAAGCTTCTCAGACACAAAAAGACTCAAAAAATTTATTACCACCAAACCAGTACTGCAAGAAATATTAAAGGGCCTGCTATAAAAAGAGCAAAGGAAAAAATATTGAAAGAGGATTGTATATTTAAAGAATAAAGTGGCAATAAATAAGTATATATCAATAGTAACTTTAAATGTAAATGGATTAAATGCTCCAATCAAAAGACATAAGGTAGCTGCATGGATTAGAAAACAGATCCCATACATATGCTATCTGCGAGAGACCCTCTTCAGAACAAAAGATACACATAGATTTAAAGTGAAGGGATGGAAAAAGTATTTTATACAAATAAAAATGGAAAAAAAAAGTTGCAGTAGCAATACTTATATCTGAGAAAATAGCCTTTAAAACAAAGGATATAGTAAGGGATAAAGAAGCTCACTACATAATGATAAAGGGAGCAATCCAACAGGAAGATATAACCATTGAAAATATTTATGTGCCTAATATAGGAGCACCTAAATATATACATCAGATTTTGAAGAACATAAAGGGCAAGATCAACAGTAATACTATAATAGTAGGAGATTTTACTACCCCAATAACATCAATGGATAGGTCCTCCAGACAGAAAATTAACAAAGAAATAGTGACATTAAATGACACATTATATCAACGGATTTAATTGATATCTTCAGAACATTTCACCTGAAAGCATCAGAATATACATTCTTTTCAAGTGCTCATGGTACATTCTCTAGGATATACCACATGTTAGAACACAAAACAAGTATCAATAAATTTAAGAATATTGAAATTATATCAAGCATCTTCTCTGATCACAATGGCATGAAACTAGAAATCAACTACAATAGAAAAACTGAAAAACATTCAAACACTTGGAGGCTAAATAGCATGTTATTAAATAACAAATGGGTTAACAATGAGATTAAGGAAGAAATAAAAAATTTCCTTAGGAAAAATGAAAATGAACTTACAACTAAAAATTTATGAGACACAACAAAAGCAGTACTGAGAGGGAAATTCATAGCATCACAGGCATACCTTAAAAAGCAAAAAAAAAACAAACAAAAAAAAACCCTCAAATAAACAACCCTGCATCTAAAAGAACTAGAAAAAGAACAGCAAGTAAAGCCCAGAGGATGCAGAAGGAAGGAAATAATAATGATCAGAGTGAAAATAAATGACATAGAGGCTAAAAACACAAAACAAAAGATCAATAAAACCAAGAGCTGGTTCTTTGAAAAGATAAACAAGATTGACAAACCTTTAACCAGACACATCAAAAAAAAAAGAGGACTAAAATAAATAAATTAAAAATGAAAGTGGAGAAGTAACAACTGACACAGCAGAAATACAAAGGATTATAAGAAAATACTATAAAGATCTATATGCCAAAATATTGAACAACCTAGGTGAAATGGATAAATTCCTAGAAACATACAATCTTCCAAAACTCAATCTGGAAGAATCAGAAAATCTAAACAGACTGATTACAACAAATAAAATTGAAGCAGTTACCAAAAAACTCCCAGAAAACAAAAGTCCTGGATTGATGGCTTCACAGGCAAATTTTACCAAACATTCAAAGAAGAACAAACTCCTATCCTTCTCCAGCTATTTGAAAAAATTCAAGAGGAGGGAAGACTTCCAAGCTCTTTTTATGAGGCAAGCATAATTCTGATTCCAAAACCAGGCAAAGACAACACAAAGAAAGAAAACTATAGGCCAATATCCCTGATGAACATAGATGCTAAAATTCTCAATAAAATACTAGCAAACCTAATCCAATAATACATCAAAAAGATCATACATCATGATCAAGTGGGATTTATTCCAGAGGCAAGGCTAATACAATATTCACAAATCAATGAATGTGATTCATCACATATACAAAAGGAAGGATAAAAATCACATGATTATATCAATAGATTGCAGAAAAAGTATTTGATAAAATTCAGCACCTGCTTATGATCAAAACTCTCAGCAAAGTGGGAATACAGGGAACATACCTCAACATAATAAAGGCCATCTATGACAAACCCACAGCCAACATCATACTCAATGGGAAAAAATTAAAAGCAATCCCCTTAAGATCAGGAACAAGGTGGGGTGCCCATTTTCACCACTCTTATTCAACACAATTCTGGAAGTCCTAGCCACAGCAATCAGACAAGAAGAAAAAAATAAAAAAAAATACAAATTGGAAAAGAAGAAGTAAAACTATCATTATTGGCTGATGACATGATACTATATATAGAAAACTCTAAAGTCTCAGTCAAAAAACTACTACACCTAATAAATGAATTCAGCAAGGTGGCAGGATATAAAATTAATATTCAGAAATCAGTGGCATTTTTATACACTAACAATAAACAGTCTGAAAGAGAAATTAAGGAAACAATTTCCTTCACTATTGCAAATAATACTACTACTAATAATAAAGCACCTAGGAGTAAATTTAACCAAGGTGCTAAAAGACTTGTACTCGGAAAATTATAAGACATTCAAAAAAGAAATCAAAGATATGAATAAGTGGAAGCATATACCATATTCATGGATAAGAAGAATAAATATCATTAAAATTTCTGTACTACCCAAACCAATCTGTAAATTCAATGCAATTTCTATTAAAATACCAATAGTATACTTCAAAGATATAAAACAAATATTCCAAAAATTTATATAAAACCAAAAAAGAAGACGAATAGCCTCAGCAATCTTGAAAATTAAGAATAAAGTGGGAAGTATTACACTTCCTGATACAGTATTAAGTTATACTACAAGGTCACTGCAATCAAAACAGCTTGGTACTGGCATAAGAACAGGCATACAGATCAATGAAACAGAACAGAGAACCCAGAAATAAACTCATACCTTTATGGTCAATTGATATTTGACAAAGGAGGTAAGAGCATTCAGTGAAGTAAAGACAGTCTCTTTAATTAATGGTGTTGGGAAAATTGGACAGGTACATGCAAAAAAATAAAACTAGACCACCAACTTACACCATTCACAAAAATAAACTCAAAATGGATAAAAGACTTAAATGTAAGTCACGAAACCATAACCATCTTGGAAAAAAACATAGGCAGTAAACTCTGATATCTCTCATAGCAATATTTTTGCCAATTTATTTCCATGGGAAAGTGAAATAAAGGACAAATTGAACAAATGAGACTATATCAAACTAAAAGCATTTGCCCAGCAAAAGACACCATTAACGAAATTAAAAGGCAACCCACACAATGGGAAAACATATTCACCAATACATCTGATAAGGGGTTAATAATCAAAATTTATAAAGAACTTCTAAAACTCAACACCAGGAAGGTAAACAATCCAATTAGAAAATGGGCAAAGGACCTGACCAGGCAGTGGCACAGTGGATAGAGCATCAGACTGGGACGCAGAGGACCCAGGTTTGAGACCCCAAGGTCACCAGCTTGAGTGCGGGCTCACCTGATTTGAACAAGGCTCACCAGCTTAAGTCCAAAGTTGCTGGCTCAAGCCAGGGATCTCTCCATCTGCTGTAGCCCCTCCGGTCAAGAAACAACCAATGGGCCCTGGCCGGTTGGCTCAGCGGTAGAGCGTCAGCCTGGCGTGCAGGAGTCCCAAGTTCGATTCCTGGCCAGGGCACACAGGAGAAACGCCCATCTGCTTCTCCACCCCTCCCCCTCTCCTTCCTCTCTGTCACTCTCTTCCCCTCCTGCAGCCAAGGCTCCATTGGAGCAAAAAGTTGGCCCGGGCACTGAGGATGGCTCCATGGCCTCTGCCTCAGGCGCTAGAATGGCTCTGATTGCAAGCAGAGCAACGCCCCAGATGGGCAGAGCATCGCCCCCTGGTGGGCATGCTGGGTGGGTCCCGGTCGGGCACATGTGAGAGTCTGTCTGACTGCCTCCCCACTTCCAACCTTAGAAAAATACAAAAAAAAAAAAGAAAAAAGAAACAATCAATGAGAATATGAGAAAACAATCAATGAACAACTAAGGTGCCACAACAAAGAATTGATGCTTCTTATCTCTCTCCCTTTCTGTCTGTCTGTCCCTATCTGTCCCTCTTTCTGTCACACACACACAAAAAATGGGCTAAGGAACTGAATAGACATTTCTCCAAAGAGAACATACAGATGGCCAATATGCATATGAAAAAATATTCAATGTCACTAATCATCAGAGAAATGCAAATTAAAACCACAATGAGATACCACCTCACACCTGTCATAATGGCGCTCACTAACAAATCAACACACAGTAAGTGTTGGCAAGGATGTGGAGAAAAGGGAACCCTCCTGTACTGCTGGTGGAAATGCAGACTGGTGCAGCCACTGTGGAAAAACAGTATGGAGATTCCTCAAAAACTTACAAATTGAATTATCTTTTGACCCAGCTATCCCACTTTTAGGAATATATCCTAAGAATACCAAATCACTGATTCAAAAGAAGATATGCACCCCCATGTTTATGGCAGCATTGTTTACAATAGCCAAGATCTGGAAACAGCCCAAGTGTCCGTCAGTGGACCAGTGGATTAAAAGCTGTGGTACATATTACGGCTGTGAAAAAGACAGAAATTTTACCTTTTGAGATGGTATGGATGGACCTGGAGATTATTATGCTAAGTGAAATAAGTCAGGCAGAGAAAGAAAAATATCATATTATTTCATGTATATGTGGAATCTAATGAACAGAGTGAACTGAGGAACAGAATAGAGGCAGACGTGGGGTCACAGGGACCAGAGGAACAGCCGTCAGAGGGAAAGGTGATGAGGGGATGGGATCAGAGAAGGTGAATGGATTAGTGAAATTATATATACATAACACATAAATACAGATAACAGGATAGCAAATTGCAGAGGGAAGGGGGGAGGGAGCTAGGGGGAGGGGAGCAAAAAGGATAGGAGTGAAGGTGTTGGTTATATCAAGAGGGACACGAATCCATGTTAACACAATAAATTAAAATTAATAAAAATTTAAAAAAATGAAAACATTAATGTAGAAAATAGTAAAGTACAGTGTGTCCGTAAAGTCATGGTGCACTTTTGACCAGTCACAGGAAAGCAACAAAAGATGATAGAAATGTGAAATCTGCACCAAATAAAAGGAAAACCCTCCCAGTTTCTGTAGGGTGATGTGGCAGCATGTACGCATGCTCAGATGATGACATAACACCGTGTATACAGCGGAGCAGCCCACGGCCATGCCAGTCGAGATGTGGACAGTACAGAGGAAAGCTCAGTGTGTTCTGTGGCTCGCTAAATTCGAATCCGTGACCAAAGTGCAACATGAATATCGGCGCGTTTATAATGAAGTGCCACCACATAGGAATAACATTACTCAGTGGGATAAGCAAGTTGAAGGAAACCGGCAGTTTGGTGGAGAAACCCCGTTCTGGTTGGCCATCAGTCAGTGATGAGTCTGTCAAAGCTATACGGGATAGCTACCTAAGGAGCCCTAAAAAATCTGCGCGTGAGCCCACAGCGAACTGCACTGAATAGGTATGAAACTGGGAGAGTTTTCCTTTTATTTGGTGCAGATTTCACATTTCTATCATCTTTTGTTGCTTTCCTGTGATTGGTCAAAAGTGCACCATGACTTTAAGGACACACTGTATATCTTTATTTTTAAAATGTCATTTCCATTAAAAAATGTACATAATTATGATAAAGTTTGAAAGTTAAGCACAGTAAGAGATTAACAGCAATTACTTACAACAAAATATAATTATAAAAATATACTGTAATTAAAGTTATGTGAAGTTGTTCTCTCTCTCAAAATATATTTTTTTAATTGATTGATTTAAAGAGACCAAGACAGGAAGGGAGAGAGATGGAGTGGAGGGGGGAAAGTATTTATTTGTTGTTTCACATAGTTGTGTGTTCATTGGCCGCTTCCCATTTGTACCCTGACAGGGGATCAAACCCTCAACCTTGATGTTTCCAAATGATGCTCTAATCTACTGAGCTAACTGTCCATGGTCTCAAAATATCTTATTGTACTTTACCTACCCTTTTCCTTGTGATAATGTGAGATGATACAATGATTGGATGATGAGATGAAGTGAGGTGAATGACACGGGCATTGTGACCCAGCATTAGGCTACAAGAAGGGTGACTTGAACAAAAGCACTACAATACTAAAACAGTAGATCTAATAACCCTGCTGGCTAACAGGCAGGGAGTGCATGCAGTGTAGACACACTGGACAAAAGCATGAGTCACATCACAGGGGGGATGGAACAGGATGCATGAGATTTCCTCACACTACTCAGTACAGCCTGAAATTTAAATTTTATGAATTTGTTAATTTCTGGAATTCTTCATCCAATTTTTTCAGACTGTGGTTTGACTTCAAGTAACTGAAACCACAGAAAGAGGCACTGCCTGCCTGACCGGGTGGTGGCGCAGTGGATAGAGGGTCTGACTGGGATGCGGAAGACCCAGGTTCGAAACCCCAAGGTCGCCAGCTTGAGCAAGGGCTCATCTGGTTTGAGCAAAAGCTCTCCAGCTTGAGCCCAAGGTCGCTGGCTCCAGCAAGGGGTTACTCGATCTGCCGAAAGCCCGCGGTCAAGGCATGTATGAGAAAGTAATCAACGAACAATTAAGGTGTTGCAACGCTCAACGAAAAACTAATGATTGATGCTTCTCATCTCTCCGTTCCTGTCTGTCTGTCCCTTTCTATCCCTCTCTCTGACTCTGTCTCAAAAAAAAAAAAAAAGATGCATTGTCTGAGGTGCTGAAGTCTTTCTGTTGTATATGTCCCGAACATTTACACCATCTCCAGCCCTTTTTAAAAACCTTCTTTTATTCCATCTGTTGCACAGTAACTGTTAACATTTCATGGCTACTTGGAAAGTGATGGTACTGTGCACTACATGTTAACCCACTCTCCAAAATGGAATATGGAACCGCCTAGGCTGTGCTTTGTGGACTTGCATACCACGGTCAGGACCCAAATTCAGCCACTCGATGTTTCCTTTTATCCACTCTTCCCTTCATTAATTTAATATTTATGAAGTTCCCAGAATTAAGAAAAGTGTGTGAAAAGCAGTAGACTGGCTCTTACCTCTGCTCTAAAACAAAGCCATGAAACAATAGAGAAATTTTGGGACTTCCTCCCTTACAAGTTGAGAAGGGTGCATTAGGAACCACAGGCCCAAATCACACTGGAAAAAAAATTCTATATTAATTCAAGGAATTAAATACCCATGTTTAAAATATTTAAAGTTTAACTATGCAAAAATAAAAACATCTGTGTGGGGAAAAAACACAACATACAAAGTTAAAAGACAAATGACAAACTGCAAAATATAAGTAAAGGGCATAGAAAAGATGTATAAACAACACAGTAGAAAAGAAAACATTCACAAGAAACATTTTCCAGGAAAAACAAAAATAATCTTAAGCATAAGACTGGATGGTCAGCGTCACTCATAATATGGTAAGTACATGTTTAAATGACACTGAGATATTATTTTCCTCTATCAGATTGGTAAAATTCCAACAGTTTTGTAAAACATTAGGATGAAAAGCTGTAGGGGAATAAGTACTCTCAAAAGAAGCTGGGAAGAGGATAAATTAGAATCTCAACAGAAGGTAATTTGACAATCACTATCAACATTACAAAATGCACAAAATCTTTGACCCAAAAATCCAGTTCTAGGAATTTATCTTATAGGTAGTCTCACACATATGTGAAGTGATATATGCATACAATCCTTTTTAAAACTTTTTTATTGATTGATTTTTAGAGAGAGAGGAAAGGAGAGACACAGAAACAGAGAGAGAAACATCAATTTGTTGTTGCACTTACTCCTGCCGTCATTGGTTGATGATTCTTGTATGTGCCCTGACCGGGGATTGAACCTGCAACTTCAGCATGTCAGGACGATGCTCTAACCAGTGGTCAGCAAACTCATTAGTCAACAGAGCCAAATATCAACAGTACAACGACTGAAATTTCTTTTGAGAACCAAATTTTTTAAACTTAAACTATATAGATAGGTACATTGTTATTAATTAGGGTACTCCTAAGCTGGCCTTTGAGCCACGCTCAAGGGGCCAAAGAACTGCATGTGGCTCACGAGCCACAGTTTGCCTACCACTGCTCTAACAAATTGAGCTACTCATCCAGGGCCCACACAATTCTTTACTGCAACATTTTTACATGTGGAAAAAGATTGAAAATAAAAGAAATATACATAAATGAGGATTTAATAAATTATAATGCTTGCATACAATAAAATGTTATGCTAGCATAAAAATAAAGTTCTTTATATACTCTCTAACATATACATTAATCTCTAAAATATTTTGGCCCTGGCCAAGTAGCTTAGATTGTTGAAGTATCCTCCTAATATGCCAAGGTTGTGGGTTCAATCCCTGGTCAGGGCACATACAAGAATCAACCAACGAGCCTGACCAGGCAGTGGCGCAATAGATAGAGCGTCGGACTGGGATGCGGAGAACCCAGGTTCAAAACCCCAAGGTTGTCAGCTTGAGCATGGGCTCATCTGGTTTGAGCTAAAGTTCACCAGCTTGGACCCAAGGTCACTGGCTTGAGCAAGGGGTTACTCGGTCTGCTGTAGCCCCACGGTCAAAGCACATATGAGAAAGCAATCAATGAACAACTAAAGTGTCACAACAAAAAACTAATGATTGATGCTTCTCATCTCTCTCCATTCCTGTCTGTCTGTCCCTATCTATCCCTCTCTCTGTCTCTGTTAAAAAAAAAAGAATGAAAAAATAAAGAATCAACCAGTGAGCCATACTGGTGGTGGCACAGTGAATAGAGCAGTGGTTCTCAAAGTGTGCACCAGGGTGCACTGGTGCACCCTAGAAGATTTCCAGGTGCGCCTATGGTATTCCAGAGAAATATGTGCCTGTTGGGGACCAAAAAACCAACAGGGTTTTTGGAGTTTAGGTTTTGGGGGGACAAAGGTGTGGGGAATTGGCTGTAAGCTGACAGTCTGCCCAACCTCACTTGCCTGATTCGGTTGCAAAAAGCTGTTAAGCTGGTGCTGAATTGTTTACATTATCCCAGTGTTCCCTGGAAAGACTGGAGGCAAGTTTCTTCTATCCTTTGTTTGGTGTAAAGTTAAGATGATATGTATGGTGGGGGTTTTGGATAGATGATTAAACATAAGGAATTATCTCTTGAAGCCTTTTGGATTTCTGTAAAAGAAGAATATGTGGCAATATCTAAAAAAGTTTTGAACATTTTACTACAATTTTCAACATCCTATTTATGTGAATTAAGATTTTCTACCTTTGACACAATTAAAAGTAAAAAGAGAGGAATTCTTCAATGCATTGACAAGGAAATGAGAGTTTGCCTTTCAAATATATGCCCAAACATTGAAGAAATCACTAGGACACATCAGGCTCATGTTTCTCATAAACACAAGAATGAAAAAATAATACATTCATGCCGGGACCTGCTGAATTTACTAAATCTTACTAAGAATGTATCTATATATATTAATATAAAAAGATAACTTTTTGTTTGTTTTTTTATTTTTTCACCCCTTTTTTTATGAATTCTAAAAAGCATTGCTCAAAAAATGTAACATAAAAATGTTTTTTAATGTCAGAATACATTTAATTTTGTCATATTTATTTCATTTAATTACCATAAATGCATGCTTGGACTTTATATTTTTTCTTTAACATTTTACTTAATTATTACAACATATTTCTCAGAAATTTGTATATAATGCACCTACAATTATTTGTAGGATTTTAAATGCAAGCCAACTTCAAAAAGTTTTGAGAACTACTGGGATAGAGCATTGACCTGGGATGCTGAGGTCCCAAGTTTGAAACCCCAAGGTCTGCAGCTTGAGTGCAGGCTCACCAGCTTGAGTGCAGGGTCGCTGGCTTGAGTGTACTATCATTGGCGGGACCTCCCTTCCCTGGTCAAAGCATGTATGAGAAGCAATCAACAAACAACTTAAATGCTACAACTACAAGTTGATGCTTCTCATCTCTCTCCCTTCCCATCTCTCTCTCTCTAGCTAAACAAAAATAAAATAAAGTAATGAATGCATAGATAAGTGAAACAACAAACTGGTGTTAATATCTTTCTCTTTCTCTCTTCTCTCTCTTAAAATTAATAAATTTTTTTCAAAAATTAATATATCTTGTAAGTGAAATAACAGTGTAAATAATAGTCCAGAAAGAACATAATAAAGGATAAGAAAGATAATTTATATGTATTTGCTTATAAACAAAATCTATTTCTGCTGATATCACCAGTTGCCTCTGGAGAGGAATGCTGGGAAACTTAAAAATTAGATATGTGGAGAAAACTTTTCTTTGTAAACTTTTAAGCTCTACTTGAGCCATATGAATGTATTGCCTATTTAAAAATAAGATTTTTTTTAAAAAAATCCAAGCTATCTTAGGGGCAGATGATTGTCATTCGTTATGACTTCAGTATTGATCTCTCCCTCATCTAACTCTTCTTGCTTTTAGCGTTCGCACTACCCATGCATTGCCTTAATGATAAGCTTTTTTACTAAGTGCTATACCATGCCATTTAAACATATATAATACCAATAAATGTTGTTGTGAAATTCAGTGCTTTTATGTTCCCAATTTTTTCACATGAGTATACCTTGTCTTCTTTTGAGATTCTTTTAGCTTTCTCCCTGAGTAGCATATATAAAAAGGAAAAGTCCTAACAGTCATTGATTACCTGCAGTGGGCCCAAGGCTGTTATGATGTCTAATTTAATCTTGTAACAATCTTAAAGCTGAACAGTACTCCTCTCCTTATTATACAGATGATAAATTTGAGACACAGAGACGATAAATGGTTTTCCAATAGTAAATCAGCTAACATGTGGCAGATCCAAGACCTGAGTACATTTTTCTCAGTTTGCTCAATACTGCCTCCTTGTGCATTAGAAAAGGCATGGTCTTTAGAGATTCAATCTTGGATTAATATCTTGACCTATCTGTATTCTTTCACAGTTGTAAAACCAGGTTTCATTCCTGTTTGGCAGGACTAGATGAGAATTCACAGAAAGGCACATAGCACTGTGCCTGGCTGGTAGTAAATGTCCCATAGTGTTGGTTTCCCCTACTTTTGTATTCCGGTCCCTAGATGATTACTAGACATTTAATTGTGCTCAAAAGTACAGTATAAGCAAACATTTTTCCTGAATCAAAACAATGGCATTAACAGTTCTATGGTAAGAGAAGCCTCTCAGAGGAGGCATGCCAAAAATAATCTCAAAATGGGCTATAGTAAGTCTCCTGCAATAGAAAGGGCAAGTTTCTTGCACTCTGAAATGCCCGTTCTCCTCATGGCTTATGAGTGAAGAAGATCCCTTAAAGGGATACGTAAAGATTGACTTCACATTTCATCCAGGTTCTCCATCAGCCAGTTTATTAAGCCAAAAGTGGAGGCTCATTGTGCTAGTGAAAACTTCACTGCTTCCACCCAGAAACATAGAAGTCAAGTAATGTTTGAAATATAAACTCACTTCAGCCCACTGCTTCAACAAAGAAGGTAAACAGTGCCCGAGGGCGCCTACAGAGTGCCCATCATTTCACATAATTGGCCAAAGACTGCATTGTTCCATGATGCAAATGAAGGATCATTAACAGGCAGTGAACAGGGGTGGAGGGTGGCAAGAACCCGTAGAGAAAACAGCTTCCTGCTCTCTGGGCAGATGGGCACATCGGAGCTCTGCTGAAACAGGCAGTTGGCTAGTTTCACTGAGGTACTGAACAAATGATAGATGGGATAGCTAACAGGCACCACGACAGCAATGATGAAGATACGTCCTGCCAGCGGAGGACCTCTGCTCCTACTTTCATTTAAGTGATTCCTCATACCATTGAACATCTACCTGCTTGTCAAGGGTACCTGCTACCTAGTCCCCAGTGGCTCAGGATGGAATGCTCTCACTCACTCCAAAGGACTGTCTGGCTATCTCCCTGTGCCCCCCTTCTCCTCTATTAATGTGATTTACCTGGGAAAGTGCAAAACTAGAAAATTGAACTACGAGGAAAATTGAACTTAAGAGCTGCAGTGCAATTTCTACCCAGTTTGCTGCTTTTCGTTGCTTCTAAGTGGCTCGCAGTCTTCTCTGTTTTCAGGGCAGGGCAATGTCAGGACAGACAACGTTTTTATTTAATTGTCTGTCATTATGGTGTTGTGTGTATGCCTTGGAGGGTCAGATGAGATGTTGGGCTGTGTAAGGTTTCCCAGAGACAAAGACCAAGGGAAATGGGAGGACATGGCCGTGGCGTGGTCCAGGGATAGAGGGGATCGCAGGCCACTGTGCTGGGATTTCCAAGCTTCAGACATTAATTAGCAAGGAGGTGAATGGCTTCCCTAATGACGTGGAAGGCAAGCCAAGAAGATTTCATGACATTGACACATACCATGACTTTAGAATCAGTTTAAGCATCATTCAGTTTGAAACCAGATCTAACAGGCTGAGTGTTAATCTTACTACCATTTTGTCATTTCTCTCAAATATGCAAGAAGAGTCCCATGAGTTAACCTAAATGTGTTTGCATACTGTCATAGCACAAAATTATACTGCATAACATATCTTTATATTATAAAAAGGAAGCTGGATGTGGCCATTTGCCGTCTGACAAGAAGATTAAAGGTACATTTTAGACCTTTTTAAGCATAAGTAACTGGAAAAGGTTCAAAAATGAAAGGAAAGAAATGTCCAAATGGATTAATAATGACACAGCCTTTCATTTGGGAAACACAAAGTTCAATGTTGACCTAAATCTGAGGAAAATAGGGTGGAGAGGTCAACATTCAGATTTCAGGGAAGTTATTTAGTAATACAGAGAAAAATACTAATAACCAGAGAGAAGAAGAATCCTAAATTTTCTGTTCTTTGCTCCCTCATCTGGTCAAAGGATAAGCAGACCCCCCCCTCCCCACCCCTCCTGATGCATGTCTGCAGTGGGCAGGGGTTTGGGTCATTATTTGAAAACTCCAAGAGAACTAGAAAGGCAGGTATCAGTATACCTACTTGGCACTTAAGAATCTTAGAATTTGAGGCCCTGGCCGGTTGGCTCAGTGGTAGAGCGTCGGCCTGGCGTGCGGGGGACCCGGGTTCGATTCCCGGACAGGGCACATAGGAGAAGCGCCCATTTGCTTCTCCACCACCCCCCTCCTTCCTCTCTGTCTCTCTCTTCCCCTCCCGCAGCCAAGGCTCCATTGGAGCAAATATGGCCCGGGCGCTGGGGATGGCTCCTTGGCCTCTGCCCCAGGTGCTAGAGTGGCTCTGGTCACAGCAGAGCAACACCCCGGAGGGGCAAAGCATCACACCCTGGTGGGCAGAGCATCGCCCCTGGTGGGCGTGCCAGGTGGATTCTGGTCGGGCGCATGCGGGAGTCTGTCTGTCTGTCTCTCCCCATTTCCAGCTTCAGAAAAATACAAAAAAAAAAAAAAAAAGAATCTTAGAATTTGAAAGGCAAGTGACTTTCCTAAGGTCACTCAACTAGTGTGGATGTTTAAGTTTAATTTGTGCCCAACTCTTACCTACAAAATTTCTCCAAACCACACCACACTGCTACAACCAAAGTAGTGCAGGTATGCACCGGAAGGCCCAGGTGTCTCTCTTCAAAGTAGCTAACAATTTCAGCCGCCTAACCTTCAAGGAGTCTTGGCAGAATAGTGTGTAGGAGTCCAGGCAGGACACTCACAGCCAGGTCTTTCTCTCAGTCTCACTGCCATCACTCACGTGATCTGGGGCTTCTCTTCCGAGACCACATTTCTTCTGCCCATCTCTCACCACTATGCCCCTTCTAGCTCAATACAGGTAATAAGAGTGTAGACTGGGTTTCAGAGGTCAATTAACCTACAAACCAGGATGGGGTGGCGGTTTTCACTCTCACACACAGTTTACCTTTGCTCCATCAGAGGATCAGCTGGTTGCTAATGTAGGCAGTCCGCTATGTGTTCTTGGACCCCACCTGCAACACACACACACACACATACACACACACACACACACACACACACACACACATTCATGCAGAGCCCCACAGGGAGACCACCTGTGATACAAGAGCCAGGGGCAAACCTGCAAAGCCACCATCTTTCTTGTGAAGGGTTTACTATCTGGAATCAGATCTTTATTGTCCCTGGTCCTAGGTCCCTCCTTCAGACAAAAATCACTCTCTTTACAATTGTTCCTGGATTTTACCTCTCCTGGTCCTCTTTGCTCTTTTGTTTCCAGCTTAGGACAAATAAGAGGTGTTATAGAGTACAGGCTCAGAGTGCTTTAGTTTGCATATGTGTTGGCCAAGCAACTTGGTGCCAGTGATTAAAACCCCTATAAACCTAGGTTTTCTCTTCTTTAAAATAAGGAAAACAATATAGTGCCCACCTCATGGGTTTGTGGTGAGGATAAATGACTTAAATTTAAAACACATAGCGCTTGGCATATACAAAGAACTTAATTAGGAACATCTGGCACTATTCATATGACTTTTAATATCCAGAGAGGTACTTCTCCTTCTTCCTCCTCCCCCATTGTGTTCCTCTCTGGCTTCCCTAAATCCTCCCAGTTTTCTCTACAACATCCTTCCCTTGTCCCAAGCCTAGCAGCTCCCCCTCCAGGGTTCCTAACCTCTCCTGCTGAGACTGCAAATTCTCCTGCCCCACCTCTCCTAGGTACTTATCTCCTAAGCTATTGTCTCCTCTCAATGCCCACATTAACATAAACGTTATTATCTCTAAAATCCAATTAATTTCAATTACTGTGGCCCCAGACAGATTGCCAGTGCTCTTAATTTGATTTATGGCAGAGTCCAAGGAAGTAGCAATCGCCTCTCCCTTCTTCCTTCTTCCTTCTTCCCAGGGAAAACAGACAGATGGCCAGATATAGACCCCATTACCCTCCACCCCAACTTTCTTAAGGTGCAAGCTTTTTCCAGGGAGAAGACTTTTACAACAGGGGTCCCCAAACTTTTTACACAGGGGGCCAGTTCACTGTCCCTCAGACCACTGGAGGGCCGGACTATAAAAAAAACTATGAACAAATCCCTATGCACACTGCACATATCTTATTTTAAAGTAAAAAAACAAAACGGGAACAAATACAATACTTAAAGAACAAGTAAGTTTAAATCAACAAACTGACCAGTATTTCAATAGGAACTATAGGCCTGCTTTTGGTTAATGTCCGGTTCCATATTTGTCACTGCTAGCCGTAACAAGTGATATGACGCACTTCTGGAGCCGTGACGCGTACATCCCGCATCACCGGAAGTAGTACTGTACGTGAGCCATGCCGCGCTTTGCGGTGCCGCCACATACAGTGCTCCAGGAGCACAGGATGCATCCGCTGTGACCACCAATGAAAGAGGTGCCCCTTCCGGAAGCGCGGCGGGGGCTGGATAAATGGCCTCAGGGGGCCGCATGCGGCCTGTGGGCCGTAGTTTGGGGACCCCTGTTTTACAACATTGTCAGGCTTCAGCTGGTCTCTGCCTATGGTTATAGATTGTAAACAAATTAAGTGGGTAAATAAAAATGGGCATCAAATGAGCAAGCAGCAAGAGAGGTGCTAAGAGATGATCTAGAAGCATACACAAACCCAAGAACTGACCGCCCATGTCTTTGGAATCCTAAAATTGCCATGTAAGTCAACATACTTAATATCAAATAATCAAATCTTAATTAGCCCCACCTGGTCTACTTTATGAATCCATTCAGTAGTCAACCAATGTCCACTGTGCACCTACTATATGACAGGCACTGTGGTTCTGGGGCCATAGCCAGACAAGATCCCTCTTGAGCTTGGTGGAGGAGGTGAACAGCACACAAGATATTCTGGCTGACTGTTATTTTGAATTATACACCTCTGTTCCCTCTCATCAACATTGATACCTGAGAAGATACAGTAGAATAAGAACTTTTTGCTCTTATTGATAATTTGAGATCTCAAGGCTGCAGGTAACCCCCAGGGCTGAGGAGGGCTTGGGCTGTCTGTGGGAAGCTATAACCCAGGTTATTTTAAGGTTGGCCTTCTTCTATATATAATGGGTTATAACTTGATCACTGGCCCTCTCCACCTAGACATCACTGTCATGAGCATACCCTGATGTCCTCAAGTAGTCATATCCAACAGAGCCCAGCACTGGAACTTGGTCATATGTCCTCATATCTTCGTGTTTCTAATTTTCTTTGAATATCCATTTATTTTCATAGTTTTTGAGAGATATGTGTATTCCAAACTACTCTCTTGATGTTCCGCTTATCTGTCAGACCTCACCCTTACTGGACTATTGCCCGCCCCTGAGACAGAGGAATTCCAAGAAGTTGGTCAACCTGCCCCAGGAAGGAGCATTCCAGAAAGCTGAAATCCTCAAACCGTAAAAGGGAACATACCAGGACTTTTGCCTCAGTATCCCCTCAGGCTCTCCCAAACACTATATAATTCGCTCCTAGTCTGTAACCCAGTGCTCTTCTCCCCAAGAGAAGTGCCCAGCAGGGTTCCTTTCTTCCTTTCAATAAAACCTGTTACTCTGGTCTTTCGGACTCCCATGGATTCCAACAGTTTTCAGGAAGCATATTAGTAATAATCCCATTGAACCACTTAAAGAGCCAGCTCTCGTACTAGAAATATTACATACATTTAAGCCTAAAGTTAGACATTATCCTCATTTTACAGAAGAAGAAAGGGAGGACTAAAGGGACTGTGGCATTTCCCTTAGTCACTCAGTGTGTAGGTGACAGAGCTTAAACGAGAGTCTTCACTTGGCATATGGAACCATGCCCAGGCAGACTATACAGATAGCACACAGCCTGGAGGAAGCCCTAGGCCAGGTCCTGGCTACAGGCTGCCACTTCCCAGCTGGGCTCAGTTACCCTCTATAGTCGGAATTTCCAGATATATAAAATCAGTGTTTCTATCTCTGCTGTGCATGTGTTATATGTTTATGAAGAGGCTATCCCCTTCTGCAAAAGCCAGAGGGGTTAAAACCTATGAAGTGTGACTCTAAAAGCCTCAAATCCTAATGCAAGTAAAGTGAGAACGGGCTTCATCTGTACTGGTGAGCATGCTCCCCCCAGGGCTGGGAACTCGGAAAGGGGGCTGCAGCAGGCTTCACTTCTGAAACTTTGCTGGGCACAGTAGCAGTGGCTTGGGGAAGACCCTGGATTCCAGAATTCTATCAGCCCTGGGAGCTGGCCAGGGATGTGGGGACAATGTCTGATGTGAGTACACAACAGGAGGTTGACAGCTAATAAGAACTTGAACATCATAATTTGTGGCCCAACATTTGTATTTTTTCAGTGTTAACTCTGGGACTGCTTACAGAGAATGACTGTAAAGCCAGTAGCCACAGCCACCATCACAGCCACCTGGCCCATGCAGGTTTGCATTAGATTCGGACAGACAGTAATGAAACAACAGAGCCAAAAACTGGTGGGCCATTACCTTTAATCCTAGCTTGCACCTGGTGGGCAAGTAAAAACACACACTAGGCTCCAAAACCCACTTGTTCAGTGCTCACAAAGCTACTGACTTATCCGAGTTTCCTAGAATCAAAGGTTTCTAGCTCACTAGCCTTATTCACCTCTGTTCCTCATCTCCTTCCCTCTGTACAAACTGGCTTCTCCCTCAGCACTCCACCATCTTGGCTACCTCTCCTCTCCTCCATGTGGCCTTTCTCTGCTCTTCACTCTAACGCTAATCTCAGGAACTGAGAGAGAGCAAGCTCCCAGTCTGCCCCACTTTATAGTGTAGAAACCAAAACCTTTAATCCGTTAAACCTTGTTTATACAAACAAGGAAGTCTCTGATACAAAGTCACTTATCTGAGGCATAATGGGATTCCTCATGAGAGTGCACCACCCCACATCAAAAAAAGTGGGAAAGGCTTAGTCGCAAAACCAAGCTCCAGGCTATAAGGATCCTGCCTGCCCACAGCCCACCCCAACACACATTAATATAATCACGCCCATCCCAAGCAAGAAGGGCAACCAATAACATCACCTGGGCAATGGGCTTCCACGTGGGCAGCGCCATCTTTAACAAAGTGAACATAATATATTTTATCTGCCCAACAATGACTCTGCTCCTCAGACTTGGAAACAGCCTGCAGAATGAAGTCTCTCTGTGCTCATCAACCTCTGTTGATAAGTAACCCAAGGGCTTTTGGTCTACAAGCCCAGATAGGATCTAGGACAGCGGTTCTCAACCTGTGGGTTGCGACCCCGGCGGGGTCGCCTAAAGCCATCGGAAAATACATAATGCATATCAGGTATTTACATTCTGAATCATAACTGTAGCAAAATTACAGTTATGCAGTAGCCACCAAAATTATTTTTTGGTTTGGGGTCACTGCAACATGAGGAACTGTATTGCGGGGTCACGGCATTAGAAAGGTTGAGAACCACTGCTCTAGGACATTGACAAACACTTAATCATATGTTATCCATCCTTCTCACCTCACGACTCCACTTGCTTTACCACTGCATCAGCCCACCACTGAAAAGTCTAGGTGCCCCCAATCAGAAAATGAATGATTGAAATTTGTGGTCTTGTTTCCTTAGCAACCATTTCTTTGTTTATCAGCTCCTTGCAATTTTTGCCTTTAAAAACTTAGCCCAATCACATACATTTTGGAACATGTCTTCAGTTCATACATCCTTGATTTGTAAATCATACTGAAATAAAACTCTCTCTTCATTTATATTGAAATTTTTGTTTGCAAGGGCCAAGCTCCACAGAGCCCAGACACACTTGCTCCTCCTGCGCTGTACAGGAGGTCAGCTGCTGGAAGGACGCAGTGAGCAGAGGGGCCAGGGGCCTTCCTGAGGTCACAGGGAGAACTCTCGGGCCTTTCCTGCGCCTCTCCTTGTTCAGCTTTTCAATGAGTTCCTCTTCTTTATTTTTATTTAGCTCCTATTGTTCACATCCCTTTGCAATTAAGTGTTTCTCTCTAAAAATGTAATCTCTGAAAAAACATCAGATTCAATTCACAGAAGGTCCCTCAGTTGCAGAGTGGGCCTGGCTACAATCCTCAGCAGCACACAGTGAGCGTGAGTGCAGGGGCTGAGCTCTAACATGAGGTCACCACGGACCTCTTTAATAATGAATGATGTTGAATTGCTGGAGCCCATGCATCCTGCCTGCACTAGGGGTCTTGGAGGGCCCCAGATAGTGCTGGAGGAGCTGCTCTTCTCTCCCAGGTCCTTTGGAAGGCCCCCAGATAGTGCTGGAGGAGCTGCTCTTCTCTCCCAGGTCCCTTGGAGGGCCCCAGATAGTGCTGGAAGAGCTGCTCTTCTCTCCCAGGTCCCTTGGAGGCCCCCAGATAGTGCTGGAAGAGCTGCTCTTCTCTCCCAGGTCCCGAGCAGTGTTCAGGCTGCTGGGGATACAAGTAATCTTTCCAGGCCCCAGGCTGAGGTGTGTCAAGGGACTTTCTGAATTAGAGACTCAGACACCAGGCCAACCTCCTTCCTGACTCGGTGAATCTGGGTGAGAGAGTGATTCCCTCCCTCCAGCTTCAGGCTCTCTCAGCACTCTCCCCCAGCCGCCAGCTCATCAGCATATAGAGTAATTTTGATGGGACCTCTGTAATGCTTTCTCTCTAAAGAAGGATTTTAATACCCTTCTGAGTGACATTTAATATAATAACAGTATGTAAGTTTGACAGGAAGCTGTTTTCCAAGAGTTAAACTCCTAATGGTCCTACAGATCAGACTGACAATGACTTCCCTGATCATTATTAAATTCCTTGCGATTAGAAAATGGGATGCTACTATTGATTTAAGCTCTTGGAGTTAAACTAAGCTTTAGAGACCTTTCACCAGACACAAAAAGGGCATTTAATATTGTATTTCACATTCCCAATTAAAGCACTTTTCAGAGTACAAACAGCAGGCAGCCAGGCTTCAGGCCCAGGCCCAGGAAGGAAGGTAGGAAACACGGGTGCAGACCAGAGCCCAGGAGGCAAGCTTCACCACTGCAGACACAGGAGGGTGTCACACACCCACGTGAAGGCGCCATGCTTCCTACTCGCCAAGTCCCGGGACTGAGGACACTGCATTTCATTTCAAAGCTCTCATAGATGGGGAAGCCATCTCTCCTAGAAATCCCAGTGTAATTTCCTCTTCAAGGAGTTTGTCCTGTGGTCTCTTCATTAACCGTCAAGCTGCATCTACAAATTTTGCACCAAGAAATTATCACCAAATCTTCCTAGGTTAATGATTCCAGGTTACCTTTTCAGGTTAATAAGTGAGGAGAGAGAAGAAGCAATCATGTTTTTATTACAACCTAACACCCTAGAGAAAACAGGGCTTCCTACAGGAAAACCTGGATCAATAGCAGGGCACTGGGTGCTTTGAGTCTTCCCAAGGGAATGCCAGGTGCAGCTTTCAGGAGCCTGCCCTGCAGCTCCTTGCAGAGCAGTGAGAGTGGGAGGGACTGTGCTCAAGCACTGAGCACCCCTTCCTCCCTTGAATACCTGTTCAATCCCACTGGCCCAGGAAAGCCAAGCTGAACCAGCTGCTGTCTCTCCCGAATGGGGGTTCTGGCACCTACTGTCTTCCTTGGTTCTTTCTGTCCAGGGAGCTCAGCATCTGCGCTGAGAACTTCGTCATGCATCTGTCAGTATTTTCCTAACTTTATTTTGTTTTTTACTATGGTCCATAATAAGAAATATATTTTTATGCCACAACCCAGACCACGACATGTATTCAAAATATTTCACCAAATAATACTTATGCTTATGTGCACTAGGTACATTTTTTATGTCACAACCTGCAAAATTGACATCATGACCTAACAGGTCCCCCCACCTGCAAGGTGGAACCATCTATGTTACTAAAAATTGTAGCTATGCATTGATTAACTTATTTTACAAATACTTAAGAGAGCACAGGGCATGTGTCCATGTGTTAGGTTGGAGGTATAAAGAAGAATACAGGAGTTTCTCCCCTCAGGCAGCTCACAATTTATGTGTCATACAGGGAAATGTAGAGAGACATGACAAAGAGATTAGTGTTCAGACTTGAAATGGCTCCTATGCTGTGGGTGTTGCTAGAAGGGGGAGGTGTGGAGGGAAGATGAGTACATGGGAGGGAGGAAAAGCTTCAGGAAACTCCTGTCAATCTTGAGGTAAGGGCTATAGCTCTGAATAATTGTGCATTAAATGACTCAGTGGTTAGATAATAGTAGGATTGCTACTAGATCCAATAGCCACTGTTTGTAGAGCAACTAAAGTGTGCCTGGCAGTGTGCTGAGCATCTAACCTACTTGTCACATGTAACCCTCATGACAAGCTAGTGAAGAAGTTGCTATTATCCTCAACTTAGAAGTGAGAAAGTCAATCAGCAAACATGATTGATGGCTTACCCAGTGTCACACGGCTAAGTCAGTAGAGGGCCTAAGAAGTAAGCCTGGATTCCTTTAATAAAAAGCATGTGATCTGTCTGCTCCTTCAGAGGACAGGACAAGTTTAGGCAGCTTCACAATGGGCCAATGAGGCTGAGAGTCTAGGAAGGAAGATCGTATAAGCCTGGTGCATGGCACCCTTCAGGAACAAGAGAGAAGTCAGCAAGACAGAAGTGGAAGCTTCATTATAGGAGAAAGGCAGGCAAGGGCCAGTTGGAGAATGATGGGAAGGGAACATAGCGGAAAAATAAGTTTGGATTGCTGAAAATAACAATAAAAACAATAATTTGTGTTCCAGAGGGTGTGCGTGAACTCCATGGTTTCAGAGTCTTGCCACACAGTAAAGTTTTTAGCATCCAATGGTCTGGGATAGTGGTCGGCAAACTCAATAGTCAATAGAGCCAAATACCAACAGTACAACAATTGAAAAATTGAAATTTCTTTTGAGAGCCAAATTCTTTAAACTTAAACTATATAGGTAGGTACATTCCTTATTGAGGTAGCGCCTACATGTTGTATTTTGTGGAAGAGCCACACTCAAGGGGCCAAAGAGCCGCATGTGGCTCACGAGCTGCAGTTTGCCAACCAGGGGGTCTAGGGCATAGAAAGACATTCTCCCCAAATAAATGACTGATTATGGCATTTCACAGCTCCCACCACTAAGAAAAGAGCTTGGTAGGTCTCTTTGAGTTCTAAGTATATATATTTTTTTTCTCTCTTTTTTTTTTTTTTTTTTTTTTTTTTTTCCATTTTTCTGAAGCTGGAAACAGGGAGAGACAGTCAGACAGACTCCCGCATGCGCCCGACCGGGACCCACCAGGCACGCCCACCAGGGGCAACGCTCTGCCCACCAGGGGGCGATGCTCTGCCCATCCTGGGCGTCGCCATATTGCGACCAGAGCCACTCTAGCACCTGAAGCAGAGGCCACAGAGCCATCCCCAGCGCCCGGGCTATCTTTGCTCCAATGGAGCCTCGGCTGCGGGAGGGGAAGAGAGAGACAGAGAGGAAAGCGCAGCGGAGGGGTGGAGAAGCAAATGGGCGCTTCTCCTATGTGCCCTGGCCGGGAATCGAACCCAGGTCCTCCGCACGCTAGGCCGACGCTCTACCGCTGAGCCAACCGGCCAGGGCCCTAAGTATATTTTATACTCAGAAAACTGCTCTGACCTATTTACTGGGGGATGTGAAGGGTGGCCAGCTCTAAGTGAGGCTTAGAAAGGGCTCTGCCTCAGGTCCAAGATGTAAGGCACCATCCTGTCACTTGGCCATACAACCTGGCAGACCTTGTGGTATTAGTGGGTTCTGTGTTTGGAGAAGACATCCAGTAAAGCTGACAGCAAGCCCCAAAAAGGAATCACAATGTGATGCTTAGAGTTTTGGAGCAAGACCATGCTATCTGCAATGGACATTTTATTTGAAAGGCAGGGCCTGGATTGCCACAACACCCTAGTAGAAATGGACTATGTGAGCCTGACCTGTGGTGGTGCAGTGGGATAAAGCATCGACATGGAATGCTGAGGTTACCGGTTTGAAATCCTGAGCTTGCTGGGTCAAGGCACATATGAGAAACAACTACTATGAGTTGATGCTTCCTGCTCTTCCCCCCACCCCTTCTCTCTCTCTCCTCTCTCTAAAATCAATAAATAAAATCTTTTTTAAAAATGGATTATGTGAGCATGGGTATCAAGAGGCCATGTGGCCAAAGCTGTCCATCAGAGCTGGGCTCTGTCCTATCCAAAAGTTATAAAGTCAGGCCAATCCAACATCAATCATTTGTAAGCTGGAAGAGGTTTATCTGGGCGTGAGAAGAACCTCTGGTCTGCAAGTAAGCTACAAGAACAGATAATCTCAATTCTCATTTCATTTACCATTGTTGCACTGATATCTCTGTCCCAGAGGTCATACTTATTTTGCTGTAGCTGAGAGATCAAGGGAGGGCTCCCTTATACTCACTAGCGGAGGAGGAAACAGTCTAAGCTTGATATACACATGGGTCATGTGTCAGTATGAGCTGAAAATGGGCAGCAATTGCACAACAGCCCCATCAGGAGTGATCCTGAAAGACAGCAATGAGGACAACTCTTCCCAATATCCGGACTTTGGGTGATGTCTCTTGCCTTCCATGTTGTGGAGAGACACACGACCCAAAGTAAAAATATTCATAGACTTAGGGCATCTTTATTGGATGGGCTAGTTGGACCAGAGTCCTAAAATGAATAAGATTGAAAGACTGGGAACAAGATCTCAGGAAACTCACCTAGATGGATAAATAGGAATGGAGTGTAAAGATTTTAGTATGATGAGCTAATAGCCACCAAGGGCACCCACGATGAGAAAGACACTAAGCAATCAAGTAGACAGAGTGACTTGGTCATTTACTTCAGTCAGTATTTGTTATGGCCCCCTAGTACAGGTATGATGGGCATATGAGTGGGATAATCATGGTAGAAAAAAGAAAGCTCTCATGGGCCCAACAGGAGGCAGTCCCATCACCAAGGCTGATGTAGCTGCTGGTGCTACCGAATATCCAACCAACTAGCCTTAGAAGTCAAAGCTGAGCCCCGTACTTGACACCACGCTAAAGAGATGAATTAGGCCTTTGATGGCAACTCTCAACTTCTTTTACCCTGGAGTGGTTAATGATTCAATACGACTAACATAGGGCTTTGGCCAGCCCAACTATCTTAGGATTAGAGAGGATATCTTCAGCAGACATAAAATCCCAACCAGCGCAGCCTTGGGCCAAGCAATCTAAGGAAAAAAATAAACAAGTACAGTAGTGGCAGTGGGCATTTGATCATGGGATCCACTGGTCCTACCACCTGCTGCACCCTCAGGTGTTAAAAGCCTAATAGAGTGGTGGGATGACCTCTTAAAGCAGAAACTGAGATATCAACTTGAAGTTGACACCATTGTCTGGACACAGAATAGATCCTAAATGAATACGCATTGTGAGGCACTGTGTCCCCTAGAGCAGTGATTTTTCAACCTTTTTTGAGCCGCGGCACATTTTTTACATTTACAAAATCCTGGGGCACACCACCTACCAAAATGACACAAAATGACACTCTAACACAGTACATATTATACATATAGTTAATAATATAGTTTCTAAATGTATTTATACTCACTTAGTGTGAAACCTGGGCCTGTTTCGATGAACACAAAAGGGATATCCTGGCAGGAATGGTAGAAAGACACACACGAAGCTCTTCCTCAACAGTTCTCAGTCTCTCTCTGTTTTTAGTTTTTATCGCAGTCAAGCTTGAGAAGCTCAGCTTACAAAGATATGTGGTTGAAAACGGGAGCAATGTCAAAATAGCTTTGTTGGCCAGAATGGGGAACTCCTTGGCAACAGATAACCAAAAACTGTCCAAAGGAAGATCAGCAAACTTTAGCTTTAAAGTTAGATAACATTGCGATGCATTGTGATGCATTGTATATCACCCTCTGCGGGGGCCTCTTTTAAAAAGAAAAAGGTCAAATATCTATATACACCATCAGGATAGACATAACCAGCTGAGGTTGAGGTTTCATCTAGTGGTGGCAACATTTACCTCCAGTCCTGACCAGGATTAGAAATCGGGACCATGGGGAGGAGTAGCAGCTTTAACTACTCGCCTTGGCCACACAATGACAAGTGCGAGGCAGCCCGAGCGGGGACCTGGGTGTGGATGAGAGGCGGCCTACTATTGGTTCATCGCTAGTGGTCGGGATGAATCCTAGAAGGTGATTGGTCAGTGAACGTTCCCTGTGCCTCCACTCTTCCTGTCGCTGATAGCTGGAGGGATTGTGAGGGGAATGTTTATGTTCGGATGGAGGCGGCTGGCAGCGGGCCAGATAAATAGCCTCTGCGGGGCCGTAGTTTGAGGACCCATGTTTAATTTCCCCACGGCACACCTGACCATGTCTCACGGCACACTGGTTGAAAAACACTGCCCTAGACATAGAATACACGAGTCAGGAAACTAAGGGGTAGAAGGAAGAGTGGGTCCACTTACCATCAACCCGTATCTCACTCATTTGGAGATTTATGCTTCCAATCCTATAGCCTTAGACTCTGCGGGTCTAGATGTCTTGGTTCCCAGAGGAGGAACACTGTGGGGTTTCTATAAGAGTCCATTAAACTCTAAGCTGAAACTGTTAGCAGTCAGTTGGTTCAGAAGGCCAAGAAGAACCACAGGACAAAAGATGGGCTGCTGTGAGACAGTGGGGGCAGAAAAGAATCTCTCTGGCACTGAATTGATCCACTGAGCCATCTATTATGCCTTGTTTTAACAGTAAGGAAACACAGTAGCCATGTCCTTAAGAAGATCCTGGTAACCATGGGCTCAAAACCCTCAGAGATGATGAGTGTCTGGTTAACCCTAACAGCAACATCACTTAGACTAGTATAAGTATCAGGCAAAGGAGAGGGATATCTAGAATGGGTGATGGAGTAGCAGGATAGTGAGTATCAGTTATGACTTCAAGGCCAACTGTTGCAGGCGGCCTGCACCGTGAGTGGCTGGTAGGCTGTTCAACCCTGGCATCCACTGCGTCTCCATGAGCAGTGGGCTCTGGGTGTTAGCAGCGTGACCTCCAGATTCCAGTGGACACTATGAGCCCGGGGGCACCGCTGGGGGCACTGCCCGCCACCGAGCTTGGCTGGCTAAGAGGGATGCAGACTCCACCTGTCAGAGGTGGCCCAGGCCCAGCAGCTGTGACCAAGACTACTGGGACTCGTACCTGTAGGCAGAGGGGGAGGAGGATGGGAAGGGAAGGAGAGGAGGAGGATAGAAGGTGAGGAGGAGGAGGAGGAGACCGCCTCCCTGCAGGCCTAGTGTGCTGAGGTTGCTCAGGCAGCCCCCTGTTCCAGGTTCTTGGGATATAGCTGTTACCTTCAGAAATCTACCCTCGAAGAGCTGACCTTCTAGTTCCTCCATGGATAGGCTGAAGATGAAAGTGCAGCTGGCAATGACACTCTGAGGGGGCCAAGGCACAGACAAGACCAACAGTGCCCCTGAACAGATAGGCCTGGATAAGTGTGGCAATGGTGGCGACAGTGCCCTTGGGGAGGCCCCCACCCGGGTTGCCCCCAGGGAACTTCACTGCGGACAGGGACCATTCAGCTCTGCACCAGAAATGGAGGCTGACAGAGAAAGTGAGCAGGTTTCAGCCGCATGCTCTGAGGAGGTGCAGTGGCCAGCGAGGGTGCGCGTGTGCAACCGTACTTGGTGCGAGATCCGCCTCGATCTCCCCATCATTGGCAAGTCTCGGCCGTCTTCTCCACTGTGTGAGCCTGTCCCCCCTCAGCTTTCAGAAACTGGAGACCTGCATCAAGCTGGACAAGCTGATTAAGGGTGCCATTGCCACCATTTACAAAGGCAAACGCCAGCTCACAGACAGCCTTGTAGCGCTCAAGGAGATAAGACTGGGACACAAAGAGGGAGTATACTGCATCGCCATCTGGGACCTCAGACATGCCAACAGCATCACGCCACAGGACATTATGCACAGGGAGAAGTCCCTCACCCTTGTCTTTGAGTCCCTGGACAAGGACCTGAAGCACTATTTGGATAACTGTGAGACCACCATCAACATGTACAACGTGAAACTGTTCCTTTTCCAGCTGCTCCGGGGTGGCCTGGCCTACCGCTACCAGAAGAAAGTGCTCCACTGAGACCTCAATCCCTAGAAGCTGCTCAGGAACGAGAGAGGAGAGCTCAAGCTAGCCAACTTTCACCTGCCCTGGACCAAGTCAGTTCTAAGGAGAGCCTACTCCAGTGAGCTGGTGGCCCTGTGGTACTGGCCTCCCGAACTCCTGCTCAGGGCCACTCAGCACTCCACACAGATTGACATGTGGGGTATGGGCTGCGTCTTCTATCAGATGGCCATGCTCAGGCCCCTCTTCCTGGGCTCCAAGGTGGAGGAACAGCTGACCTTCAGCTTCCACATTGTGGGAACCTCAAGTGAAGAGATGTGGCCGGGTATCCTATCCAATGAAAAGTTCAAGTCACATAACTACCCCCAAATAACATGCTGAGGACCTCTTGGGCCATGCTCCCCAACTTGGTACCAGTGGGGCTGATCTGCTCACCAAGCTGCTGCAGTTTGAAGGTCGCAGCCAGATCTCCACAGAGGACACCATGAAACACCCATTCTTCCTCTGCCTGGGGAGCAGATCCATAGACTTCCTGACACAACATCCATATTTGCACTAAAGGAGATCCAGTTACAGAAGTGGCCAGCCTGCACTCTCCATCTCAGGCAGGCCAGCTCTCCATGTGCTGGACACTGAGTTCTAAGCCCAGGCCCCAGCAGGCAGTGGCTGTAGGGATGCATCGATCTGCATAATATCTGCTAGCCTGCCCACATCTTCCCCATGGCCTGTCTGCCGGGTATTAACAAAGCATTCATTGCTCCTTTAAAAAAAGAAAAGAAAATTAACAGTAGCAATAGGAGGTAGAGTTTGTCCACTAATCCTTTGTTTGTACATTCTTAGAAAATCCGACCAATCAGAATCCTGAAGGACCTGTTTCTAGATGAGATGTAAGAAGTAAGTAGATATGAGCGTCACAAAAGGTGGACTGTAGTGGACAGCGTTGTTGTCCCACTTTCTCTGAACATCCTGCCCCTTGCTGCTGGGAATATAGCTGCTGATAGCTCAGAGCTGCAGCCTTCACTGGGAATTGTCCTCGGTTGGAGGGAACTGGTTCATCCAAGTCTATTCTTCTTCCCCAGAGGTAGCCCATAGCCAGCGGGTGACTGGCTGGTGGAATACACAGCCACCACACCCTTGCCTCAGTGTGAAAACTCTGAAGGTCTGTCCCAGCTCCAGAGATCTCTGTGAGATCTGCCAAAAAACTCAATGGCAACATCCTTGCTGATCAGTTTCTCCTACTGCCTATTCTGTCCTCCTTACTCTCTCATAGGTGAATCTCCTAAGAGCAATCTATAAGAAGCTCTCTACATGTGTTACTCTGTCTCAGGGTCTGTGTCCAGTTAACCTAAGTCAGTACATTTCACTTCCCTGGGTTGAAGTTTTCATCTCATCAAATGTACTTTTCTGTAGATGTGAGAATGCCCTCACCCACCACTCCAGCATAAGTGAGAGCTGACACAGGGCTGATCCCCCACAGATAATCTAGAAGCTTTTAGGGCTGAGGTCTGTGTATAACCAGAATCTGTCCAGCTTGGTAAAATCACAAGGCTTGCAGGCTGACATGTACTATGAATGAAGCCAGGATCACTGCCCTAGAGTATAAGATGCACACTTAGAAGAGCTGCTGACTTAGGAGGTAGAGGGCCAGCAAAGTAGGGCTTCTGCAGGGATATCAACACCTCTATCTGCCTCCAGCAGCAGAAAGTAAGTTAGAGCTCCGTCTCCACAAATCTACCCACAGCATCCATTAAGCTCTCATAATGGGAATAAATAGCACATATCTGGATTAATATCTGAGCAGAAAGATGTTCTAAGTGACCTCTATGACCTCAAAGTTTACCTAATTCACATCTATACATTACTTCTTCTCTGCCTCTATGTTTCTTAGCAGATTTCTAAATGTTAGTATGCATTATACTTAACTGTTTAGGAGGGGCCGTTATCCTAACATACTGTGAGAACTTTCAAAGCAACAACTGAAACTATATTCATCTTTATGTTCCTAGGGCTTGGCTGAATAAATGTGGCTTCATGTGTAGGTCTCAGGAGATGTATCAATGACGTGTCACCTCAAGCTATCTCTAAATGACAAACATCAAGCCAACCACAAAGGCAACTTAAATATGTGTGTTAAAAATGTCTATATTTTTTTTATAAAACATGAAGTACCTTTTTAAAAAAAGGAACGCTATTATTTTTTTTCTATAGACTTACCTGTTTTCTTATTTCTTTATACAAAGAGGCATGTGTTTATCATGTTTTAAGTTTCTTAAAAGAGAGAGTAGGAAACTTCAATCACTGGAGAGTCTGTCCTTTGTTCTAACAAAAACTGGTTTTCAGCTTTTAAAGGTTCTTAGCCTTTCACACATGCTTCTTTGGAAATGTACCAAGAGGTTTATGTGATTCAGGATTCTCCAGAGAACAGGACCAATAGGAAATATATACATATGTATGAGATTTGTTGCAGGAATTGGCTCACATGCTTGTGGAGGCCAAGAAGTCCCTCAATCTGCCATCTGTAAACTGGGAAAGCCAGTGTATGTATAACTCAGTCCAAGCCTGAGGATCTGAGACCAGGAGTGCCGATGTCCAAAGGCAGGAGAAGACCAATATCCCAGCTACAGCAAAGAGCAAATTTCCCCTTCCTCCAGGGTTTAAGTCTATGCAGGCCCTCAGCAGATTAGATGAGGCCCGCCCTTTTTGGTAAGGCCCACCTTTTATACTCAGTATATTAATTCAAATGCTAATCTCTTTCAGATACACCCAGAAATCATTCTTCCCCAGTTATCTAAGCACCCCTAAACCCCCATCAGGTTGACACATGAAATTAATCATCACAGGGTCTGAAGTTCCTTCAGGTTGAAATTTACACACAACCTGCGGGAGTGACTGTTGGAGGTTCCCTGCCCAAAACACCCGACCCAGCTTGCAGCTGGGGACCACTGCCTCTTTGCCTGCCATCAGAGGAAGCAGCTTCCTTCCCTCCTTGGCCATGATGTTCTTGGTGGTCAGCACATCAACTGTCCATAAGTCAGAAGACCAAAGTGAAAATCCAAATCCCACTAATTCAAGCACTTATTATGTATTTATTTGTGTGCTTTAAGAACCTTTGGCAATCTTGGAAGATGGCAGCGGAGTAGGCAGATGCACAGACTCCCAGCTCTCACCACCAAACTGAAATACAAACTGAAATTTAGGAACAATCAGCATGAAAAATCAACTCTGGACTACAAGAACAGCTCTCAAAAACCAAGGAGCAAAGAAGAAGCCACAACAAACCTGGTAGGGAGCACCTGCATCTCCCCTGTTTACAGGAACGGAGGGGGGTTGAGGCTGAGAGCCCATATGGGCTCTCACTCCAGGGAAAAGAGCAGAAAATATTGCTCACAGACACTTGTCTGATGACTAGGGAGTGAGGTGTGTTGAAAGGGCTGGCTTGTCTTCCAAGAGGAAAGGGGAGAGAGAGGGACAGACAGCAAGGGGCAGAGGAATGCAGGGGAGGACCTGATAAGATGACTCACCCAGTGCTTGAGGTGGCCATAGCTGGGGGAGGGGCTGATCCTTCCACAAAACAAAAGACTAAATTGCTTCCAGGTCACAGATCTCCAGACATCTCTCCAATTCCAATCAGCGCAAGAAGACACAGCTGAAAACAAGAAGTGGGGAAGAGCGGCAGTAACTCAGGTCTTCATGGAGATCTGAAATACACCTCCCCCTACTGAAGCTGAGAAAACACCCTGCCCCCAGAGAGATTAACTGGTAGAAGAGGTCTTCAGAGTCTCAGGTTACACCCACCACATCCCTGGATACAGTTTCAAATAAGCCCCTTCCTGAGATCAGTAAACAAGACTATCACCTGTTAAGAAAACAAACAAATCAAGACTTCAAAGCAGCCTAAATCTGAAAGTGGATTACAAATAATAGCTGATGCCAACCCAAGAAGACCGAGAAATAAAACAATAAGACAACACCAAGCCTAGACTCAACCAGCTCTACAAACAAAACAAACAGACATAATGAGAAGACAAAGATGTGCAATCCAAATGAAACCACAAGAGAAACCTTCAGGAGATAAACTGAGTGATATGGAAATAACAAAACTTCCAGATGCAGAGTTCAAAATAATGATTGTAAGGATGCTTAAGGATCTTAGAACAACAATGGATGGTCATTACAAACACCTAAATAAAGAAATAGCAAGTATAAAAAAGGATATTGACAGTCAGAGATGACAAATACAATATCAGAAATGAAGACCAAAATGGAAGCAATTTAAAACAGGAGGGATGGAGCTGAGGATTGAATCAGTGAGTTAGAAGACAACTTCAATGAAGGCAAGAAAGCAGAGAAGAAAAAAGAAAAGAGACTCAAAAAGTCTGAGGAAACTCTTAGAGAGCTCTGTGACAACATGAAGAGAAATAACATCGGCATCATAGGGGTTCCTGAAGAAGAAGAGAAAGAACAAGGGATAGAGACTTTGTTCAATCATATCATAGCTGAAAACTTCCTAAAATAATGCAGGAGAAACTCTCACAAGTTCAAGAAGCACAGAGAACTCCATTAAAGAGAAACCCAAAGAAACCTACACCAAAACACTTCATAATTAAAATACCAAAGCTACGTGATAAAGAGAAAATATTAAAAGCTACAAGAGAAAACAAAGCTATCACCTACAAAGGAGCCCCCATAAGGATGACATCTGACTTCTCAACAGAAACACTTGAGGCCAGAAGGAAATGGCAAGAAATATTCAAAGTAATGCAGAACAAGAACCTACAACCAAGACTACTTTATCCAGCAAGGCTATCATTTAAAATTGAAGGAGAAATAAAAAGTTTCCCTGACAAAAAAAAAATAGGAATTCATTACAACCAAACCAATGCTGTAGGAAATGCTAAGGGGCCTGTTATAAATAGATCAAAGAGGGAAAAAAATATAGCAAAAGAGGAATACAGTTTTAAAGAATAAAATGGCAATAAACAACTACATATCAATAATAACCTTAAATGTAAATGGATTAAATGATCCAATCAAAAGACATAGGTTAACTGCATGGATAAGAAAACAGGACCCATACATATGCTGTCTACAAGAGACACACCTCAAAACAAAAGATGCACATAGATTGAAGATAAAAGGATGGAAAAAAACATTTCATGCAAATGGAAATGAAAAAAAAGCTGGGGTAGCAATACTTATATCAGACAAAATGGACTTTAAAACAAAATATATAGTAAAAGATAAAGAAGGCCACTACATAATGATAAAGGGAGTAATCCAACTGGAAGATATAACTATTATAAATACTATGCACCTAATATAGGAGCACCTAAATATATAAAGCAGACTTTGATGTATATAAAGGGCGAGATCAACAGCAATACTATAATAGTAGGGGATTTCAATACCCCACTAACATCACTAGCTAGATCCTCAAGAAAGAAAATTAACAAAGAAACAGCAGACTTAATGGACACATTAGATCAGCTCGATTTAATAGATATCTTCAGAATCTTTCACTCTAAAGCAGTAGAATATACATTCTTTTCAAGTGTTCATGGTACATTCTCTAGGATAGACCACATGTTAGGGCATAAAAATGGTCTCAACAAATTTAAGAAGATTGAAATCATATCAAGCACTTTCTCTGATCACAATGGCATGAAACTAAAAATGAACCACAACAGAAAAGCTCAAAAATTCTCAAACACATGGAAACTAAATAGCAGGGTGTTAAATAACAAATGGGTTAAGAATGAGATCAAAGAAGAAATTAAAAAATTCATGGAAATGAATGATAATGAGCATACAACTCAAAATTTATAGGACACAGCAAAAGCAGTACTGAGAGGGAAGTTCATAGCATTACAGGCACACTTTAAGAAGCTAAGAAAAGCTCAAATAAACAACTTAACCCTGCATCTAAAAGAACTGTAAAAAGAACAGCAAGTAAAGCCCAAATGTAGTAGAAGGAAGGAAATAATAAAGATCAGAGTGGAAATAAATGACATAGAGGCTAAAGAAACAATACAGAGGATCAATAAAACAAGGAGCTGGTTCTTTGAAAAGGTAAACAAGATTAATGAACTTTTAACTACACTCACCAAGAAAAAAAGAGAGAGGACTAAAATAAATAAAATTAGAAATGAGAGGGGACAAATAACAACAGACACAACAGAAATACAAAATATTATAAGAAAATACTATAAAGAACTGTATGCCAAAAAACTAGACAACCTAGATGAAATGGACAAATTCCTTGAAACATACAATCTTCCAAAAATCAATCTGGAAGAATCAGAAAACCTAAACAGACCGATTACACCAAATGAGATCGAAACAGTTATCAAAAAACTCTCAGCAAAGAAAAGTCCTGGGCCTGAGGGCTTCACAAGTGAATTCTACCAAATATTCAAAGAAGAACTAACTCCTATCCTTCTCAAGCTATTTCAAAAAATTCAAGAGGAAGGAAGACTTCCAAGCTCCTTTTATGAGGCAAGCATGATTCTGATTCCAAAACCAGGCAAAGACAACACAAAGAAAGAAAATTATAGGCCAATATCCCTGATGAATATAGATGCTAAAATCCTCAACAAAATATTAGCAAACCGGATCCAACAATATATGGAAAAAATCATACACCATGATCAAGTGGGATTTATTCTGGGGAGGCAAGGCTGGTACAATATTCACAAATCAATCAATGTGGTTCATCACATAAACAAAAGGAAGGAGAAAAACCACATGATACTTTCAATAGATACAGAAAAAGCATTTGAAAAATCCAGCACCCATTCATGATCAAAACTCTCAGCAGAGTGGGAACACAGGGAACATACCTCAACATGATAAAAGCCATCTATGACAAACCCACAGTCAACATTACACTCAATGGGCAAAAATTAAAAGCAATCTCCTTAAGATCAGGAACAAGGCAGGGGTGCCCTTTCACCACTCTTATTTAACATAGTCCTGAAAGTCCTAGCCATAGCAATAAGACAAGAAGAAGAAATAAAAGGCATTCAAGTTGGAAAAAAAGAAGTGAAACTATCATTATTTGCAGATGATATGATATTGTATATAGAAAACCCTAAAGTCTCAGTCAAAAAGCTACTGGACCTGATAAATGAATTCAGCAAAGTGGCAGGATATAAAATTAATACTCAGAAATCAGAGGCATTTTTATACACGAACAATGAACAGTCAGAAAGAGAAATTAAGGAAACAATCCCCTTCACTATTACAACCAAAAAAATAAAGTACCTAGGAGTAAATTTAACCAAGGAGACTAAAGACTTATACTCAGAAAATTATAAAACATTGATAAAAGAAATCAAGGGAGATACAAACAAGTGGAAGCATATACCGTGCTCATGGTTAAGAAGAATAAACATCATTAAAATGTCTATATTACCCAAAGCAATCTATAAATTCAATGCAATACCAATTAAAATACCAATGACATACTTTAAAGATATAGATTACATATTCCAAAAATTTATATGGAACCAAAAAAGAACATGAATAGCCTCAGCAATCTTAAAAAAGAAGAATAAAGTGGGAGGTATCACACTTCCTGATGTCAAGTTATACTACAAGGCCATTGTACTCAAAACAGCCTGGTACTGGCATAAGAACAGGCATATAGATCAATGGAACAGAACAGAGAACCCAGAAATTAACCCACAGCTCTATGGACAACTGATATTTGACAAAGGAGGTAAGGAAATACAATGGAGTAAAGACAGCCTCTTTAATAAATGGTGTTGGGAAAATTGGACAGCTACCTGCAAAAAAATGAAACTAGACCACAAACTTACACCATTCACAAAAAAAAACTCAAAATGGATAAAAGACTTAAATGTAAGCCATAAAACCATAAGCATCTTAGAAGAAAACATAGGCAGTAAACTCTCCGACATCTCTCGCACCAATATATTTGCTTGATTTATCTCCACGGGGAAGTGAAATAAGACAGGATAAACAAATGGGACTATATCAAACTAAAAAGCTTTTGCACAGCTAAAGACTAAGAACAGAATAAAAAGACAAACTACACAATGGGAGAACATATTTGACAATACATCTGATAAGGGGTTAATAACCAAAATTTATAAAGAACTTATAAAACTTAATACCAGGAAGACAAACAATCCAATCAAAAATGAGCAAAAGAAATGAATAGACACTTCTCCAAAAGGACATACAGATGGCCAGTAAGCATGTGAAAAAATGCTCAACATCACTAATCATTAGAGAAATGCAAATTAAAACCACAGGGAGATATCACCTCACACCAGTCAGAATGGCACTCATCAATAAAACAACACAGAATAAGTGCTGGCGAGGATGTGGAGAAACGGGAACCCTCCTACACTGCTGGTGGGAATGCAGACTGGTGCAGCCACTGTGGAAAACAGTATGAAGATTCCTCAAAAAATTGAAAATCGAACTGCCTTTTGACCCAGTTATACCACTTTTAGGAATATACCCTAAGAACACCATAGAACTGTTCCAAAACCCCCATGTTTATGGCAGCATTGTTCACAATAGCGAAGATCTGGAAACAGCCCAAGTGTCTGTCAGTGGACGAGTGGATTAAAAAGCTTTGGTACATATATACTATGGAATACTACTCAGCCATAAGAAATGATGACATCGGATCATTTATAATAACATGGATGGACCTTGATAACATTATATGGAATGAAATAAGTAAATCAGAAAAAACTAAGAATTATATGAATCCATACATAGATGGAACATAAAAATGAGACTCAGAGACATGGACAAGAATGTGATGGTAACGGGGCGGGGCGGGGATTCTGTGGGGGGGGGGATGGGGCAAAGAAGGAGAGAGAGGGGCTGGGGGAGTGAAGGGGCACAAAGAAAACCAGATAGAAGGTGACAAGACAATTTGACTTGGGGTGAGGGGTATGCAGCATAATCAAAGGTCAAAATAATCTGGAGATGTTTTCTCTGAACATATGTACCCTGATTTATCAATATCACTGCATTAAAATTAATAAAAATAAGATTTTTAAAAAAAGAACCTTTGGCAGCATGCACCTTATGAGTGAATGAATATGTTTATGGGGGATTTCTCTTGCTAACTGAATTTCTTTTTACATCATGCATGTGTGTTCCAGACGGATAGTAATAATAAAGATACTTTCACATGGGGAAAAATATATAGTGATGAGTGAACCCAGCCCAGCGTTTTCAAGTCCGCTGGGAAGGCTGGCCTGCAGTGAGCTCGCCCCACCCAATTCCCCTTTCCTACCCCTTCCCCATTCACCTGGACCTGATGGCAGGCAGTCACTCAGCAGGCCTGGGAGGCGCCAAGTCTTGAGACTTGAGTGGAACAGCCAAGGGAGCGGGGTTAGGAGTGATCCTGAAATGTTAGAGCTGCAAGGGGCTCTGAACACCATCCCATCCTAACCTCTGCTTCAGTTATGATCCAGCTGAGGCCCAACTGCTTAGGATCACGAAGGTCTCCAGTGGCACAGCCAGAAACAGCCCGGCCTGCCGACCTCAAGCCTGTTCCTTCAGCCTCCCACACTGTCTCTCCCATTTGTAGCTGCTAAGGCTCAGAAACTACTAAACCTCCCTCCACAAATCCCTCCTCAAAAATGGGGGGGGGGCATAAAGGGGAGGGAAGGAGGACAGGAGAGAGACGGAAACCATCTTTTTGATCATCATCCTGGTGACCTCTAGTTAAGAATACCACAGGGCAGAATATGACTGTCCCAGTCCCACTCACACTAGAGATGGCTGGAGTAAGGAGGTTCCAGGGCATGAAGGACAGGCCAGCACCCCAGGGGACCCTCACTGGATGAATGGCAGAGGGATGAAATGCTTCTTGCTTGAACTGTGCTCACTTAGCCAGGAAATAACTTTTTCTGCCTTCCTTCCCCTTCGTGAGTGACTCGGGGGCGAGGGGAACAGCTCCTTCATTAAGCAAAGTGGCAGTACTTAGTGCAGAGCACGCGTGCACATTAATTTCTGCTGACTGTCGCCTTTGTGTTTTGAACAAGTCAGAATCCTTTGTGTAATTGCTTGATGAAACATTCCCATCCATTCTGTCAACACAGATTATACAGTTAAAAATACATACCGCCCCGACCCACTGAGAAAGCAGCTGACTAGCCTTGGGGTGTGGGCTCCCAGGAGGAGCAGCCCAGGTCCAGCCCTCCTGACCCAGCCCAGCCTCCAGACCTTGCCATTCATTGTCCACCGTTCAAGAATGGTTGCTAGGAGATGGAGATACAGCCAGCTGGGTCCATTGCTGGACCACTGTGCAGTGGGGAGAGCAGAGCGGGAGGGCCAAGAAATGCAATACCTGGCCTTCAGGTCACAGGTACCTTCTGGGCCTCAGAAAAGGCTCCTCTGTGGTGAGGTCCTTACCCCCTGCCGGGACCTCACAGGCTCAGGCGGAAGGCTCTCGCTCCACCTCTGATGGGTTTTCTCAGAGTGTTTATTTAAAGTGTAGAATGTACACATACACCTCTACACAACCCCACACTTCTATGCGCACACATCCCTACACTCATACCCCAAAACATACCCACCTATGCAAAAACACCTCTACACACATACCTGCACAGAGTTCTACACACACACCTACATACACACACATATTCTCACACTCCTACATACACATATCCTTATTCACACAACTATATACATCCTTACACACATTCATCTGTACCCCACACACATGTCTCTCTTCTTCATATTACAATTATTAAGTCAAAGCATATGTATATGCCACCAGGATGAGGTGGGTATGTGCTATATCCAAATGCTTGTCCCTCAGAATTCATATGTTGAAATACAAACCTCCCCAAATTCAAAGATATCAGGAGGTCGGGCCTTTGGGAGATGATAAGGTCATCTAATCAGTAACGGGATTAGTGCTCTCATAAATAGGCCTCAGAGCTCTTGACTTGTTCTGTGAGGTTCCAGCTAGGATCCTCCCCTGACCGCACCCTGATCTTGTACTTGACAGATGCCATAGCTGTGAGAATAAAATCACGTTTTTTATGAGCTACCAAGCTGTGGTATTTTGTTATAGCAGCCAGAGTGGACTGAGATGTTTTAGACAGCTCAGGCTGCCAGACTGGGTGGCTAAAGTGCTGAAATTTATTTTATCATAGTCTGGAGGCTGGAGTTCAAGCAAGATCCAAGTGCCAGCAGTGGTGGTTTCTTTAGGGATCAGAGGGGAAGTACACCACATGGCAAAGGCTGGCTGTCCCACACCGCCACAGCCTTGGTTCCAGTGCTGAGGGAGAAGAGTTTGGTGCATATTAAGGTACTGGCTGAGGTATAGGCTGCCATGTCTCCTTCCCACTCCACAGTTGTGTGCTGGGCACTGTCAAGTCTAGGGTAAGAAGGGGGCCCACTGTGACACAGGGGTTAGGTGAGGACACGATTTCTTGGCAGTGCAGGGTATGGCTGGAGGGCACTGGAGGCACAAGCCTCTCTCCTTGTCTTGCAGATGGCCACATTCTCTCTGTGTCCTCATATGGCCTTTCCTCCGTGTGTAGGTCTAGAAAGAGATCTCCCTCCTCCCCCGACCTCCTCCCCCTCCTCCTCTTCCTCCTCCTCCTTTTTCTTCTTCTCCTTCTTCTTTCTTCTTCCTTCTTCCTTCCTTCTCTCTCCTCCTTCCCCCTCAGCCTCCTCCTCCTCTTCCTCCTTCTTCTAATGCTATCTGATTAGAGTCCCAACCTTAAAACCTCATTTAACTTAATTATATCCTAAGATCTCTGTCTCCAGATGCAGTCACATTGGGGGTTAGAGCTTCAACAAAAAAGTTTGGAGGAGACACAATTCAGTCCATGACAGAAGAAAGCTTTCTGCTCCCAATATACCTGTATGGATCCTCTAGCCAAGTGAAGACTCCATTTGTAATGTAAATATCATGCAGGTCTTCAGTTTTAGAGTTCAACATTAGGGCATGGAGGACTTTTTAAAGAATGGGAGTATCAAGACAGATTTATTTTGATCATATGGAACCAGGAAATACAAATTAGGAAGGAATTGTCATTTCCCACCGAGCCACCCTTTACGCTTTACAGAAGGGGACATTGAAGCACAAAAGTAGGAGGGGTGATTCTAGTGCCCCAGCCAGTGCCCTCCAGCCATACCCTGCACTGCCAAGAAATCGTGTCCTCACCTGCCCCCTGTGTCACAGTGGGCCCCCTTCTTACCCTAGACTTGACAGTGCCCAGCACACAACTGTGGAGTGGGAAGGAGACATGGCAGCCTATACCTCAGCCGGCACCTTAATCTGCACCAAACTGTTCTCCCTCAGCACTGGAACCAAGGCTATGGCGGTGTGGGACAGCCAGCCTTTGCCATGTGGTGTACTTCCCCTCTGATCCCTAAAGCACTCCCCTCCACTGGAGGCCTTTTCTGTGCAGCTGGCAGAAAATGCAAACTGAGCGGAAGGAAGAAGAGGGTGGAGCCAAGTTCCACCCAGACCCAGAGTCCATTTCACATGACCACCCTGTCCCCTCCCCCCAAACCCGGACCTGCCACTTCCCAACTGTGTGACTCTGGGCAAAACACATGACCTCTCTGTGCCTCAGCTTTCCCATCTGTGAAATAAGATAATATAGTTTTCTTCATGGGGTCCAGGTGAGGACGAAAGGGTGTACACAGTAACAAGCAGCAAATAAATCCTCCTGAAATGACACTCCCTGGATATAGGAAAAGCTGCTGGGGAAACAGATACCTATGAGCTCATCCATCCATATGTCCAGGGGACAAGAATAAGGGTGAGGATGTGATGCAGCTTGCCCCCAAGGTCACCCAGCTTGCTGAAACTGGAGCTGGACCCCTATTTGGGCAAAATAGACTAGACCCATCCAGAGTCACTTTCAGCCCTCAAAAATATATTGTATGGGTTTGAGATTGAGCTGGTCACTATTTGAAGTGCAGCAACATTTTTTTTCTTTCTTTCTCTCTCTCTTTCTTGCTTTCTTTTTTTATTCAATAAGAAGAAAGGAGGCAGAGACAGATTCTGGCATGTACTCTGACCAGGATCCACCCAACAAGCCCACTAGGGGGCGATGTTCTGACCATCTGGGGCATTGCTTCATTGCTCAGCAACTGAGCTCTACTTAGTGACTGAAAGGGTGGGCATGGAGCCATCCTCAGTGCCCAGAACCAACTCGCTGCAGTCGAGCCATGGCTGCAGGAGAGGGAGAGGGAGAGAGAGAGAGAGAGAGAGAGAGAAGGGGCAAAAGGGGGAGGGATGGAGAAGCAGATGGGCACTTCTCCTATGTGCCCTGTCTGGGAATCAAACCCAGGACATCCACACACCGGGCTGATGCTCTTCTACCACTGAGCAAACTGACCAGGGCCTAGCAGCTATTTCTAAGTCAGGACTCTAGTGTTTCCAAATTCCCAACAGATAGGAATCTTCTAGATTTGGAAGCAAAAAATCGGAATTCCAAAAATTGTTATTTTTTAAACACTTCCAACAGTCTTCCTATTCTTTACTTATTATTATGACTATATTTCCTAAGAAAGCTATTTAATAAACAAGAAAAATTCAGCTTAGTTGTATTTACAAAGACCTGTGGCCTACAGGGAATTTTCAGACTCTAGAAAACACCAGAGAACAATTTCAGGTGGTATTCAAATACGTGACATCCAGGTCTACCATCCAGGTTAACAGTGGCCCACGGGGTCATGTGTCAACCTGCCAAGTTAAAGACTAATTTTGCTTCCCAATTTGTTATTTCTTGGAACAGCATTCAGAGTATCTATATACAGTATACTGTGCACATAAACTTAATAATATGTATTTTATTTGCAGGCGTGATTCACCGTTAGCAGCAGACAGGGCCATAAAACCAGGCTTGAGCATGGCAGTGACTGCTGATCAGATTGCTACATGTCTCTTCCGCCTGCTCCAGTCTGGCTGCAGGACTGGACCCTTGATTTAACACTTGATACGGAACCTCAAATTTTCCTGCTTTTACTGGCTACTCCATCTCAGCAAATTCATTCAAAACTGCGAGATCTGTACATTGATTGTAAGCTTGTACAGTATTCTTATAAGAGACTTACAATGTCTTTCCCCATTTTCCTGATTTCTCAACTGATTTTCCTCAGGATTCAGATTCCAAAAAATACATCTCCCTAAGAAATGCCAGGAAGGATTTCCCCGTGAAATTCTAAGCCAGGCGTCTGATCTCCTGTCTCCCCAGTGGCCCATGCTCTGCGAGGGCCCCAGGCTAGACACAGGGGACTCAGAGGTCCCATCTGGGCACGGAGCTCATTCAAGCAACTGAGCAGTATACTGGACCTGGGCAGGGCTCTGTGTGAGAGTCCTCTGGCTGCCATACCAAGTTAACACCAGTGGGGGTAGGGGGAGGAGCAAAAGAAACTTGTTCTCTTATGGTTCTGGAGCCTAGAAGTCTGAAATCAAGGTGCTGGCAGGGCTGCACTTACAGTCTTCTAGAGAAAGAATCCATCCTCACCTCTCCATAGCTGGAGTGGCGTCCAGCGGTCCTTGGTTCTCACTGGCTTATATAGCTATGCCATTCCATCTTCACGTGACCTTCTTCCCACCATTAATCTCCATCTCTAAAATCTCTCTCCTTATAAGACACCAGTCATTGGATTTAGGACCCACCATAATCCAGCATGACCTTGTCTTAACTTGATTATATCTGAAAAACCCTATTCCCAAATAAGGCCACTCTCATAGACACCAGAGGATTAGGACTTCAATATATCATTTAGAGACACAATTCAAACCACAACAGTTTCTAACAGCAAATGAGTGAGACATGGTTCTGGCCAATTTGGTTTCTATTAAGTAAATGGGCGGGAGGCACATGCAGTGTAACAAGAACCACTCTGGGTGAGGGGGAAAAGTGGAACAAGAGGTGAAGCTGCTCATTCAGAGTGTGGTGATCAAGGAAGGCTTCCTGGAGGAAGAAGCTTCTACCTAGAATGAGCAGGACTCAGCCTAGGGAGGATGCCAGAGAAAAAGAAGAGCAACGAATGAAGGCCTGGGATTAAAGGAGCAAGGTCTTTGCTTTATTCAACCTGTCCCCTTTGCTCAGAAAGCATGTCCCCAAGATCTTAAATGTCACATTGTGGAAAGATATCCCTGGCCAACCTTCATCCACTTTTCTCTATCCATCACCCAAATTACTCCCTTTAAGGCACCACCACAGCTTGCATTAGTTACTTATTTGTTTTTGTGTCATCTTCCTTCAACACCAGCAGTTAGCTCCTTGATGGCTGGTGTCTCACCACCTTTTGCATAGGTACACCATTAGCACTTAACACAGTGCCTAGCGTATTATGTGTGATAAAAATGAATGGATGGATGAAGGAATATATGAATGAGCAAGGAGAAATAGGCTCAATGTGGCTAGATTGCAGATTTTGAGGCAGGGAGTGGCAAGAGCGAACGCTGGAGAGGAAATGTGAGCCAGAGCATGCAGGTGGGATGTCCAGGTGGAGTCCTGAAGCAAGACAGGGGAGGAGTGTGGATGTGTTCTAAGAACAATGGAGAGCAGGGGGAGGTAGGGTTTCTCTATACAAGTGAGAGCCTGCAGGATGGTACTGGCATCTAGCAACAACCATAGACCCCAAGGTCTTGGTGGGAATGGATCTGAAGGAGCTGGATATCTGCCCCTGGCAAGTACATAGTAAATGCTCAGCAAATATTGTTCAGTTAAGTGAGTGCATGAAAAAGCTTTTTGCGGAAAGCCATTCACTTTTGCAAGAAGCAATTCACGTCTAGTTGGACACAGAAAGCCAGGAAGAGGCCATAGAATTCCTGAAACTTCTGAACCCTTGAAGTCCTTGCCTCTTCAGAATTGGAGGCTTCTTTTCCCTTCCTTCCTCTCCCACCTCCTAGACCAAGGAAAGGGAGACCCGCACACCGCTGCAAGAAGATGGCCATAGTAAGTAGCCAAAAGCCAGAGAATGCAGGAACTAGAAGGAGAAAACCTGCCGTCGCTGCTTCAATCATCTTCCTCACAGGCTGCAGCCAGGATGCAGCACCTCCTGCAGAGTGAGCCCCAGCGGCAGCTTGGCTTAGAAGGAAAAGCCGAGCGGCAGAAACGTTTGAAGGCCTAGCTGCCTGGCAGGTTCAGAGGGAACAGCAGCCCCCTTCCCACACTCCCTGCGAGGACTGAAGGTCAACAGACACCTGCACACCTCAGCAAGGATTTTTTAGGCCCCTGGCTGTTTCCCATCTTACAGCGAGCAGGAGCTAAAAAAGACTAGACTTGGTCTGGTTTTGTATGATATATTTCTTCAATGTGCCCCGCGGTGGCCATTGCTGCTTTTACTATTCATACACTGTGCAGAGACTGAATTTGTTGGATGAAGCCAGAGAGCCTGTGGGGCCTAAACAAACCTGGGGTGTTTTAATTCATTTCCTATTGAGATGTAGAAGCTACCCTTTAATCACCAAGCAGGTTAAGACCCCCTCTGTGCCCTGCCCCGAAGGGCACACAGAAGCCAGCAGGGTTTTGGGGCAGACCAGTCCTCTCCTGTTGCCCATCATGTGTGAATTAGTGTAAACTCTAAGCAAACAATGCTGGCCCTGGCCAGTTGGTTCAGTCTGTTAGAAGGTTAGAACAAAGGTTAGAACAATGTCCCGAAACACCAAGTTTGCAAGTTTGATCCCTGGTCAGGGTACATGTGGGAAGTGAAATGAATGCATAACTAAGTGGAACAACAAAGCAATGCTTCTCTCTCTCTCTCTCTTTTTCTCTTTCTATCTCTCTAAACTCAATCAATACAAACATTTTTTTAAATGCTGTGTCCAGACAATTAATACAAAATAGTTATGAAAAGAAATAGACACGTACTGCTATGGGAGGGTGTCCCAGGACCTCCTGTTTCATAGCAAATGTGGTAGCTTAAAGCCACCAAATGCACCACCTCTTGTTCCCCGGCAGGAACCCGGTAGAGGTTAACTGAGTGACTCTGGCCCGGGGGTCTCCCATCAGGCTACAGTTGACGGTTGCTGGGGTCATCTCAACACAGAACCAGGAGGACCGGAGGGTCTGCCTCCTCCATAGTCTAATCCTGTCACTGTTGGCAGGTCTCAAAACGTCAGTTTCCACATGCACACAGTGTGGCAGGCCTCGGTCCCCTACCTGGCAGGCGCTCGGGCTCCCCGAGGCTGCTTGAGTGTCCCCAGGACATGACAGCTGGTTTCTGCAGATAAGGGATTCAAGAGAGAGAAAGAGGGCTCCCAAGACGAAGGGCAGTTTGTGTATAACCTAATCTCTGGAGTGATACCTCACCCTTTGGCTGTTCTCTGTTCACTGGGAGCGAGGCACTAATTCCAGCCCAGCCAGGGGTGGGGGCACCGTTCATCTTTTGAGCAGACAGGTATCAAAAGATTTGTGAACATTGCTTTATTTAAAAAAAATTTTTTAACACCTTTGTTCTTGGTTGTTGACACATCTTTAAAATCACCACACTGACATAAGTTCCTAAGCAAAAATAAAAAAGCACAGGGCAGAGTGGTCTCTGTGGTTGGCTCCTACTACAAACGCAGCAAGAAGAAAAAGCAGTTATGTGCAGTCAGGTGCAGACACCTAAAATGCCTCTGGAGGGATACACAGTAAACTGTTCAGGCTGGGTGCCTCCAGGGAGAACGATCTGGTAACTTAGAAACAGGGGTTGGAGGGAAAATTTACACTAGGTACCTTCAACTCTTGAATGGAGCATCATGGTAAATTGCCTGTTTATAATAGGGATTAAATAGGATGCAATTATTTTGTTATTCCATTAATGTTTGCTGAACATCAGAGAGCAAAACCCTAGGGAATGTCACATCCTTAAGGAATTTGCAGTCTCTCTAGATAAATGAGATTCCAGTTAAAACCTTTTGGAAAGAAGCTCTCATCAACTTAAAGGTCAAGTGTATATGGCCCAGATAAAAGCCCATACAGATAGTCTTGGCAGGCTCTGGAATAAAGGGGTGCACCCATGGAACTCTCCACAGAATAAGCAGAGAGAAAGGAGCAAGTCTGGGCTGGGGCACAAAAAAGTGACTAAAGTCAGGCTGAGGGTAGAAAAGGAAAAGGGACTTTGAAGAGACCTGGCCCAGTATAGTCAGAGGTTTGTGTTGTTTATTTCTTTTCCCTGATGCCTTAGTTCTGCTCCTGGCTCCGATTGTTTGAAAACAAAGCTTTGGTTCAGATGGTTCCTCTGCATGCCCTTACTCTAGAGAAGTCATTCTAACCCTAGAAACAAACCCATTCGCCTCAGAGAAAGTCAAAAGCTTTCCTGAAAGTTTCAGAGGAACCTCATAGAACCCAAGTAGGGCTGAGCCTGGTGGCTCAGAACTGGACAGTTGGGAATCAAGCTTCTCTCTCTCTCTCTCTCTCCTTTTTCTCTCCCCTCCCCTCTCCCCCCTCTGTCCTCCTCCTCTCTCTTCTCTTTTTCTTTCTCTCTACCTCTTTCTCTCTCTCCCTCTCTTCCCCTCTCTCTCCTTCTCTCTCCTTCTCTCTCCTTTTAGACTGCAAGCTCTGGTGGACCTGCTTCTCTCCACACCTCTGTTCCATTTCCTACCTGCTGTCTATCTCCCTTGATAAGTCCTAGTTTCTGCTCTTCCCTTATTGTGTCCCCTCCAAATCCATATGTTGAAGTTCTAATGTCTAGGACCTCAGAATGTGATCTTATTTGAAAATAAGGTCACTGTAGTTATAATTAGTTAAGATGAGGTCATTAAGATGAGCCCTAATCTTATATGACTGGTGTCCTTACAAAATGGGGAAATTTGCACACAGACATGCACACAGGAAATGTCATGTGAAGGTGAAGACAGAGACTGAGGTGATGCACTACAAACTGAGGAACGGCAACGATGGCCAGGAAACCACCAGAAGCACGAGGACAGGTAGGGGACAGATGCTCCCTCACAGCCCTTAGAAGCAACCAACCCTGCCCACACCTTGATCCTGGGCTCCTGGCCTCCAGAACTGAGAGACAAAAAGTTTATATCAGGCCACCTGAGTTTGCAGACTTAGCAAACTCATCCACCCTTTGTGCTGATTTGGTTATAGCTGTGGTTTTCCACAGCACAGCTGCCCCCTGGGGCACAGGTCATACCCACCACCATGCCTGAGTGTCAGCTCACATCCCATCAAGAATCCGATGACCTGAGTCACCTGTTTATGCAGGAACCTGGTCCCATGAGCCATGAGAAGGGTGGATCGGCTCCTCTGTCATAGATTGGTCCCCCAGGTTCATGCCCACGCAGGGGTGGGAGAGGTCAAGAGGGACAGAGTGTCTGGAAGTGTGGCCCCACACGCAGCACGCTCTTCCTCTCACTGTGTCCCGAAGCCCAGTCCTCAGCCTGAATGGGAGGGTAACCAGGAGTGAGTGTACTCGTAAGGCCCTCCCTGCGCAGAACCCTTATTCAATCAACAAGCTGTAAAAGTCTGTAATGTCAGTGATTTTCAACCTTTTTCATCTCACAGCATACATAAACTAATTATTAACATTCTGCAGCACACCAAAACATATATGATATTTTTTGCCAATATAACAACAAAAAAACAGTTATAATTTTGATTCATTTACACCAGGGGTAGTCAACCTTTTTATACCTACCGCCCACTTTTGTATCTCTGTTAGTAGGGAAGTAACTTCACTTTATAAAATTTATAAAGCGGAGTTACAGTAAGTTAAAGCATATAATAATAATTACTCACCAAGTACACTATGTCAGATTTTCGCTAAGTTTGGTAGAATAAATCTTTATAAAAACAACTTACTATAGTTAAATCTATCTTTTTACTTATACTTTGGTTGCTCCGCTACCACCCACCATGAAAGCTGGAACACCCACTAATGGGCAGTAGGGACCAGGTTGACTACCACTGATTTACACAAACAGCCATTGTGTTGTTGTCATTTTTAATTTGACAATCTAAGGGAAAAGAGGTCAGTGGCACTGACTAAATAGATATTGCATGCTTTAAAAATTCTTGCACACAATGGTTGAAAACTTCTGTGTTATGTGATAGGCTGCTGGGATAATCAAGTTGAGGAAGACACTGTAATTTTCTGAAGGAGTCCACAGCCAAGAGGGAGACAGATAATGAGAATAAACACTCACATTAACAGAGGCTTGCTTGCTCTGCATTTGTGCTTAGGCATTGCACAATTTGCTCCCATGAATAGTTCTGTACCTCTTTACAGATAAGGAAGCCGAGTCCCTCCCACAATGATGAAGAAACGTGTATGAGGTCTAGCAGCTGGCAGATGGTAGAGTAGGAAATGAACCTGGTCTGGCTGGTCCCCTGCCCCCAGCTGTCTAGTGTTTATATAGGTAAATAGGTGAGTGTCCTGAGAAGTCAGGACAACTACCATCTGAGCTAGATCGGAGGTGTCCTGGGGAACAGAGGGATGGAGAAGCCTAGTGAGAGCTGGGACAGGACACATGCATGTGGACAGAGGCAAGGAGGCTGCAGAGGGCATGCCTAGAGAGCACCTCTGGCACTGTTGGGGGTGGGAGGCAAAGTAGGGTCTTGGGGAGGAGGCTGGACAGGAAGTAAGGGGTCAGGTGGAGAGGTAGAGATCTTGAACATCAGGCTGAGGGTATGGAGTGAGACTAATAAGAGCCACAGACATTTTTCAGCACAACAACATGACCTAAGCCTATTTTCAGAAGATGCCCTGTGAAGATGCACTAGAAGAGGTTAGAGACGGGACACAGAGTGCAATGGGGAGGGTTGAAACAAAGAAGGACTAAATAAAAGTGGAAGGCTTGAAGAAACTCTGGGAAGCAGAGGACAAAGGACATTTTCTACGTAGGCACCAAGGGAGAGGGAGGGATCAAAATATTGCAGGTCTCTGCTTCTCCCTAAGGTGCTCTAAAATGTACCACTAATACAAAATGCCAGGTCTGCCCACAGTTTCTAACGTTACTCTTCCTCCATGCCCCCGCTCCCTAGTTTTGGCCTGCATGTCTCTCCCTCTCTCTCTCCCCTCTGACCTATTGTCACAACTAGCACCTTCACTTTATTGGAACAATCTCTCCGCCATGAGAAAAGATAATAAGAATAGCTATTTCAAGAAGGCAAGAACTGTTTATATTCTTGACCTGATTCCGAAGACCCAGCAAATCCCAGGAGAGCAATTAATTAAATGGTTATTTCTGTGTCTAGCTCAGAGATTTCTTCCTTCCCCTCTCTCTGTCTTTGTCTCCAGTCCTCCCTAATCTTCCCTCTGACCCTCCCCCCACATTCTGCTTACTGGTTAAGGAGCTAAATTTCATTTCCCTTAGTGGTGGAACATTGCTTTGTTTTTTAAGGACACTTACAATCTAAGAGCTTTAATTTTTTTCTTTGTAACCATGTTGATGCTATATTTAGTAATTTTATTAATGAGATAATTTACATAAATTTTATACGGGAGCCTTGCTGAGCAGCAAGCTAACTAATTCTATTCTTCGTATTAGGGAAAACAGACAAACCAAATGAGATTTAAAGACTAGACGAATGAATTTGCATCTGTGCTGAAGTCAGGCCTGGACCTCAGGACATGTGTCTCAGGATCTGAGGACTGAAATACTGTGTTCCATGCACCAGCACATGGTTGCAAGGAGCGGGTGAGGAAGAGGAATAAATTTCAATGAAAGGACAGAAAGGCAGCCCCAAGAATTCACCTGGGCTCAGTGGGACTTTCTCTCAGAAGAGGTCTCCACCACAATTCACAAGTGTGGACAGAGAGATGAGCTCATGGACTCCTGAAGTGTTTTCTGTGGCCATTTGCTCTCTGACAGCCCCCAGCTTCTGTTCAGCTGCTTAAAAAATACAAGGGAACCCCACTTCCAACAAAGCCAGTAAATGAAAAAACTAATTTATATCAGAGACATCAAGGGGTGATTATTAGCTTTACAAAAAGACAACTAGAAAATTCTTTTAAATCCCAGCTCCCTCAGTGCATTGGAAATGAGATTCAATTTAGTAAAAAAAATTCAATAGATACACAACTTTTGAGACGGCTCTGCTGGTGAGAGGGAGGCACAGCAGGGACTGGACGTTGATGGTGATAAAGAAGGGAGCGGACATGCTTCCTTCCTTCCCAGGAGGGCCGATACTTGCATGGAGTGAGAGCTGGTACATGCTGACTGCTTTCACACACCTTCACCAGGTCTAGTCCTCAGGGCAACCCCAGGCCAAGGGGCTTCTCTGTGTCACACAACTGAGGAAACTGAGGCTGGGGGACAGGAGCTTGCCCACAGCCAGGAGGGGGTCAAAATCAGGACCTGGACCTGTGCCTCCACCCCACCCAGCTAGCCCACACTCTCCCTCTCCTCAGAGACTCATTCCTATGGAGCCTAAGGCTGCCTTCCTTCCCTAACATCCCTGCAACACACGTGACAAACGAAACCACCCTCAAAGCCAGTATGCTCTTCTGGAGAATGAATTAGATCACCTAGGACTCACTCCCTGGTCTGGACTATTAGAATGTTACAACTCTAAGAGCTTCCCATAGGGGCACGTGAAACAGGCCTGCAGTCCTGGGTGCCAGGGTCAGAATCGGGCAGTGGGCAGAGGACAGAGGGCAGCGTGGGAGCTGACTCCCAATGGCTCCTTAATCCTTGACAGGCTAATCCCCCACCTGCACCATCGTCATTTAAGCCCTTTGTTTCCAAGGCAGAGTCTCTGCTCCCCAACCTCCCCTGCAATGTGGCCATGTCGCCGAGCTCTGGCTGTAAGCAGAGGCTAAGTGTCTGCTGAGACCACCCAGGCCTGACTCTCCACACACTTTTCTTTTCCAGCAACCCTGGAAGCCAAGTGTTGCCAGGGTGGACCTACAGTTGAAATTTAAGCAGTTGTGGCCATATTTAGTATTACTTTAACTCATACAAACTCATCAGAAAGAAGCCCTGATGGCAGCTCAGGGCAAAACTTGGAAGAGTAAGCACAGGATGTGGGGTGCAATAGAGCCAGGTCACAAGCCTGGGACCAGAAAGAATGGGGTTCAGTTGCAGCTGCAAAACTTGCTTTGATATTGGTCCAGATGCCTTCACTGATTTCATTATATGGCCCGAGTAGAGCTGGGTGAGCCTGACCTGACGACACCCTGCTGGCCCACAGGCGTCAACAGGTGCCTGGAAAGACCCCAGATGCAGGGTCAGCTTCACTGATTGAGCTCCTAACCCACAGTACACACACGTTCAGCAGAGGGCCTAGTGCGGTGAACGCTCCCCTTTCACAGGAGGATCCCTGATAAGATCCTTCTTCCACTACTTTCTTCTCTCAAGCCCCCACTCTCGAATGGCCAAGGCTATCCAAGTTAGGCAGAAAGCAGGAAAGGGCGCTACCACATGTGAGGACTACTTCCCCAGCTGCACTGGAGGATGAAGGAGAAGTTTAGGATTCAGTGGATAGCTTCCAGATTCTCTGGGAAGTTTTTTTTCCCTTATCACTATCTGGAAGGAGAGATAAATTTACATCTTATGAATGTCTTTAACATCCTAACAACCATCCTCCTTATACTCTTCTACTGTAGTAAGGTACCAAAGGGCTGCAAGGTTAACGTTGATATTCTAGGAGGAAAGGTCGAGCTTTCCTGTCCCGTCCTTCCTGTGGGGAGGGGAGGGAGAATAATGTAGAAGTTTCTGGCTTGCAAGAACAATGGGTCATTTAGTTTTAAAACTAAAATAAAGGTTAACTGAGAAACTTCTTCTCTTTCAATGGGAGACAGAATTTACATACCACCCTACATTGATTGTAGTTCCTCCCCCCTTCCTGGAATCCTGAGAGTAACATATCTCTAGGCAAAGGAGGGAAGATGAACCCTGAAAGATTGTAAATGTCTTTGATTGTGTTACCTTGAAAGTCTTAATGTTCTTATGTATCCCCTAAACAAATGTTATAAGCTTGTGCCATGATGTCATGCTCTCCCCAGCCTGTGTGTGATCAAGGGTATATAACCAGCCCCTGAGATGTATTTGGCACACACGATTTGGGTCTGCAAATGCCCCGTGTCAGCCGTATGTGGCCAGCATATTTAATAAATCTCCTCCTTTAATAAAACTCTTTAAAGTTCATCTGGACTTGGTGTCTCTACGTAAACCTGCAGAAGTGAGGTACAGTTCTTTTCAGCATCTGGGGTACGGTACTTTACAACACTACATACTTCTCATCTTCTCAACAACCTTTTGGAGAGGTATTAGAGTCTTGTTTTATGGATGAAGAAACTGGGGCTCAGAAAGGATGAAGAAATCCAGGTCCTTCCCTCTGACTCTGGAAGTCATGCTCATTCCACTGCCTGACACACAGAGGAAGGCTCCCCCCCTCATCTCTCAGATGAGCTGGGCAGGAAGACCTGGCCCCTGTCATACTTACACTCTCCCTTCCCGAGAGCCTTTCCCAACAGCCTGGGCTTCTTTGGCTAAGACAAGAGCCTATCGTCCCTACTATTCTCTGGATGGCTATCTTTCTTGGCTAGTCCAGACAACTACACAGCTCTCCAGGAACAGAGAGGGAAGAATACCTGCTCACCCCCCAGAGCTGGAACTGCCATGCGAGCACAGAGGTCTGAGGATGCAGAGTTTAAGGAAGGACTCTTCTGTGAACGTGGCCAAGGCTGAAGCCTCCTTGGATTTTATGCTATGGTACGTCTCTGGCTTCCCCCCAGGCCAGCCGCTCACAATTCAAACATCACATGCTCTGAGACCCAGAGGAGCCAGAAAGGACATCCATCTAATGTTCTCTAACCTGTTTCAGTAAACCAGTGTTTTTGTAGAAGTTGGAGTAGGGGAGTGTCTCTGGTGACTGCAACCATTGGACAAGATGTCCAACCAAACTCACTTCCTCACTTATGAATAAGGCAGCTGCCCAGAGACCCCCAGGCTACTGCCAGCCCACCCACCCTCCGCTACTTGAGGAGCTCTGAGCTCTCTGTCACTGGTGCTTCTCACACAGGAGAGACGTGGACTCCCTGGTACACACCCAGGATAGTCTAACAGGTGGGCTCTGGGAAGTGATGGTGGGCAAGAAGGAGGGAAGGAGTCCATCTTTTGGGGGAGACTTAGGAGTCCTTCCTGCCATCCAGCTCTGAGTCAGCCTGAGTCTCTTTCTTCTGAAGAATTCTGGCCTTGCTGTGTTCTCCAAAATGGGTGACCACGAGAGAGATGTCCTCCGTCCACCTCCTGTCCCCTTCCTCGTTCACAGCCGGGATGCCACCCTCCCCCATGTTCCCCCACAAGAAAGCTGCAGACCAGCGGGGGCAGCCACATAGCCTTGTTTTTGTCACTTCTCTTGAGAAACACTGTTATCTTATTTCCCAATCTATTTTAAAACTATTCGTGAAGGCTTTGAGACTGCTGAGGGGAAAAGGACATTCCAGCAACACTACATTGACTCTTATCCTCACTGGCCTGTGCCTTTCTGCTCAGGCAACATTGCCTGATGTTCTGGCTTGTTTCTGATTGAGCTGTGAAGGAGCAGGAGGAGCAGGGCTCCAAGAATGTGAGCAGGGAGCCAGAGATGCAAGGCTGGGGTTTCCAGTGTCTGCCCTCTGCCTGCAGGGATGCTGGGTGAAGCATTTCCACCCTCTTTCTGACCATGGCTGCCTCCTGCAAAAAGGGAGGAAGTCTGACTGTTCTCTAGAGGAGCGATGGCAACAGCTGACTCCCACTGTGGACATAAAGCTTTGGAGTGGGAGTGGGCATAGGGCAGGTGTAAAGCCAGTAGCTGGGACCACCATCACAGCTGCCTGGCCTGTGCAGGTTCGTATTTGATTCAGAGAGACGGTAATGAAACAACAAAGCCAAGAACTGGTGGGCTATTACCTTTAATCCTAGCTTGCACCCAGTGGGCAAGTAAAAACACACACTGGGCTCCAAAACCCACTCACTCAGTGCTCACAAAGCTATTGACTTATCCGAGTTTCCTAGAATCAAAGGTTTCTAGCTCACCAGCCTTATTCACCTCTGTTCCCCATCTCCTTCTCTCTACACAAACTCTGCACAAACTGGCTTCTCCCTCAGCACTCCACCATCTTGGCTGCTTCTCCTCTCCTGCATGTGGCCTTTCTCTGCTCTCCAACCTGCTCTCCTTCTAGAACGTAATCCCTCTTCCCCCGGAACATGATCTCTCTTCCTTTTAAAACCTTTTGGTGCAAAAGCCCTCCCCCAACACATATTAACATAATCACGCCCATCCCAAGCAAGAAGGGGAACTAATATCACCTGGGCGATGGGCTTCCACGTGGGCAGCGCCATCTTTAACAAAGTGAGCATAATATATTTTATCTGCCCAACAGCAGGGCTTATATTAATTGCTGGAGAAAGTAGAGCTGTGTGTAATCCCCCAGCACAATGACTGGCCCCTCTCAGCTGGAAGACCTGAAAGGCTCCAAAGTAAGCAGAGACCTCAGTTTGAATCCAGCCCTCATTCACAGGTGATGTCCTGGTCCAGGGCCTTAGCTTCTTCATCTGCAGAGGAAGGGAAAGTGTTGGTCTGTCCCCTGACAAAGAGAGAGAATAAACGTATTTATGAGGCACATGTGTGAGCTGTAGCACCCACTTTGTTTGGATTTTTCATTTCATCTTGATAATTTTACAAGGCTGACATGCTAAACTCCACAGCTTGAGTGACAACACTGAGGTTCAAAGACGTTACACAATGTACCCCTGGCCACACCTCTACTAAATTACAGGCTCAAACTCAAGACCTCCTTGAAAGCCCATTAAAGCCAGAGGGATGTTGGTTATTACAGAATCGGCCCGGCATGCAAACTCCCAGGCCTGCTTCCTCTGTCCCCTGACTGTGGCTGTGCATAGCTGTAAGCTCCACCCTGCATATATGCCCTTTCTCTATGGTCTTTCTTACCTTTCCCCATTCCTCATCCCCATAGGGTTTGCTCTTCTCCAGTCCTTAGACTTCTGGGGGCTGGGTAGCCCTGGGGACAAAGTGCAGTCCTCCCTTTGATAGTACCAACTGCACTTCCTCAGGCTCCAGGCTCAAGTGAGAGACTTCATGACTTTGAACTGCTACCAGCAAACAAATTTTGAGGGCCTGGGCCCAGAAAATATCCTTTGTACAGCTTTGCTCCAGTGGCTATCTTGTCTCAAATTTACCTGGTCCAGTCTCCTCCTTCAAGACCAGATTCACAAAGCACCTCCCATAGGAAGTCACTGTAGTCCTCCTCCCCACACGCCCAGGCCCTCGGGGCAGCCTCTGTGGGATTCCTTTATGTTCTCAACCAGCTACTCTGAGACAGCTAGACAAGGAAAGAGAGAGTAGGCACAGGGAATGTCCTTACCACTAAGGACTGTGGTTTATTTTATTCGTGTATAACCAACAGGTAGGAGCGAATGGGTTTCACCCAGGATGTGGAGGAATGGCTTCTGGACAAGGAAGCTTCCAGGCATGACAGGTTCTCTCACCAGCCACAGCACCTCTGCAAACCCTTCACCTGCAAGGGTTACATAGGCAGCTAGACACTACTAAAGGAAGGAAGCAAAGGGAATCAGGTATTATTAACTGTAACAAACCAGGGAGCTGAATCAGACAATAGCCTGCTCTCCTCACTAGGAAGTTACAGTTTCACACACTTCCCAGGGCATCCTCTCCCCTCGGGACCTAATCCCCAGAGCAGGTGGCAAGAACCATTCCCAGTCATCACCACGGGAAAGCTAAAACAGTAGGAGAAATTCTTCTGCTGGGCACATGCCCAGTAGAAGTCAGGATGTCCCAGAGAGCCTGACCGGTAGTAGCACAGTGGATAAAGCGTCAACCAGAATGCTGGGGTCACTGGTTCCAAGCTCCGAGGTCTCCAGCCCTGAGAATGGGTGTGAGCGGGAGATCGTCTATATGACCTCAAAGTTTGCCAACTGGAGCCCAAAAGGTCCCTGTCTTGAAAAGCCTAAGGTCGCTGGCTTGAACAAGGGGACACTGGCTCGGCCCCAGTCAAGGCACATACGAGAAACAATCAATGCACAACTAAAGTGAAAGCAACTACGAGTTGATGCTTCTGCCCCTCTTCCACTTCTTGTTTCTCTCTCATGCACACACTTTCCTTCTCTCAAAGAAAAGAAAGGAAAAGAAAAAAATGGAAAGAATAAACCATGTAATAAAAAATATTAAAAAGAAAAAAAGATGGCACTGAGGGAGGTGCTTTACTTTGAGACATGTACAGAGGGAACCAAGATGGCAACTGCAGGGGACTCACTGCAGAGATGCAGTGTGGCTCCAGCCGCAGAGGCGTCTGGGAAGGGCTGTGCTCCCAGTGAGTCCTCTCTGTGACTCTGCAAACCTCACACTGGGCTGACTGCCCCAAAGCCAGAAGGCTGCCTCCCAAAGGCAAGCATCATATCCCAGGAGGGAGGTTAATGAGTGTACGGAGTGCGGAGTGCGGCAACTACCTGCTGTTACCTCTTTTTTTTTTTTTTTGACAGAAACATAGAGTCAGAGAGAGGGACAGATATGGACAGACAGACAGGAAGAGAGAGAAATGAGAAGCGTCAATTCTTTGTTGCTGCACCTTAGTTGTTCATTGATTGCATTCTCATACTTGCCTTGACCAGGGACAAGCAGAGCGAGGTACCCCTTGCTCAAGCCAACAACCTTTGGGCTCAAGCCAGAGACCATGGGCTCATGTCTATGCTCTCCTGCTCAAGCCAGAGACTCTGAGCTCAAGCTGGGGAGCCCGTGCTCAAGGTAGATGAGCCTGCACTCAAGCTGGGAGCCCGTGCTCAAGCCAGATGAGCCTGCACTCAAGCCGGTGACCTCAAGGTTGCAAAACTGGGTCCTCCATGTCCCAGACTGATTCTCCATCCACTGCGTCACTACCAGGTCAGGCTGCCTGCTGTTACCTTTAATTTAGAAATGCATCGTTCTTTCTGGTGACTATGTGATACCTACCATATGGTTTTCTATTAACCCCCTAGAAAAAGGGGACTGCCTTTTGGGAGTGGTGTGTGTTTTATCCGGCCCACTGCCACCAGAGCAGCTGCTGTGCCCATGTATATAAGTTTCTCCTATTAAAGAGAAAGCTCTGTGTCAGTTCTTCAGAATCAATCCTGAATTTAGACTTTTGGGGCTTTCCCCTCAACATGACCATAACGGGTGGAGCCTAGCCTGGGAAAGAATTGGTCTGGATAAGAGACACAGAACCCTGGGTGATCTAGGATATTGATTGGTTGAGGGAGCAACCAGCAGAAGCATGTGAAAGATTAGGAAATTAATTGGTTAGTTTGAAAAGTGCCTGGTCCTTCCCAAGCCCAAGGCAATATTATCAGCCTAACAAAGGCTCTAAGTCTCTCTCAGCTGCCATGACTTGCCTGCTCTCTCTCCATAGCAGCCATGTGGCCAGCAGCTGTGTAGACTCCAAATGCAGACTCCGGGGGATCTGGGCACAACACTGCTGGACTGCAGCCACAGACACAGAGCTAGGCTAGCTGTTTAGGGATGTGACACTGGGAACCTGGGGGCAAAGTTACACTTCTACAGTAAATCTTACTGCTAGACCTCCATCCTCCCATGCGGGTCCCTAAAGTACTTTACTCGCAACACTGCAATAGACCCCATTTTCACTGGTAACACAAGGACTGACCACTGGGAAGTTGGGAAATCAAGTAAAAATGAATATCATAGCCTTCTGAGAGCGATAACTACAGATATTTCTGTTGGGTATGATAGGTGTTCAGGAAAGATGAGATATGCTTTCTTGCTGGGGGAGAACTGGAAACATGGATAAGAGACAAACTCATGAAGTGGTGGTCTTTAAACTGACCTTAAAGCGCACATAGGATTTAAACATGCCAGAATGGGGATGGAATAGCAGAGGAGGCCAGATGAGGAAGTACCTAGACCACATGTTGAGAGCCGGCATCAATTTAGTCAACAAATTTTTACTGAGCAACTATTATGTGCCATTTACTGTTCTAAGTGATGGAGAAAAGAAAAGAGACAAGGCCCCTACCTTGAGGGTTTATGTGGGAAGGGCAGATAATAAATATAAACAAAGAAGAATACACAATGACTTTTTATAGTGAGAAATAGCAAGAAGCTGATATGATAGGATGACTGGAGGGGACATGCTCTAGATGAGACAGTAGAGAAGTGATGAACTCTCAGCTCAGAGAAGAGAGTGTACAGAGAGCTTGGAGGAGGCAAAACATGTCCAAGGACATGCAAGGAAGCAGCAAGTGCAAAGGCCCCGGGACAAGAATAAGCTTCGCACATTTAAAAAAACAAACAATTAAAAAAAATGGCTAGTGTAGCTACAGCAGAATGGACAAGGAGAAAAGCAGGGTGAGATGAAGGCTGAGGTGCTACCTAAGAAACAATAAATTATCAATTTGGACATGAGTTGAATAAACAAATGAACCTGGAAAACTAATTTTGGTCTAAAATTAGGAAATTTCAGACCTTAAGTTGAGGTGGATATACTTCATTCTTTAGGGCCATGAATGCACAAGTCAGATGTGCAAGGAAGATTCTCAGGGACACCCCCGGATATTTCTATAAAATAGGGTTAACTTAGGGGATGTCAGAGGCACGTGATCCAGAGCACATAGGCAGCAGGGCAAAGAAAGGTGCTAGACTGTTGGCCACGTTTTATGACAGAATATCTAAACAGAAAGTACCCAGCTCCTCTTTGTTACTGAAAAGCAGAGGCGGATTAAACGGCAGATGCACCAGGCGTGCAACCTGGGCCCCGACTTCTGAAGGGCCCCGCAAAACCCCAACTTTACACTTTTTTCTAATAACAAGAGGCCCTATATTTTCTTCGCACCCAGGGCCTCAACCGACCTTAATTTGCCTCTGCTGAAAAAGGAAGTGAAGACCATAGGAAGAAACCGCGGCCGGGAGGGGTGAGAGCAGGAGACATCGCCGATGTGCATCAGTCCTGGGTCTCCTCTGCTTCCAGAAGTGGTTATGTGTCACCGCAGGGCCAAAGCGCTCCATGGATGGTGCGCAGCTCCGATCCTGCCGGGGCAGTCGCTTACTAACACAGAGCCATAGCCTGGAGCACCAAGCCAACTTTTCTGGAAGGTAGCTGCAAAAGGGAGAAACAGACTCTGTCTGTATTTAGTCCTGAGTGCATTGAGGTTGTGAGGTTGTCTGTTGTGGCAGGATAACCTAACCTGCAATGACTGATACAGAGTATAGGAAGAATAACCCAGCCTGCTATGACCAACACAGCTCCTACCCCCATGAGTCCTGCATGTTTTCAGCACGCATGTGTGTGGGCCTGGGGAATGTATGTATACCCAGGGTTGTATATGAGTAGCTGTATGCGTATACCTCTGAGAGTCTGTGTCTGTCTGGGTATCACCATGCTACCGGGAAGGCTGTGGTGCCCTTACCAAACAACCCGACACCCTGGCGGAGTGAACCTGGGCAGACTCTAAGAAGCTTGCCAGTGTCCACCTGTCAGGTACCTCTAGTGCCAAGTTCATGACTTGCAGAGCTGGAGCTTGGAACCAGAAGGGGGTGCTGCCCCTGCTCATGGTCCTAAGTGCTCTATACAGTTCCCTGAGTTACTTATTTCCAAAAACTCCCTCCAACCATTTTTATCTTTCCTAAAACTTTAGCCAGGGAAGTTGGCTGCAAAGGCCATCGGAGGTGGGCTGCCCAAGAACTGAGGGTAGAGGCAGCAACAGTCAAGAACCTAAACACCTGCAATAATATCCTAATGACTATGTATGGGCCAAATGGGCACTTGAAACATCAGGGACCACTCTGTAAGGTACCATATTTCCCCACGTATAAGACGCACCTTAACTTTAGGTCCCGAAATTTGAAAAAGAAATGTATTACATAAAGTTATTGAACTCAAGTTTTATTTCATCATAAAATTCATACAACTCCTCATCACTGTCAAAACTCCTATCCATTAGTTTGTCCTCATTTGTGTCTGATGACAAATCACTGTCTTCATATATTGCCTCATCCTCAGTTCCATCTATGGCATTTGAAATGCCACACTTCTTAAATGACTTGACAACAATCTCAGTCTTGATATTATCCCAGGATCTTCTCACCCAGGTACAAACTTCTCCTATAGTTGGTTTCTTCACTCTTCCTGCTGGTGTCAAATTGTCCCCAGAAGACTTCATCCATTGGTTCCATTTATCTCTCATGGCAGCTTTGAATCAAGTGGTTAGAGCTGGGATATCAAGCCTCCAGTTATGACAGCAAGTTTTGTTTTTTGCTCTGCAGCAATCTTCTTTGTGTTTTTTGTTATGTTTGCCCTGAACTGATCAAGCACCAATAGCACAGGTTTGTATAAGAGCCCACCTGGTCTCCTTCTCCAAACTTTCTCAAACCAGATCTTCATCCCATCCTGATCCATCTAACTCTTGTCCTGAATGTGGACAATCACTCCCCAAGGAATGTCTTCTTTCGGCATTGTTTTGTGTTTGAAAATCAGCATAGGAGGCACCTTGGTTCCATCTGCACAACAAACTAGAACGACTGTATAACAGCTCTTTTCACGTCCACTTGTCTTTGCAGTTACAGTTTTCACCCCCTTCTTATCAACAGTTCTGTTACTTGAGACATCAAAACGAAGGGGAACTTCGCCCATATTTGCAATCTGCCGTCTGACATTGAATGACAAAACGATGAAATTCAAGGACCTTCTGCTCATAGTTTTCAGGCATCTTTTGGGCAAGTCTGGTGAGTATACACATGCTTAGTCCATTCTGTTTCATGAACCTGAAGCACTAATTATGCCCTCCTTTGATATCAGTAACTTCCTTTTCACCAGCCATTCTTCTTGCCTCATGCTGAACCATCTTTGTGGACATAGGAATTCCAATTGCCCTTTGCTCTTCAATCCATTTCTCTCTAAATCAGGCCGTTTTGCTGACTTGCCTTTCATGGCCTTCTTCTGCTGTGGTGTTTTCAGTAGGGTTTCTTCTTCCCGTAGCCAGTCTCGGATTGATTTCTCAGTTGGAGGAGGACCACACTTACGTTCAGCAGCAGAATTTCCATTCACTTTTACACACTGGATCACTTTTAACTTGAATTCAGCACTGTATGAAATTCTTTTCTGAGCCATTTCTGGGAGGAACGTGGCAAAACATAATCTACCATAACATACCGGCAACAAGTGTGAAACAATGAGCGCAAAGACAACAAGTGGAAAAAAGCAGGAAATGCAAGTTAAAAAATCTACAACCACTGTATAAGACGCACCCCAGTTTTTAGACCCCAAATTTTTCGAAAAAGGGTGCATCTTATACATGGGGAAATACAGTATATGATTGTCTCACCACTATGCTATACATTTGAAACTAATACAGAATAATATTGAATGCAAACTGTAACTGAAAAATAAAAAATACATATTTTTTTAAGAAAACGGACCTAGAGACTTGAACCCTTTCCTCCCCCTTGTCCACCCTCCGCCCCTGGGAGCCCTCTGAGAGAGCTGGTGGTTTGCACTTACCACAGAGCTCCATTTGTGTTTCATTTTATAATGGAAGGTTCCTCTTGACTCTGTCCCCTCAGCCACACCCAGGAAGGGTGGCTGAGCAGCAAGGCCGGCTCCACAGGTGCTGGTTTTAGCTCCAACAGCGTGTGAGCGCGGAGAGAGGCACCCGCCCCGCCCTGTGGCAGCTCCGATGTTTCTTCTCACCTACCTTCCTGGATGGATACCAATTGCCCAAGAAATAAATAAGTGCTAAATTTTCCACTTCTCTGAAAACATATTTGGCCACACCCTACACAATGCCAACAAGATGAGAAGAAATCATTTCATCAATAGCTCCGGCTTTCTAGGGTACAATTCCAATTAAAGTTAGACCTCAGGGCCTTCAAGAAAGGGCAAAAAATAAATAAACAAAAGGCATTTTTGGATTGGGGGAAGTGTTGGAGGGGAGGGCTAGGCATGGGGGTATGAAGTGGGGGGCACAGCAGGGTGCCAGCCCCTACAGAGACAAGGCTGCTGGGGACTTTTAATAGAGGCCACTGGCAGCCCTGGCCTCTGCTCCTGTTCATTCTGTTCTCTCCCTCGTCCCTCTGAATAATGTGCTTTCCTGCTCCTTCAATCTCAGCCCCCTTCTACATTAACATGTATATTGCTTGGTTAAGGGCAAACTGGCTGTACTTCTAAATAACTGAGAAATGTCAGGAAGGTGATGGGAGCGGGATGGATGAGGGGCTCACCCAAAGCTCCAGACTGCCTTTCTTGTTTACAAACAAATGCCCAACTGGCTTCCGCAGTTCTCTTTCCGACTGCACTGTCCTGAACAGAGGGGGGCAGCGCCCCCCGCCTGCAGCCTTGCTTCACCCTCCCCCAACCAGGCCACCTTGTGTTCACTGACAGCCCTCAGCTCTGTTTACTTCCTGGGGCCCAGGCACAACCGGAGGCCCTGAGGGCCACCGTCACTACCCTCAGGGAGCTCACAGACTCCAGAGATAGACACCACAAAGCCACAACTTATGTTAGTGCATTAAGTGCCCAGACATGGCAAGGGCAGAGCAGGGTGCTCTGGGAACACCAACAAGGAGCACTCCACTCAGATGGGTTCTGATCCAGGAAGACTTCCTGCAGGAGGTGAGCCTTGATTGAAGTGTGGATAAACTAATAAATGTTAGCCTGATGAATTAATCATTCAAACCCACATCCCCTCACCCCAGGGTCCATTATACTATGCTGTTTATTTTCCTTCCTGACATTTTCCAGTCATTCATACACAAATTAATAAATAAATTCAAAATATGTGCAAATTTTGGTTATTTATTCTCTTTCTAAAGCTGTGTCTCTCTCCATCTCAATGTAACCTCCAAGGGACCAAAAACACTGCATCCTGTTAACTGCTCTAGCTTCAGCATCTTGCATCATGTCGGGCATATAATAAGAGTTCAATATTATTTGTTGAATTTAAGGATGACAGGGTGGATAGGAGAGCGTGCTGGAGGCAGAGGGACCTGTATCTGCAGAGGCGGAGCCATGAGGTGAGGTGGGGCATGGGGCCATCCTTCAGAGGCTCCCTGGGGCTGGAGTGAGGGCGGGTGAGGGAGGAACAGTGGAGGACCAGGCAAGGGCCAGGGCGGCAGAGCTCCCGAGATGCTGGAAGGCTTTCAGATTTTAAGGGAAAGGCCGTGGGAGCCATTGAAGGTTTGTAAGCAGGGGGAGTGGATGATGGGACTTGCTCTTTAGGAAAATTGTACGAGGAGGAGAGGAGAGCCTGGAGGACCAGGTGGCAGCTGGGAAACCGAGGAGCTGGCAGCCCTGACCCAGGAGAGAAGGCTGAGTGCCAGAACCACCTGTCCCTTCATGGGAGGGCAGCCTGGGGGCTTTGAGGAGCCGCCCTGGACTGGGAGTCAGGACCTGGCCCCTGGGCAGCTTACACATTCTTGCTGGTCTGGAAGGAAAAGAAGGGGAGAGAAAGGACTACATTCCCGTTCGGAAGGTGTGGCCAGGACCTCTGGTTTGGCGTCAGCTTGTCCCCCCCCCCCCCGCATTGCCCTCTGGGGCCAAAATAATGACACTACCAACAGTCCTAAGCACCCTTTCCATGCCAGGTTTGTGTTCCAGGATTCGATACACCTTATTTAATCCCACAGCACACTCAGAAAGTGCCTACTCCACAGGAGGTGCTCGGTATACAACAGCTGTGTGACGGCTGTCCCCCTTGTCATCGCTGACTTCACTGGCGATGTCATATCCTTGTAACAGACACAGGAGGTGCAAGATGAAGGTATCATCCCTCACGTCACAGATATGGGCGCTGAGGTCAAAAGGAGCTGTCACTTTCACAAAGACACATAGTTAAAAGAAACAAAAGAAATGTAGTTTAGTCCAGTTAATAAGAGCAGAATCCCAGCTGAAAAAGAGAGGAAAAGACACTTTCATCGAGGCAGGCCCTGAGCTGTGCACTTCCCCATCGTCTCTCCCAGTGACGTTTCACAAACAGGTGCACTGGGTGGTATTGTCCCCCTTCTGTTTGCAGAGAGAAAAGAGACACAGAGAGGCGATGGGACTCACTGAAAGTCACACAGCAAGTACAAGGAAGAGCCAGAGTTTAATCTGAAATTTCTCTGACTCCAAGGTTCATGTTCATCCAATTCTGTCTCCCTGCTGGGACGCTGAGTGTAAATTCCCTGGGTCTATTACTTCACCCCACAGTTATTTATTTCACCCTTTCCCCATTCCTGGTGCTGAGGTCTGCACCCAAATATGTCCCCTTTCTTCCTTGCTAGGGTGCAGAGGAAAGGCTGTTTCTGGCTGGGGCTGGTGGTTTCAGGACCTGGGCCATCTGTACGGCTCGCAGGACAATGCCAGGGACCTTCTGCCAGCTGGAAGAGGAGGGGACACCCCTAGTTACTGCCTTCACCGTTTTCCCCAAAGGGCCACTGCTGCTCATAACACTTACCTTGCAGCCTTCAGGCTTCCGGCTAAATACTGATGCTGACCTTCCAGAAGCATGCATGCACACCCCAGCGGTCCAGTCCGGGACAGCCACCAGGCAGCCTGGGGCAGAGCCCGCGGTGCTCTCGGGCAGAGCTGTGGGTGCAGACCCAGCTCCTCCTCCAGGAGTTCTGTGCCGTTGCACCTGTCTGAGCCTCCCTGACCCTCCTTGTTAAACTAGGTGATGACGCACTTCACCGGGTTGAGGCCCTTGGATTCACTGCCCTGAATTTCTGAGGGTGTGCGGACAGGCCTGGTTATTAAAGCCTCCCTTCTTTTCTTCTCAGGAGGTTGCTGAGAGCCGAGGAGGCTCAGTCTTGTGCAGAGGCAGAGTGCTCAGCGTCTGCCCACCCACACTGTAAGGCTGTCTCCTCGGTCTGCCCGTGGGTCTGCGGTGCCAGGCTGCTGCATGGCAAGCAACAGCCACTAGCCAGCGGCACAGCTTTGGAACACCCTCAGAGTCCCCGGCCTCCTCCCTCAGGCAGGAGTGCAGGCCAGTCGCCCAGCACTGCCCAGCACCACTCAGATCCCACATCTGCAGGCCGAGACTGGGCACCGGGGAGGAGCACAGCCTGGGCGCATTTCTCAGACCTTTTTGGTCAGAAAGCCAATGCTTCAGGGGGACGTCGTGCATGCTCTCATCACCCACCAAGGAGTGTTTTAACGTCTTCTGGACCAACTTTCTTTCACTCTCACTACTCAGAGTCATTCAGGCCAAAGAGAAAGAATAAGCTATGATGGAGAGTATGAAAATCACAATGGGATAGTGTGAGCTAGCTCATCTTTGTCATTTCATCACGCACTTCTCACCAACACATATTTAATGAATACCTGCTGAGTCCACACTACTTTGCCAGGTGCAAAAGAGGTGCCCTGGCTCCAAAAAGCCCATATTCAAGGCAAAGCAGTAGAACGTGTTTTCATGAGAAACTTGAAAATATAAAAGCTCAATGCCTCCTAGGTGAATGATGAGAGCTGTGCAGACAGAAGGGCGGGCAGGTTAGAGCCCCGGGTTGACCCGTCCATCCTCTGTGGTCTGCGCCTTCCTCCCCACCTCAGCTGCCCTGTCTCCCCTGTTCCTCACCACCCCCACCCCCACCCCCTCCCACCCCCACCCCCTCCCACCCCCACCCCCACCACCTACCACCCCCACCACCTCCCACCCCCACCCCCACCCCCTACCCCACCCCCTCCCACCCCCACCCCCACCCCCACCCCCTCCCACCACCACCCCCTCCCACCCCCCGACTCAGGGAGGAGCTCTGTGGTCAGTGGGCCCAGCCTACCCCTTTAAGCTCCTCCCACAAAGAACAGCATAAACACAGGCTCCATCTTGCCACTCCCTCCTCATATGGCTTCTCACTTGAGAATGGGGCCCAAGCTCCCAGACAGCCTACTATCACTCGGGACTAACCTAACCATGAGTGTGCCTCTGCTCTTGTTTGTTGTTGCCTCTGCTCTTGTTCCTCACATGGCAGAAAGGGCAAGGCAGCTGTCTTTTATAAGGGGTCTCTTTTATAAGGACAGCAGTCCAACTCATGAGAGCTCCACCATCATGACCTAATCACCTCCCAAAGGCCCCACATACTAATACCATCTCAGTGGGGGTTAGGTTTCAACTTACAAAATTGGGACAACACAGCATTCAGACTTTAGCAATGCTCTCCATCTGCCTCGGAAAAAGCCCTTCACTACAACACTCCACAGCCTTCCTCTTCTCCTCTCCTTACTTATTAAGATTTGTCTCACCCTCAAGGCACAGCTCAAGTCAGAACGAATGACCCAGTTCTCCTGCCCTTTCATTGTTCCTGTCTTTCGGCGGCAATACTACACTGTCTACTTTAATTAAAATAAGTTGTTTACACATCTGTTTCTCTCACTGAACAGAAAGCTCCCCCAGGGCAAGAGCATATTTTATCTGGGTGAGTCGCAGGTCCTTAGTGCCCTAACGTGTTTGTGTATCAGTAGACCGGGGAGCTCATTAGGAATGCAGAGTCTCAGACCCTAGTTTTAGCAAGATCCCTAGGTGCTTTGCATGCACAGTAATGTATGATAAGCTCTATCTACAGAACACCTCATGCACAGTGCTTGCAGTCTGAGGTCTTTCAGAGCGTTTGATGAATGAATAAGTGAGTGACTATGGAAAGGATCATCAAAGACTACTCATAGCTTTATCCACAGCTGTTCCTGAAACCTGGAGATCCTTCATAGCTGTTTAAATAGAGTTATCCACACAGCAAAAACCCCTCCCACACTCTCCTCTAACATTATTTCTCTACCTCCTCCTCCAGAATCAGGCACCTGCCACCTCCCATGGACAGCCATGTCCCCAGCTCAAAAATGCAATTAGAAAAAATGGTCTTGACAGCAGTTCATCCATAACCTACCCCAAAGCCATGCCTGTGCAGGGCAGGTAGTTCATCAGGGGCTGTGAGTGATGGTCCAGCCAGTGGGCCACAGCAGAAGGCAGCCCACTCTTATTCATCATCCTTCCCTCATAACCCTGCAGACCTCACAGCAAGGCAGGGATGGCCCCTGCCACGTCTGCAGGCGGCGGCTGCTCTTTGTCAGCCTCCGCACTGCTTCCCCTCCAGGCAGCACTGCTCTCCTAGCTTCCAGAATCAGAAGACTTCCGCAAACCTTCTGGAAAACCCCCATGAGACAGGCTTGTCATTGGGGTGTAACAAGGACAGCAGGTTAATTTTATGCATCAACATGACTGGCTAAGGGATGCCCAGGTAGTTGGTGTAACATCATTTCTGTGTCTGTGAGGGTGTTTCCAAAAGACATTATTAGCATTTGACTCAGTGGACTAAGTTAAGAGATCACCCTCACTAGTGCGGGCATCATCCAATCTATTCAGGGTCCAGACAGAAGGGGAAGGTAGAGGAAAGGTGAGTCTGCTCTCTGCTTACACGTCTCTTGGCCTTGTACATCAGAGGCCTGCTGCCAGGCCTCAGTATTCAGACGGGGACTTACACCATTGGCTCACCTGGTTCTCAGGCCTCCAGGCCGGGACTGAGCTGCTCCACCAGCTTTCCTGGGCCTCCCACTTGAAGATGGCAGATCCTAGGACTCCTCAGTCTCCACAATCTCATCAGCCCATTCCTCATAAAACACATCTCTTTCTATGTTTCTGTGTGTATTCTACTGGCTCTGTTTCTCTGGAGAATGCCGACTTATACAATGCCACACTCTCATTCCCTTCACACTCCTGGGAAACTGTAGAGACGAAAAGGTGGCACATAAAGCAACTAGTGATCATCATCTGAAAATAAGTCAGACTTGTGGAATCCTAGGGTCAGAAAGACCACTGAGACTACCCTCCCTCACACATGCACTTTCAATGAATCAACCAAAGACCACACATATGAGCAAATGAAAGAAAAGAAGTCGCCATATTATGTACATTACTTTGATTCTGTGGAATGTTTTACCTCTTTCAAATGGCTTTTATACCTGTAATCCTCTGAGCCAGGCAGACAGAAACTATTAGCTACATTTTACAGATGGGGAACCTGGGATCTAGGAATTGCAAAAATTGTTAAAATTAGTATTTTAAAAGGAAAAGTCAGGCCCCCTTACCCCTCCTTTCTGCAGAGAATGGAAAGAGAAGAATGCAGGAGCTTCCTGGCTTACAAGGACAACTGGGTCATCTAGTCATAGTTTAGCTGATTCCTAGAATTCTCTGAAAGGGTGCCTGGGGCCACTTGCCACACAGAGCAAAGAAGATAGAACTTCGCTGTAAACCTTAGAAAACAATGTTTATGTACCTTAATCAAGAATTCCTATACCCGGACTCACCCTAAAGTCATGAGAGTGATGTATACCTCTAGACAAAAGAATCATGAGCCCACTCCCCTTGCTTGAAAAACCTCTATTCTGTAATATTTTATATGCTTTCTAATAATCGTCCCTTTTGAAATTCTTTATATGTATAAAAACTTGTAAACTAAGAAAGCAGGGACTAGCTTAATAGGTTTCCTAATAAGCTAGCCCCAACACTTTTAGCAAAGGTAATTTCATTTAGCTTCTCTCCTTATCCTAAGCTAACCATTTCATTTCCCACTACTGTGGGAATAGGGATAGGTTGTAAACCCTAGAAGATTTGGGAATGTCTTTGATATGAAGGACATTTATCACTACTGTATTATCTTGTGGTCTTGATGTGTAGGAATGTTTTTTCCTTTTTTTTTTTTTTTTTTTTTTTTTTTTTACAGGGACAGAGAGAAAGTCAGAGAGAGGGATAGATAGGGACAGACAGACAGGAACGGAGAGAGATGAGAAGCATCAATCATTAGTTTTTCGTTGTGACACCTTAGTTGTTCATTGATTACTTTCTCATATGTGCCTTGACTGTGGGCCTTCAGCAGATCAAGTAACCCCTTGCTCAAGCCAGCAACCTTGGGTCCAAGCTGGTGAGCTTTGCTCAAACCAGATGAGCCTGCGTTCAAGCTGGTGACCTCGGGGTCTCAAACTTGGGTCCTTCCGCATCCCAGTCCGACGCTCTATCCACTGTACCACCGCATCTGACGCTCTATCCACTGTGCCACCGCCTGGTCAGGCTGTTTTTTCCTTTTAATAGATCTTATAGATAGATGTTGTAAGCTTATCATTAAATGATTTTTGTACCATGCTCCCCCCCCTTCCCCCTCCTTCCCAAATAGTATGTGATCATGTCTATATAACCAGTCTCAGAGCTATATTCTGGGCTGCATGATTTGGGTTAGCTATACACCAATACCCTGTGTATGTCATTGGCTTAATAATAATAAAACTCCTCCTAAAATTTCTTCTGTAACCTGCCTTGGTGTCTCTATGTAACCCGCGGATTACGCTACTTTATAACAAAGCTAAACCTCTCCTCATTTTCTGTCGTTTATATCCTCTCTGTGTCAGAACAGATTTTTTAGACGCTTAAGAAGAAACCATGTTTACCTAATGACTAGCATTTGAAGTTTCACTGTAGAAGCATTTCCACATTTAGTAAAAAAATCACATTCTGAAAACATGTTATGACAATTTAAATACTTCAATTTATGAAGAAAATCACCATTTTCAGGTTTTACTTGCTCAATAAACTTATATTGAACATTTTAAAGACTCATAACTACTCCTATACATGTGAATATAAAGTATGAAGGAAATCAGGGACTGTGTAGGCACAGGAAGAGATGTCATGCCAAGAAGCAGAAGTGAGCTAGTCACTATCACTGGCCTTAAATTTGCCTCCAGGCTTCCTAGCAGGCAAAGTGAAAAGGGGAAAAAGGTGCATTGTGAGATCATGTTGTCAGAGGAAAGAAAGAGCATGTTTATTCACAAGATACGGATGCCTCCTAGTCCTCGCACTGTGTGGACTGATAAGTGAAATTTATCGGTAGGGTCTAAGGAAATGAAAGTAAGACAGTATATGAGCTCTTCCGCAGTGACCAAGGGGGCATTCAGAAACACTTCTTATTTTAAAGCTTTGCATTTGAATTAGATTCAGTGTCTTGTCCCAAGTGAAATATCTCATTGAGACTTCAGAGATTCTTTGATCTCCTGTGGCTACCAGTAAAATTCCTTCCTCCCTTTCTCAACCAAAGGTTTGCAAGAATAGTCCACATTCGCAGTCCCTGCTTCCACACTTCTGTTCACCCCTTCATTCCCCCAGACCACACTTCTGTAACTCTCCTCTGAAGGTGGCTCTCCATAGTGACGTCTGTGTACACACCAACGGGCATATTTGTACTTTCTAGGATCTGATACTTTCCCGTCCTGGCTGGGGGAGCACCCGCTGCCCTGGCTCTCCTGCTGGTGCCTGTGGCTGTTTATTCTTTGACTCCTGGGGGCTTTTCTCTCGCTGAGAAGTTCCCAGCCCCTGAACACTTTCTCCCTCCATGAGCCTCCACCCTGTCAGGTGTTAACCACTACTGGGAGCCGAGGAGCTTCAAATCTCCATCTCCAGCCAGATTTTCCCATTTCTCCTCCGTCAGATTTGTCTACACACAAGTACCTGCGGGATGCCTGCACCCAGGAGTCCCCAAACCCTTGACTCAGCATTTCTAAACTAAGTGTCTGCTGGCTGTGCCCATCTCCTGCCCTCGGCACCCACACACAGCGCCCGGTGCTCCCACTCTCTCCATCACCAGCTGTGCCCATCTCCTGCTCTCAGCACCCACACACAGCGCCCAGTGCTCCAACTCCCTCCCTCACCGGCTGTGCCCATCTCCTGCCCTCGGCACCCACACACAGCGCCCGCTGCTCCCACTCTCTCCATCACCAGCTGTGCCCATCTCCTGCTCGCAGCACCCACACACAGCGCCCAGTGCTCCAACTCTCTCCCTCACCGGCTGTGCCCATCTCCTGCTCTCGGCACCCACACACAGCGCCCGGTGCTCCCACTCTCTCCATCACCGGCTGTGCCCATCTCCTGCTCTCGGCACCCACACACAGCGCCCGGTGCTCCCACTCTCTCCCTCACCGGCTGTGCCCATCTCCTGCCCTAGGCACCCACACACAGCACCCTGTGCTCCCACTCTCTCCATCACCGGCTGTGCCCATCTCCTGCCCTCGGCACCCACACACAGCGCCCTGTGCTCCCACTCTCTCCCTCACCGGCTGTGCCCATCTCCTGCCCTCGGCACCCACACACAGCGCCCTGTGCTCCCACTCTCTCCCTCACCGGCTGCGCCCATCTCCTGCTCTTGGCACCCACACACAGCGCCCGGTGCTCCAACTCTCTCCATCACTGGCTGTGCCCATCTCCTGCCCTCGGCACCCAAACACAGCGCCCGGTGCTCCCACTCTCTCCCTCACCGGCTGTGCCCATCTCCTGCTCTCGGCATCCACACACAGCGCCCTGTGCTCCCACTCTCTCCATCACTGCTGTGCCCATCTCCTGCCCTCGGCACCCACACACAGCGCCCTGTGCTCCCACTCTCTCCATCACCGGCTGTGCCCATCTCCTGCTCTCGGCACCCACACACAGCGCCCTGTGCTCCCACTCTCTCCCTCACCGGCTGTGCCCATCTCCTGCTCTCAGCACCCACACACAGCGCCCGGTGCTCCAACTCTCTCCCTCACCGGCTGTGCCCATCTCCTGCTCTCGGCACCCACACACAGCGCCCGGTGCTCCAACTCTCTCCCTCACCGGCTGTGCCCATCTCCTGCTCTCGGCACCCACACACAGCGCCCGGTGCTCCAACTCTCTCCATCACCGGCTGTGCCCATCTCCTGCTCTCGGCACCCACACACAGCGCCCGGTGCTCCCACTCTCTCCCTCACCGGCTGTGCCCATCTCCTGCCCTAGGCACCCACACACAGCGCCCGGTGCTCCCACTCTCTCCATCACCGGCTGTGCCCATCTCCTGCCCTCGGCACCCACACACAGCGCCCGGTGCTCCAACTCTCTCCATCACTGGCTGTGCCCATCTCCTGCCCTCGGCACCCACACACAGCGCCCGGTGCTCCCACTCTCTCCATCACCGGCTGTGCCCATCTCCTGCTCTCAGCACCCACACACAGCGCCCGGTGCTCCAACTCTCTCCATCACCGGCTGTGCCCATCTCCTGCCCTCGGCACCCACACACAGCGCCCGGTGCTCCCACTCTCTCCCTCACCGGCTGTGCCCATCTCCTGCCCTCGGCACCCACACACAGCGCCCGGTGCTCCCACTCTCTCCCTCACCAGCTGTGCCCATCTCCTGCTCTCGGCATCCACACACAGTGCCCGGTGCTTTCACTCTCTACCTCACTGGCTGTGCCCATCTCCTGCCCTCGGCACCCACACACAGCGCCCGGTGCTCCCACTCTCTCCATCACCGGCTGTGCCCATCTCCTGCTCTCGGCACCCACACACAGCGCCCGGTGCTCCCACTCTCTCCATCACCGGCTGTGCCCATCTCCTGCCCTCGGCACCCACACACAGCGCCCTGTGCTCCCACACTCTCCATCACCGGCTGTGCCCATCTCCTGCCCTCGGCACCCACACACAGCGCCCGGTGCTCCAACTCTCTCCATCACCGGCGGTGCCCATCTCCTGCCCTCGGCACCCACACACAGCGCCCGGTGCTCCCACTCTCTACCTCACCGGCTGTGCCCATCTCCTGCTCTCGGCACCCCCACACAGCGCCCTGTACTCCCACTCTCTCCCTCACCGGCTGTGCCCATCTCCTGCCCTCGGCACCCACACACAGCGCCCGGTGCTCCCACTCTCTCCCTCACCGGCTGTGCCCATCTCCTGCCCTCGGCACCCAGACACAGCGCCCTGTGCTCCCACTCTCTCCATCACCGGCTGTGCCCATCTCCTGCCCTCGGCACCCACACACAGCGCCCTGTGCTCCCACTCTCTCCATCACCGGCTGTGCCCATCTCCTGCCCTCGGCACCCACACACAGCGCCCGGTGCTCCAACTCTCTCCCTCACCGGCTGTGCCCATCTCCTGCCCTCGGCACCCACACACAGCGCCCGGTGCTCCAACTCTCTCCATCACCGGCTGTGCCCATCTCCTGCTCTCGGCACCCACACACAGCGCCCGGTGCTCCAACTCTCTCCCTCACCGGCTGTGCCCATCTCCTGCCCTCGGCACCCACACACAGCGCCCGGTGCTCCCACTCTCTCCATCACCGGCTGTGCCCATCTCCTGCCCTCGGCACCCACACACAGCGCCCGGTGCTCCCACTCTCTCCATCACCGGCTGTGCCCATCTCCTGCCCTCGGCACCCACACACAGCGCCCGGTGCTCCCACTCTCTCCATCACCGGCTGTGCCCATCTCCTGCCCTCGGCACCCACACACAGCGCCCGGTGCTCCCACTCTCTCCCTCACCGGCTGTGCCCATCTCCTGCCCTCGGCACCCACACACAGCGCCCGGTGCTCCCACTCTCTCCATCACCGGCTGTGCCCATCTCCTGCTCTCGGCACCCACACACAGCGCCCGGTGCTCCCACTCTCTCCATCACCGGCTGTGCCCATCTCCTGCCCTCGGCACCCACACACAGCGCCCGGTGCTCCCACTCTCTCCCTCACCGGCTGTGCCCATCTCCTGCCCTCGGCACCCACACACAGCGCCCGGTGCTCCAACTCTCTCCATCACCGGCTGTGCCCATCTCCTGCCCTCGGCACCCACACACAGCGCCCGGTGCTCCAACTCTCTCCCTCACCGGCTGTGCCCATCTCCTGCTCTCGGCACCCACACACAGCGCCCGGTGCTCCCACTCTCTCCATCACCGGCTGTGCCCATCTCCTGCCCTCGGCACCCACATACAGCGCCCAGTGCTCCAACTCTCTCCATCACCGGCTGTGCCCATCTCCTGCCCTCGGCACCCACACACAGCGCCCGGTGCTCCCACTCTCTCCATCACCGGCTGTGCCCATCTCCTGCTCTCGGCACCCACACACAGCGCCCGGTGCTCCCACTCTCTCCCTCACCGGCTGTGCCCATCTCCTGCTCTCGGCACCCACACACAGCGCCCGGTGCTCCCACTGTCTCCCTCACCGGCTGTGCCCATCTCCTGCTCTCGGCATCCACACACAGCGCCCTGTGCTCCCACTCTCTCCCTCACCGGCTGTGCCCATCTCCTGCTCTCAGCACCCACACACAGCGCCTGGTGCTCCAACTCTCTCCCTCACCGGCTGTGCCCATCTCCTGCTCTTGGCACCCACACACAGCGCCCGGTGCTCCAACTCTCTCCATCACCGGCTGTGCCCATCTCCTGCCCTCGGCACCCACACACAGCGCCCGGTGCTCCCACTCTCTCCCTCACCGGCTGTGCCCATCTCCTGCTCTCGGCATCCACACACAGCGCCCTGTGCTCCCACTCTCTCCCTCACCGGCTGTGCCCATCTCCTGCTCTCAGCACCCACACACAGCGCCCGGTGCTCCCACTCTCTCCCTCACCGGCTGTGCCCATCTCCTGCCCTCGGCACCCACACACAGCGCCCGGTGCTCCAACTCTCTCCCTCACCGGCTGTGCCCATCTCCTGCTCTCGGCACCCACACACAGCGCCCGGTGCTCCCACTCTCTCCCTCACCGGCTGTGCCCATCTCCTGCTCTCGGCACCCACACACAGCGCCCGGTGCTCCCACTCTCTCATCACCGGCTGTGCCCATCTCCTGCTCTCAGCACCCACACACAGCGCCCGGTGCTCCCACTCTCTCATCACCGGCTGTGCCCATCTCCTGCCCTCAGCACCCACACACAGCGCCCGGTGCTCCCACTCTCTCATCACTGGCTGTGCCCATCTCCTGCTCTCGGCACCCACACACAGCGCCCTGTGCTCCCACTCTCTCCATCACCGGCTGTGCCCATCTCCTGCCCTTGGCACCCACACACAGCGCCCGGTGCTCCCACTCTCTCCCTCACCGGCTGTGCCCATCTCCTGCCCTCGGCACCCACACACAGCGCCGGTGCTCCAACTGTCTCCATCACCGGCTGTGCCCATCTCCTGCCCTCGGCACCCACACACAGCGCCCGGTGCTCCCACTCTCTCCCTCACCGGCTGTGCCCATCTCCTGCCCTCGGCACCCACACACAGCACCCGGTGCTCCCACTCTCTCCATCACCAGCTGTGCCCATCTCCTGCTCTCAGCACCCACACACAGCGCCCTGTGCTCCCACTCTCTCCCTCACCGGCTGTGCCCATCTCCTGCCCTCGGCACCCACACACAGCGCCCGGTGCTCCCACTCTCTCCCTCACCGGCTGTGCCCATCTCCTGCCCTAGGCACCCACACACAGTGCCCTGTGCTCCCACTCTCTCCCTCACCGGCTGTGCCCATCTCCTGCTCTCAGCACCCACACACAGCGCCCTGTGCTCCCACTCTCTCCCTCACCGGCTGTGCCCATCTCCTGCTCTCAGCACCCACACACAGCGCCCGGTGCTCCAACTCTCTCCCTCACCGGCTGTGCCCATCTCCTGCTCTTGGCACCCACACACAGAGCCCGGTGCTCCAACTCTCTCCATCACTGGCTGTGCCCATCTCCTGCCCTCGGCACCCACACACAGCGCCCGGTGCTCCCACTCTCTCCCTCACCGGCTGTGCCCATCTCCTGCTCTCGGCACCCACACACAGCGCCCGGTGCTCCAACTCTCTCCCTCACCGGCTGTGCCCATCTCCTGCTCTTGGCACCCACACACAGAGCCCGGTGCTCCAACTCTCTCCATCACTGGCTGTGCCCATCTCCTGCCCTCGGCACCCACACACAGCGCCCGGTGCTCCCACTCTCTCCCTCACCGGCTGTGCCCATCTCCTGCTCTCGGCATCCACACACAGCGCCCGGTGCTCCCACTCTCTCCCTCACCGGCTGTGCCCATCTCCTGCCCTCGGCACCCACACACAGCGCCCGGTGCTCCCACTCTCTCCATCACCGGCTGTGCCCATCTCCTGCCCTCGGCACCCACACACAGCGCCCGGTGCTCCAACTCTCTCCATCACCGGCTGTGCCCATCTCCTGCCCTCGGCACCCACACACAGCGCCCGGTGCTCCAACTCTCTCCCTCACCGGCTGTGCCCATCTCCTGCCCTCGGCACCCACACACAGCGCCCGGTCCTCCACTCTCTCCCTCACTGGCTGTGCCCATCTCCTGCCCTCGGCACCCACACACAGCACCCGGTGCTCCCACTCTCTCCCTCACCGGCTGTGCCCATCTCCTGCCCTCGGCACCCACACACAGCGCCCGGTGCTCCCACTCTCTCCCTCACCGGCTGTGCCCATCTCCTGCTCTCAGCACCCACACACAGCGCCCGGTGCTCCCACTCTCTCCCTCACCGGCTGTGCCCATCTCCTGCTCTCAGCACCCACACACAGCGTCCGGTGCTCCCACTCTCTCCCTCAGCCCAAGTCTGCTCCCTTGTCTCCGCTTCCATAGAGCAACCAAGTCCTGCTGCCTTTGCTTCCCAGCCATACCTCAAAGGCGGCCCATTCTCTCTCCCTGCTTCTTCCTTTTCCCCCAATTACTGCCTGTGACTCAGGTTGGCAGTCCCTTCTCAGAAGTTTCATTTAGCCACCGAGGTTAGAAGGGGGCTCCTTTCTGTGCCCTTGTCACCTTCCACTGGTCTCAGTCACTCCACTACACAGTACCTTACTTTGGTTTGTCCATGTGCCTGTCTCCCCAGAGAGAGCAAGCAATTTCTATGCTACATTGCCCCTTATTGATCTCTGTAACCTCTCCTTAACCCCAGAAGGTGCCTGGCATAGAGTATACACTCAAGTGTCTGATCGGGAAATAAAGAGGAGAAGGAAGGAAGGAGGGAGGGAGGGAGGGAGGGAGGGAGGGAGGGAGGGAGGGAGGGAGGAGGGAAGGAAGGAAGGAAGGAAGGAAGGAAGGAAGGAAGGAGGGAGGGAGGGAGGGAGGGAGGGAAGGAAGGAAGGAAGGAGGGAAGGAAAGAGGAAGGAAGGGAGGAAGGAAGGAAGGAAGGAAGGAAGGAAGGAAGGAAGGAAGGAAGGAAGGAAGGAGTATCTTTATAGCAGAATTGGGATTGGAATCTAGATCCCCTTCACCCACTTCCATGGTGCCTCCCCGTCCCTCTGCCGCAGTCAGTGCAGCCAAATTCTCTCTCCCCCAGGTCCTGCTGGAAGAGGGGGAAGGCAGAGACTCAAAGGGATAATCAGGGCAAAAAACTCTGGTGCGGCCTGAGCAGACTCCCCAGAGGACCCAGAGGAAGGTAATGATGGTTAACCAGGGGGGTGATGACAGAAAGGCCATGCCAGGCCTCTGGCGCAGAGACACCCCTTAAAACCCTATGCATGTGTGTGTGTATGTGTGCATGCATGCACGCATGGGCAGGGGGCATGTTACAGGGAGGGAAGAAGGCAGAGCTCTGAGCACTGAGGGAGAAACAAGGCTAGACTGACTTGAAAGTGGCCAGCCAGATGGAACCAGGTAGGACTGCGACAGGAATGTTCACAGAAGGGAAGTGTTGCTCAGTGGGGGGCTGGTGGCCTGGGGCCAGGGTCCAGAGAGAGCAAGAGGTAGTCCAGGTTGCCAGGTGACCATGCAGGCTGCAGAAAATTTCTGTTCGGGAAGGCCTTCCTGATGGCAGGGATGCCTTTCCCCATTGATCCTCTTTTCTTTCTTCCATCCCTCCTCTTTCTCTCTTTCTCGGGGAACATGTAGTGAACACCTGTTTCCTCTACTCGGCTTCAGTAACAAAATTACATCCACTATCCACCCATCCTGAGGGACATGCACACTTGTACTCTGAAGGGTGTGCAGCTGGGGCCCGGCTGGGAGTGTGGCCCGCCATCCACCCATCCTGAGGGACATGCACACTTGTACTCTGAAGGGTGTGCAGCTGAGGCCTGGCTGGGAGTGTGGCCCGCCATCCACCCATCCTGAGGGACATGCACACTTGTACTCTGAAGGGTGTGCAGCTGGGGCCCGGCTGAGAGTGTGGTGACAGTAGAGGGACAGTCATTGGCCAGCTCCTCTGCCTCTCCCGGAGGCTTCTTCACCCAGGTTGTCAGCTGGACAAAAGCAGCCCAGGGCCTACAGGTGGACAATTAACCTCAGGCTGGACAGACGCCCTGGTAGACCAGGTAGAAATTGGGAAATGCTTTTCCCCAAAGTCTATTCCTTTCTTTTATATCAAAGGCATTAATCCAGGCTCAGGAGACCTGAATTTCAGCCTTGTTATTTCAGATAAATCCCTGTGACCTCAGGGCCCATTAACTTCCCATGGATAAGAAGACAGTACCCCAATGTCACCGTTATGTGGCAGGAAGGGAGCTACCTTGAACATCCTCTGAAATTACAGATCCTCACACTCCCCCAGGATGACCACAGTGGCTGACCTTTGGTCCCAAAACCTCCTTGTTCTTTTTGAGTCCCAAGAAAGGACCCTGTGTGAACCAGGGTGGAGCAGATCTCAGAGTATCTGACTGACCAGGCACCTGAAAATCTATACTATATAATACAGTATAACACATTTCCTGCAATAAGATTTTTCATAATCATAGATTGAGTTCAAAAAGGAATTTGAAACTATGTGGTTCCCAGAGCCTCTGCAAAAGCCTTAGACTCCTCTCAGCGAAACCCTTCCCGGCTTTTAAAGAAAGGGAGGAGGCATCAAAGACTTGAAGTTCTGAGAGTCCAGCCGATCTCAGCTCCGCTGTTAGGCTTGTCCTGGGATCCCTCCATCCTGAAGTTTAATCTACCAGGTTCCCCATTTTGTGTGAAGCCCTGGGGTAGGGATTGGATGGGTGACCCAAAGAGGTAGGTTCTTTAGATGGGGGCAGAGCTAACATATGTGACATCATCCAAAGGACAGTAGAGTATTGGTCCAGACAGTCAGGGCCATGGACAGCCAGAGAAACAGGTCAGTGAGGGCAGGAGTCTCTGAGAAGGCTTCCTGGAAAAGGAGAAGTTGACTTGGGTTCAAAAGGATTTAGATAGGTGAGAAGAAAGAAAGGCATTATAGGAAAGAGTTTAACCGGTGGTGGTACAGTGGATAGAGCATCAACCTGGGACACTGAGGCCTCAGGTTCAAAACCCCAGTGTCACCAACTTAAGCATGGGCTCATCAGCTTGAGCTCACCAGGTTGTGTGTGAGGTCATCAACATGATCCCATGGCTGATGGTTTGATCCCAAGGTCACCAGCTTGAGCAAGGGGTCAATAGTTTGGCTAGAGCCCCCAGTCAAGGAACATATGAGAAACAATCAATGAACAACTAAAGTGACCCAACTACGAGTTGATGCTTCTCATCGCTCTCCCTTCCTGTCTTTCTGTGTGTCTTGCACACACACTTAAAAAAAAAAAAAAAAGGCACTATTGCCTGACCAGGCGGTGACACAGTGGATTGAGCATCGGACTGGGACACAGAGGACCCAGGTTCGAAACCCCAAAATTGCCGGCTTGAGCACAAGTTCACCAGTTTGAGCATGAGGTCACTGGCTTGAAGCCCAAGGTTGTTGGTTTGAGCAAGGGTTCACTCGTTCTGCTGTAGCCCCTTGGTCAAGGCACATATGAGAAAGCAATCAATGAATAACTAAGGTGTCACAATGAAGAATTGATGCTTCTTATCTCTCTCCCTTCCTGTCTGTTTGTCCCTATCTGTCCCCCTCTCTCTCTCTGTCCAAAAAAAAAAAAAAAAAAAAAGGCACTATAAGAACAAGAAGAGGCCCTGGCCGGTTGGCTCAGCGGTAGAGCGTCGGCCTGGTGTATGGAAGTCCCGGGTTCGATTTCCGGCCAGGGCACACAGGAGAGGCGCCCATCTGCTTCTCCACCCTTCCCCCTCTCCTTCCTCTCTGTCTCTCTCTTCCCCTCCTGCAGCCGAGGCTCCATTGGAGCAAAGATGGCCCCGGGCGCTGGGGATGGCTCTGTGGCCTCTGCCTCAGGCGCTAGAATGGCTCTGGACACAACAGAGGGACGCCCCAGAGGGACAAAGCATCGCCCCCTGGTGGGCATGCCAGGTGGATCCCGGTTGGGCGCATGCGGGAGTCTGTCTGACTGCCTCCCCATTTCCAGCTTCGGAAAAATGAAAAAAAAAAAAAAAAAAGAACAAGAAGAAGCTCAAGAAAAGGTAAAAATAATTTCAAATGCAATCTTTAGATGTATTAGAACATGAGACTGTCTGAGTAAAAAGGAGCCTGGTTACGTAAGGCTTTCAAAGTCAGGCAGGGGATTGGGGAGCCATGACAGAGAGGAGTGTGGAAAGAACCCTGGCTTTGGACTTGGCCCGCCTGGGCTTGAATCCTGCTTCTGCCTATGAATTGGATAACCTTGAGTAACTTTTTTAGCATGTCTGAGCCTTTTCTCTATGTGTATTGTCAGAAAAAACTCTCGACTTTTGAGTTTGGTGTTGATTTTTTGGAGGTGCTTTGTGTCATATCTTATGGTCACCCGCTTCCTATTCAAAAAATAACTCAACCAGTGCACAGCAAGGATCAGCCTGGTGAGATGAAAACACTGGGGATGCTGATAGAGGGAAGATTTCAGGGCTGTGAGCGCTGGAGTGCTGTGGGTCCATTGAGGAAGTGCTCAGTGTAGAAGCAGTAGTCATGCCTGGACTTTGGGCCAGTTTATGGAACTGATGACGATGATGTTGTTGATGATGATGGAGTGTTAATATCATAATAACATACCTCTGCACATAATAGGCACCAGGCACTGTGCTACATGCTACACATTAATTATGTTATTCAATCTTCAAAAGACCTCTGTGAGAGTAGATGCTACTATCATCTCCATTTCATATATAAGAAAACAAAGGCACAAGAGAGATTAAGAAATTTTCTCAAACTCACACACTTCTCAGATGTATCAGACATAAATTCTAAACCCAGGCAATCAGACTTCATACCTACACCCTTCAACCACTGTGGTTTGAAAGCCAGACTAAACAGACTACAATGAGAAAAGATTATGAGAATCTTTTAAAAGACAAAGTTTCTAAGGTTTCCAGTTGCAGTGAACATTAGCTGTTTGAGACCACTCAAGCATCCAGGCAACCATCCCTTACCTTTCTACCTTCTCCTCCTCCTCCTTCTTTTTTTTTTTTTTTTTTTTGAGAGAGAGAGAGAGAGAGAGAAGAAGCATCAACTTGTAGTTTGGCACTTTAATTGTTCATTGATTGCTTCTCATATGTGCCTTGATTGGGGGACTCCAGCCAAGCCAGTGACCCCTAGGAATGTTGGACTCAAATCAGTGACCTTGGGCTTCAAGCCAGCCACCTTTTGGCTCAAGCCAATGACAATGGGATCATGTTGATGATCCCACACTCAAGCCCACGATCCCATGCTCAAGCTGGTGAGACCACACTCAAGCTGGAGACCTCAGGGTTTTGAACCTGAGACTTCAGCATCCCAGGTCGACGTTCTGTCTACTGTGCCAGCACTGGTCAGCCATTACTCTCTTCTATTAGCAGTGCTTTCCACTGTTATTCAGAGAACTCTTCCTTCCCCAGCTGACCCATTTGACCTTGGGAGAGCTGCCAACCAGGGCTTCTCTACCCCCTCAGGTTTGGATCATGACCCCAGTTGGGTCAATCAGAGTACTTCCCCGGAATTTTTACTATAGTAGTTGGAAGTGAAGAAATTGCTCTTTCTTTCTCCGGGGATTTCCAAGGGTAAAGGTGTGCTCCAGAACTGCCCATGGCTCTGTGGATTTCATGAGAGAAAGAAGCCAACACAAAGATGGAAACTTAACTTGAGGAATGAAATGAGAGAGAAAAAAAGTGAGTGAGAGAGAAAGAAGAAAGGAGGGAGAAATATAGAGAGAGAAAGTTTCTGTCTGTGACTTTAATTATCTTTATGCCTATTCATTTGAAAATTGGTTATGTATTTTTTTTTTCCTTTAGCTAGTATGAATCGGGTTTCTGTCCTCTGAAACTGAAGAGTCCTGACCAGCATTCTGACCCTCCTAAAAGATTTTAATGGAGATTCCATACTCCGCTTTTCCTGGAAGCATATTAAAACAGAACCCTGATTTTTTTATTTTATTTATTTATTAAATTTAATGCAGTGACATTGATAAATCAGGGTACATATTTTGAGAGAAAACATCTCTAGATTATTTTGACATTTGATTGTGCTGTATACCCCTCCCCCAAAGTTAAATTGTCTTCTGTCATCTTCTATCTGGTTGTCTTTGTGCCCTTCCCCTCCCCCAACCCCTCTCTCCTTCTTCACCCCATCCCCCCTCCCCCCACCCCTCACCCCTGTTGCCATCACATTCTTGTTCATATCTCTGAGTCTCATTTTTATGTCCCTTCTATGTATGGATTCATCTTAGTTTTTTTTCTGATTTACTTATTTCACTCCGTATAATGTTGTCAAGGTCCATCCATGTTATTGTAAATGATCCGATGTCATCATTTCTTATGGCTGAGTAGTATTCCATAGTATATATGTACCAAAGCTTTTTAATCCACTCATCCTCTGACGGACACACAAACTACACAATGGGAGAACATATTTGACAATATGTCTGATAGGGGGTTAATAACCAAAATTTATAAAGAACTTGTAAAACTCAACACCAGGAAGACAAACAACCCAATCCAAAAATGGGCAAAAGAGATGAATAGACACTTCTCCAAAGAGGACATACAGATGGCCAATAGGCAAATAAAAAAATGCTCAACATCACTAATCATTAGAGAAATGCAAATTAAAACCACAATGAGATATCATCTCACACCAGTCAGAATGGCGCTCATCAACAAAACAACACAGAATAAGTGCTGGTGAGGATGTGGAGAAAAGGGAACCCTCTTGCACTGCTGGTGGGAATGCAGACTGGTGCAGCCACTGTGGAAAACAGTATGGAGATTCCTCAAAAAACTGAAAATCGAACTGCCTTTTGACCCAGCTATCCCACTTTTAGGAATATACCCCAAGGACACCATAGAATGGCTCCAAAAGGAGAAATGCACCCCCATGTTTGTGGCAGCATTGTTCACAATAGCGAACATCTGGATTTTTTTTATTTGTATGACTATTACATCAGAGCACAGACTTTTCAATACCTTCTCACAGGATGGAAGTTTAAGATGATCTGCTGAAAGGTGATTCACAATCATTCCTTTGACACTGATAATGATAGCAATGTTATAGTAATATTATTATCACTGACTTGATGAGTGTTTACAATATGTCAGAACTATATATGCCTTATCTCATATGACTCCCAAGTCCTGTGAATGAGGGCCTGCAATTATCCCCATTAGCTAGGTGAAGAAACTGAGGTTCAGAGAGCATTAAAGGAACAGCAAGTAAGTGGCACAGCTGATGTTCAAACTCAGATCCGTGCCTGACCAAGCGGTGGCGCAGTGGATAGAGTGTCGGACTGGGATGCTGAAGACCCAGGTTCGAGACCCCGAGGTCGCCAGCTTGAGCGCAGGCTCACCTGGTTTGAGAAAAAAAAAAGCTCACCAGCTTGGTGAGCTGGCTCAAGCAAGGGGTTACTCGGTCTGCTGAAGGGCCACGGTCAAGGCACATATGAAAAAGCAATCAATGAACAACTAAGGAGCCGCAATGCACAACGAAAAACTAATGATTGATGCTTCTCATCTCTCCGTTCCTGTCTGTCTGTCCCTGTTTATCCCTCTCTCTGACTCTCTCTCTGTCTCTGTAAAAAACAACAACAAACTCAGATCTGTATGACTCCATAGAGTCCCAAAACTAACACTGAACCAATTTCCAGATCTATGAATGTAATGCTACTCCTCAAAGCTTGTGACTCATACAACCCTTGTGAAATCGAAAAACAGAATCATAGCTCGGGGAGCAGGTTAGCTGCCACTTTCTGATGGTCAAGGAAAAAGAAAAAGGAAAACTCAAAGAGGCTCAACTTTAAGAAATAAAGCTCGGGAACCCAAACATTGCAATAAGCCTTAGAAAAAGACTATATTTTGAAGACCCTGTTACTGAAACAGTTGTCATTTCGCTGACCCAAGGGTTCAATTATGGGATATCTGCTGCATCTCGTCACTCTGTGATAAAAATGGACTAAAAGCAAGGCTATAAAAAGTGTCCCTAGTCCAATTCTCTATGGATGCCCAACTCTAAGGGTGCGAGTCCTCAGACCTTAAAAGATCTTCACTTTTATTCGTGGAACCAAAATGGTTTCCCTGAGCTAGAAGGTAAAGTGGAGATCATGGGAGTGGGGCAGGAAGCCCTATGAGAAATCCCCTATGATGGATGGGAAACTTACAAGTCATTTCCTGGGGTGACAAGAAAATGTTCCTCCTTTCCTTGTACTCTCCTTCCCCCTCACTGCACAGATACTGGACCTACCTCCTCTCGCTGCCACTGTGGTGGCATGGGTTAGCTATTCTTGTCCATGGGTTTCCCCAAGCCTGGCAGCACCTGTGTTGGCCTCTTTTACTGCTGCCTTGCCGTGGTAAGACGCCATCTGCTCCCACAGTCGTCCAGCATCCGCCAGAGCCCTCTGTGCTTCAGTGGCCAGGAGGCAGAACAAAAGCAAGAGTGATGGCACATTTGTGTGTGAGACCCCAGGCCTTTCCTCTGTCCTCCATAGGCCAAGCTATGGACAGCCCGTGTAGAAACAACCACAGTTAGCAATCAAGAACACACCTTCCCCAGCACTGTTCAAGAGACAAAAAGGCTGATTTTCAGGATCACATTATGAGATTCAGAAGTTTTTCTATTGGCTAATACCCACTATCCTTCTTTCTTGCATTTATTTATAAACCTTCCTCCCTTCACCCTTCTCATGTCCTCCCTCTTGTTGACTCCTACATCTAAAATGCTTGATTTATTTTACACCCTAGTTTCTCAGTGCCTACCATCAACTTCAGTAATCAGCTCAGTAATCACTTCAGCCCACCTCAGCCAGCTGGTCACATGCCTATGGCCCAGCTTTTGTCATAACTGACTACATCATCTCTAATGTATTGATGTCAAACATCCAACTGATCACCATCACAAATTTCCCAGCTTGCTCTCCCTAGTATTCCTCCCTTAACAATTTTAGACCCTCCAGACTCCCAAATCATAAAACCTATGCCCACTGTCTATCACACTTTCATGTCTTGGCATTGGGACACGTGCTTTCTTCATTCTTCCTGCTTCCCTGGCCCCTCTCTTCATCTTCTTTCCCAGTTCTTTCTCTTCTTCTTGAGGTCTAAGTGTTGAAATCCTAGAACATGCCTCTTGTGGGTCAAATAAGTTTGCAAATATGATGTGTATATTTGCTCGCTTATAGTTTGCATTGGGTGTGGGGGACAGGCTGTAAGCAGGCAGGATCTTTATAGCCTAAGGCTTAGTTTTAAGACTAAACCTTTCCCTAAGATCTTCTCAACATCCTTCTAATACTAAGATCTTCTCAACACTAAGCTTTTCCCCATACCCTTGACTGTTGCATGATGTGAAGTGGTACACTCTTATGAGGAATCCCATTTATGCCTTAGATAAGTGGCTTTCTATCAGAGACTTCCTTATTTGTATACTGACTTAAAGGCTTTAATTTCTACACTATAAAATAAGAGAGACCAGGGGCTCTCTCTCTCTCAGTTCCTAAAATTAGCATGTCAGAGAAGCTGCCAAGATGGCAGAGTGCTGAAGAAGAAGCCAGTTTGTGCTGAGTTTGTGCAGAGAGAAGGAGATGGGGAACAGAGGTGAATAAGGCTGGTGAGGTAGAAACCTTTGATTCTAGAAAACTCGGATAAGTCCGTGGCTTTGGGAGCCCTGAATGGAAAGGGAAGTGTTTTCCCACTGTGTGTATTTCTTTTTTTCTTTTTTTGTGACAGAGTCAGACAGAGGGACAGATAGGGACAGACAGACAGGAAGGGAGACAGATGAGAAGCATCAATTCTTCATTGCGACACCTTAGTTGTTCATTGATTGTTTTCTCATATGTGCCTTGACCAGGGGGCTACAGCAGACCGAGTGACTCCTTGCTCGAGCCAGCGACCTTGGGCTCAAGCTGGTGAGCCTTGCTCAAATCAGATGAGCCTGTGCTCAAGCTGGCGACCTCAGGGTCTCGAACCTGGGTCTTCTGCATCCCAGTCTGATATTCTATCCCCTGCGCCACTGCCTGGTCAGGCCCCACTGTGTGTATTTCTTGCCCGCCGGGTGCGAGCTAGGATTAAAGGTAGTGGCCCACCAGTTCTTGACTCCATTGTTTCATTACCATCTGTCCAAATCAAATGCAAAACTACATGGGCCAGGCAGTTGTGATGGTGGTCCTGGCTACTGGCTTTACACCTCCCCTCTACCATTTTATCTTTGGGTAATCTCATCTATCTGTGTCTGGGATTCCAAAACTAATGTCTCTAGCCTCTATTTTCCCCTGAACGCCAAGCCTGAGTCTGTAATTTCTTAGCATCTCCATAGCCCAACCACCACTTTTCCCATTTCAGCAACTGGCACCACCCCCACCTCATACTTAGCTGTTCAGGCCAAAGAAAACTTGGTGGCATCTTCATTCTCCTCTTCCTCTCACACCTCACCCCATGCTTCCAGCTGCAGCACCTGCTTCATGGTCACTCTGATCTAATCCTGGAGTTTCTCTTGCCTGGACCATTGCAGTGATGTCCATTCTGGTCCCTCCTGTTTCTAATCAGCCAAGATAGTTCACTGTTTTTAAAGGTAAATTAGATCCCATGATTGCCCTTGCTCAAAATCCTATCATAATTTCCTATAATTCTCCAGAAAAAGCCAAAACCTTATTAACAATGCTAAGGTCCTACAAGCCCTTGGCTGTCTTTCCAACTATGTCTTCTGTCAACTTCCTCCTTTGATCATCCAAACAGGTCAAACCAACTTTCTTGATGTTCCTGAAACTCACTACACTTTCCCCACTTCCCGGCCTTTGCACTTTCTGTTCCCTTCGCCTAGAACACCATCTTTCCCTGGATGTCCTCGGACTGGCTTCATCACTCCACTCAGTTTTTGTTCAAATGTCTCTAAACCAGCCTATTTAATTAGCCACCCGCTCTCTATTATAGCTCCATCCCTGATCTATGGTTTTTTCCTAGCATTTAGCACTGATAAGAGACAGTGTCATAGTTCAGAGTAGGCTCCCTAGCTTTGGCAGTTAACGTTATTTGCACATCAATTTCCCCATCTGTAAAATGAAGATCAGAGTAACAGCACTTATCCCATAAAGCTCTGACAGAGCTTAAATGAGTTAATAATTGCAAAATGCTTAGTAAAAAACGTGGTCAGATGTAATGGTTGCTGGCCCTTTGACCTGACATGGAATTCTCTAAGTGTGTGTTGTCGTTGTGGTGGTCAGTCTTCCCTACAGAGTGGGAACTTTGTATCTCTGGCTCACTGTTTCTTCCCAGCACACTGCAGGTGCACAAACTATGATGACAAAACTGTCTCTGCAACTTGTCCTAAGAACTTGTTTCATTTTCTGCGCTACTTAAAAAAAAAAAATATTTTTAATTGAATTTTATTTAGTCGCCTCCCCCTCCTCCATCACAATGTTATTTATACTTATTTTGAATTGATCTTTAATTACTAACTTTTCAATTGAAAGTTTCCTCCTTATTTCTGTCAGTATTAAGCAAGATAAAATTAGAACTGATAAAGATTCCTGACTTGGCCTGACCGGTGGTGGTACAGTAGATAGAGTCGGGACACTGAGGTCCCAGGTTTGAAACTCCGAGGTCTCCAGCTTGAGCGCGGGCTCATACAGTTTGAGCGCACTTGCCAGCTTGAGTGTATGGTCACTGGCTTGAGTGTGGGATCATAGACCTGCTCCTGTGGTCGCTGGCTTGAGCCCAAGGTCGCTGGCTTGAGCAAGGGCTCACTGGCTCGGTGGAGCTTCCCAGCAATCAATGACCAACTAAAAGTGATGCAACTATGAGTTGATGCTTCCCATCTCTCTCCCTTCCTGTCTGTCTCTGTCTTAGTCTGTCTCTCTAAAAAAAAAAAAGAAAAAAGATTCCTAACTTAAATATTCTCTAATTTGTCTGTGTGTGAAAGTTACTGTGTTCATCTATTGGATTTACATAAAATCGATTACATCACCTTTTGGTTAATATTGTGTAACCTGGCTGGAGTCACTGAAAGTGAGTTCCTGAATCATTTTGCTGACTTCCTGAATCCCAACTACAACCTGATCTATACAGTTATGTGCTGTTTAAGGGTGGAGAGATATTCTGAGAAATAAGTCATGACGCAATTTCGTCATTGTGCAAACGTTAAAATAGAGTGTACTTACATGGTATAGCCTACCACACCTGTAGCCTATGTGATATAGCCTGTGGTTCCTGGGCTAGAAACCTGCACAGCATGGTACTGCACAAAACAACACAGGATTAAATCAGGCACAAGACAAAATGATGCAAACAAGAGACACGGTAACCTCGAGATGAATGAGACCACTGCTGACATAACACAGCAAACAGTTTTACAGCAAACTGGTTTTTTTAGTAGAAAGAGCACACTCTAAAATAACAATAAAAAGTATAGTATAATAATTACATAAACCAGTAGCACAGTCTTTATTATCATTATCAAGTTTTATGTGCCGTATACAGTGATGTGTGCTATACTTTTATACGACGGACAGGGCAGTAGGTCTGTTTCCCCAATATCTCCGCAAACACCAGTAATGTGTTGCACTAGGATGTTACGATGGCTATGATGTCACTAGGGGGTGGGAATTTTTCAGCTTTATTATAAACTATGGGACCAGCATAGTGTATGCAGCCCTTCACTGACTGAAACATCCTTATGCAGCACATGACTGTAAAGAATAATAATCCCTGTATAGCATTTGGGGCACACAAAAGCCATCTGCAAACCATTAATTTAGTCTTTAGTATGACCCCAGGAGATAGGAAGAGGCCCCTGCACCATGCACAGTTCACAGAGAGGAGCAGGTCCCTGCCCTAGGTCATTTGAAGCAGGGTTCAGTGTCAGGAGGAAGAGCTACGTGTATCCACTGGCCTCAGACGGAAGCTCCCAGAAGACGGGCTGCAGAGAAGCTCTCAGGGACCGTGAATCGCTCCATGCTGGGCAGCGGGACCCGCTCTTCTCTTTTATGGAACCATAGAAACCAGAAGCTGTGAAATTCTGAAGGGCCTCAGAAATCACTCTGGCTGCAGCCTGCTTTTCCACGGGAGGGACCTGAGTCTATTAGCCAAGATTGTGCAGCTGTTGTAAAAGATAAACCCTCCCGCCATGAGAATGCAGGGACCCCAACTTCTTTCATCCATGGCTCTGCCATCATTTGCATGTGGCTTCTAGGGCTGGGGAGGGAGAAGAAAAGGCAAGGAGGTCATGCTGAGAGGGTCTTACCATCCAGGCCTGGAAGCAGCACAGCACCTCCACCCACACCTCAGTCACGGGACCATCCTAACGTCAGAGAAGCCAGAACCGCCGTCTAGCTGTTCACCCAGAGGATGAGGACATGTGACTGTGGCAGCTAGCCTGAGGCACACGGAGCAAATCCTGTGGCTTTCCTGAGCCCACTCACCCATTTGCGAGCAGCAGCCGAGGTCCCCAGCACCTGTTCCCAAATGTGAACATCTTTTACTGACTATCCCCCCTTTCCCTCTTGCTCTCTAGTACTAGACTTCATGATATACATTTTTTATTGTTTCTAAGTTCATGTTTTCCTTGACTTTTACTCCCTGGGCTATGAAAAGCCAAAATAAGGAAAAAGAAACATTAGCTGCCAGTTTTCCAGGTGAAGGGCACCTGAGAGGAGAGATTAGTAGTAACAGGAAAGCATTGTCTTGTTGGACGTGTCCGGGGTCCTACCCCCAGCTGTAATCGGCCTCGGTGCTCCTCTCAATGGCCCCAGGTAGTAAGTAGACTGTTAGAACTGAAAGGACCTCAGGAACTGTTAAGATAGAAGGAAGAAGCTCCACTTTTATTCATCAGTCACGGAGCTTGAGCCTCTCATCTAAACAAGTGAGAATAATGCCTCCGCCAGGTTGTCATAAAGATTGTGAGAATGTAGACAAAGTTAGCTGACCCAAGGCCTGGAGATTCTCAGTCAGTGCTGCCTGGTTTTGAACTTGAATCAAGCTCAATGCTGTTGTACAATAGCATGTTTTTTGTGCCCCCTGACTTGCTAAATGAGATTCCCTTGGTGCCTAGGTGAGGGCCGGTGAGGGCCTGCATCTGTTAAATGACTCAAGTGCTGTGTGTAGGAAGCCACTGTCACCTGGAGAGATTTAGGAGCTGCCTGCTGGGGATAAGAACAAAGGCTAGGCCTACAGCTGCTGGCACATACCGGTCATGGCAGCATACCCAGTGTCCCCCCTCCCACCACAGCTCCTCCCTCTGCTCAACCAATTCAAAGCCGAGAGCCCCTTCCCCACACCACCCCCATCAAGCAGATGAAGGCCCATCATGAAACCCACCAGACACAGATAAATTCTCATTTGCACTTCCATTTCCTTGCTATGTGACTTTGGATATTTAATAAACGGTAGCTATTGTTTTTATTATTGAGTTCATTATTATGTGCAGGGCACAATGCTATTACCTCCCTCTGAGGTTCTTTACTACTTCTGAAAGTACATGCTACTCATGATTGGGACACAGAGATGGATTGTCTCACAAGGGAGGTGAGCCTATGAACACGTGGTGCTCCGAGCATCAGATCCAGACCTATGGCACAATCTCCCTAACTGGTCCCCGAGGCATGGAAAGATTATTTTAAATGACTCTGAACCTGACTGGTGGTGGTGCAGTTGCTAGAGCATCAACCTGGGATGCTGAGGTCCCAGGTTCAAAAGACAGAGGTTGCTGGCTTCAGCATGGGCTCATCTGGCTAGAGAACAGGCTCACCAGCTTGAGCACAGGGTCACTGGTTTGAACATGGGATCATCAACATGATCTCATGGTCACTGGGTTGAGTCCAAAGGTTGCTGGCTTGAGCCCAAAGTCTCTAGCTTAAGCAAGAAGTTGCTGGCTCAGCTGAAGCCCCCCAGTCAAGGCACATATGAGAAACAATCAATGAACAACTGGAGTGCCTCAACTGTGAGTTGATGCTTCTCATCTCTCTCTTTCCTGTTTCTGTCTCTGCCTCTCTCTCTCTCTCTCTCTTGCTGATTGTGAAATGTGTCTGTTGGTAGAGGTCTCCCAGTGTCCCGAGGACAAGATCCTGGAGCAGGATTAAGGGGGCCTGGAAGCTGTTGGTGAGATTACTGGCTCCAGTGCTGTGATTTATGAAGTTCTAAGGGATGAGGAGGAAGAGACGACGTCATGGGGTTGGGGCCCATGAGCCCAAAGCGGCCCGCACTCACGGCGCTGAGACATGCCAGGGTGTGCAGGGAAGGACATTTCTGCACAGCCCTGCTCTGCCCACTCCAGAAGGCAACCACATGACAGCAGAGTCAAAGGCTCCATGTCCTTCATGCCAGGGAGCTTGCCCCATCCCAACCCAGAGTCACTGGCATGCACTCTGCCATGGTTCCCACCACCCAGAGAAGATGTAATTGATTTTCTTTCAGAGTCCCAGCATTTGTACATGCTTATATTACTATGAAGAACACTGTCCATTTCCTCGTCTGTCCACACCGGGATCAGGTGTCAGGTCTCACTCCATACCTGTAGAAAGCAGAGACACAATAAATGTTTGCTGACTAACAACTGGCCTCTGCCAGGCACATAGGGTGCTGACCCTGAGTCTCGCTGGACACAGGTGTGTCTCTCTGCGGGCCTGACCTGCAGGCACGCCCAAGGCCAGCCTTCTCCTGGACCAGCCTTGGAGTGGAACGCCATTCTGACATCAAAAACTTGCTGTTCTTGAACTCAGAGCGGCCTCCTCACCTCCACACCTGAGTGCTGCCATGAAGGCTCAGTACTCCCTCCTCCCCAGGCCAATGCAGACCCAGGCAGCAGGGACCGGCTGGGCAGGCACAGGACTTGACACGCAGAGGGCGGGGGCCACCCCAGGCTCCCAGCTCGGGAATAACGCCAGCTATCGCAAATCACCTACCACTGCCACTTGTTCATCCTCAACTTGTTTAACTATAAAGGGATGAAATGTTAACACACTCAGAGCAGGGGTCAGGACTAAAAGTGAAAGTAAAGGCACCTTAAAAACCTGTTTCTTCAGTCAGCTCTGCCCTTGACCACAGCAGAAAACTAAAAAGCATTGGAGACGTGTCGCCTACACCTATGTTGGGATACGGCTGCCTCCACATGCTCCTGCTGCCCCCGATTACACCTCTGTCCAGGAACGGGGTTGGCTGGCCGTGCGCCCCTGACATGGACATTCCTCAGAGTGCAGAAATGCCAAGTGGGCTGTGCAGGGAGCAGAGGAAGGTGCAGGTATTTCTTTAGCATTGTCAAATAAGTGGATCAGCAAAATAGGAAGTGGCAGAGAGCAGAGGCTGTCTGTGTTATTTCAAGCTTGTGATCACATCTCACATGCTCTGCTGAGCCAGTGAACAAAGCAACCCTCAGAAAACTGGTGTGTGCGTGGGCCACACTCAGCCAGCCCTAGGTGGCCCCAGCTCTGCTCCACTGGCTCACCAGTGAACCTGACCTCCCTGGAGGGAGTCCGTTGCTGGCCTTGGTGTTTCTGGGACTCCGGCTGCATACCTGCTCAGGTCAATATTTACTGAACACTTACTAAGACCGAGCATGACCATGATCCTTTTGAGAGCCACAGAAAAGAATGACCTGCCCTCCCTGCACTCCACTCAACTACCTCCCAGTCAGAGCCATGGTGGAGTGTTCTCTTACCCAACACTTTCAGTAAGTCACACTCCTGCTCAAGAACTTGCAATAGCTCTCTCCCACTTTGGTATCAAGAACAAATTCCTCTGCCTGACTTTCAAGCCCTTACCCCCAACCTAGACCCACCTTATCTTGCTAACTACAGGGGGTTCTCAGGTTAGACACAGTGATGTAACCCAAATTTTGGTGTAAGTCGAAAACACACCCTAGCCTAAGTCACTACCTATCCTAACACAGTTGTAAAATCATAATCTAGAACACAAAACCACAGCTAAGCCACAGATAAAGAAAAGGACATGAATATACTATACTGCACACTGTACTGTAGTAACAAAAAAATGACAACAAATGAGAGTAAAAGAAATTCTTTACCTTTATTCCCATGGTTGACTCGCACACTGGAAGGGTATTACAAGGTGGGAGAGAGTGACCTATGGGGAGGAGGAAGCTGGAGAGGCAGGAGAACCTGCAGAAGGTGCTGGAGATACTGGGTCAGGAGAATCAGGATTACCTAAGGAACACGCAGGAGACGCTGGAGATGATTCTACCTGTACTAAGTCTTTATGAGAGTGAGCGCCGCAAACTTGAAACGTGGTGTGTTGAGACTGTCATAACCTGAGGACCCCCTGGCATAGCCCAAACCCTCCACCCCTGCAATTGTGCCAGGCCCTTCCTGTCTTCATTAGGCATGCTATGATTTCTTACCCAAACCCTCAAAGACCTAGCTCAAACTCCACATGTGCTGCGTGATCCCTGTCACTTCTGAACTCCAGTTCACTGAGAATGAGCCACAGAGCTACACTAATTCTTCTCCAATTGCTTCAAGCGGTCTCTCTTTAGCACTCTCTCTCTCACTAGATTATAAGGTCCTGAAGGGCAGAGACTATTTAATTAAGCTCAATTCAACAAATATTTATCGAACACCAACCATAATCCCCCGACTATGTTGATGTGTTGACTGACAGGCTGGTCCAGGCCCCAGGCTCCTCCAAGCAGATGGGCAGCTTTTATGAGAATTTAAACTACAACTTTATGCAAATCTCAGCACTGCTCCGTACCCTGCATGACCTCGGGGCATCCCTGAAATTAAGTGAAAGTACAACCTAGACTCAGAGCCACCTTAAGAGATAGGAAAGCATTCCTTCTCCCCTCCTCCTCCCCCCCCCCAAGGCCAAGCATCCTGAGGGTTCCACCTGATCCAGCAGCAGCAGGTGTGGTAATGCCCCCTGACCTGTGGGGACCTCCTTCCCTCAGAGGAACGGAAGCCCCAGCGTCTCTGTCTGCCCCGCAGCCAGAGGATGAGCCCCTGACGGACAGTCACCTTCTCCATGCGCACTGCCCCATCCTCTCCCACGACCTTGAGGCTGCTGCAGGCCCACCCCATTTCCCAGGACAGATGCCTCAGGTGCCACCTGTGTGTTGGTTCCCTGTTTCTCTTCCCAACACTACCCCAACCCGCCCTTCCTTCCAGATGGAGAGAGGCGGCGGCTGGATTCCAGCGGCTCACTTTTTTTTGCGCGTTTAACTACTGCCATCTAGTGGCCATATGGCATAAACCAAACTCTCCTCTAACCTTCATAAAAGCCCCTTCCTCCTTTCTTTGAAAGAGAGAGGTCTCCATTTCAAGCCCAAGAGGCCCTAGAAACTACAAAGACCACCAAGAGCTCCAGTATTCTCAGGAAGTTACATGAACATTTGCCAACCTGTAGACGTTGTGATAGGGGGCCCTCCTGGGTGGTAGCCTGGGGTGAAGGCTTTCTGCGCCCTGAGGAGTCACAAGATAGGGAGAGGTGAGTACGGAGAGAGAGGAAGGAGGAAGCAGAGGGAGAAGGAGAGGGATGGGGAGTGATCACAGACCCTCGGCCTGAGCCACAGAAAGCCAGGACGGGATGCAGAAATGCCAGGCCGGTGAGGGAAAGGTGTGCCAGAGATGCCCCAGCCCCATAGCAGTTGAATGACCTGTAGGGTCTGAAATGAAGAACTTGAACCTTCCCCGGGGCTCTGGCCTGGAAGACAGTGAGGACGCCATGGGGGTGCCCGTCCACCTTCACCTCGTGCATGGTGAGCTTCCTGGTCTCCGTGCATGCTCCTGGTTTCACAGACACACTGGGCACTTGGGGGGCTGACCTGCTGGAGGTGGCACACCCTCATTCTCACTGACATCCCTCCAGCCCTGACTCCATGCTCCATCTTTCTGTCACCAGAGTGGCTCTCAGGGAACAAAACATCCACCTCAGCTGAGAGCAAGGCAGACAGGACCCCTGGCAGCCCCCGGGCCATGGTGATTTCAACTTCTAGCCAGTGGGTCCCTCTTCCTCTGCTCACTGCTCTGACCTCTCCCCTCCCCTCTCCTCCCCACGCCTGCCTTTATGCCTCCTTGTTTCACGTGAAAGAAATATCTTATTGATGAAGGAAGTAAGAATAAAAATACAACCAAGCAGGCTGGCACCCCTTGTTTCTCCCCCTGAAAGAGGCTGCCAGTCCCCACGCCTTGCCCAGGAGACCACTGCCTTCAGTGACACCCGCCAAGGTGACGAGGAGGGCTATTAAGCAAATACATTATCGACTATTTTACATTAGATTCCATTTTTTCCCCCTTTGATGCCAACACAACTAATAAAAATGCACTTTATCTTCTTGGATTTATGGGCTCATAAAGCTGCTTTCATGTACCTTAGGGAATTGGGATTAAAGGAGAATTAAACCTCTCGGTAGAAGCCCATGCAGGTGAGGGGGTGGGCAGGCGCTGAAGGGGGGTGGGAGGAGAAGAAGAGGAGTGAATCAAGGACAAGAAATAAACCGAAGTAAAAACTTGGCAAAATATGGCTTTAATATATTGTAAAAGAATAAAAACCTCATAAAAAGTTATCACCAGACATGAGGAGTTCGTAATGCTGCCCATTGTGGATTCGGGAGGAACTTTCTGGGAGATGAGAGTCGTTAAGTAGAAGTGAGCGCAGAGCGGCAGGGAGGGGCATGGAGACAGGGAGGGGCATGGAGGCAGGGAGGGGCATGGAGGAGGAGGCCCGAGGAGCTGCCCGCTCAGCGACGGCGGGGGCCCCGTCGTCAGTCAGTCCACAGGGGTCAGGGGGAGAGGGCTGGGCCTAGTGTCTGCAAAGGAGAGCGTCCTGACTTCTGCCAATCAGCCATAAGACTCCAGATGAATTGCTTCATCTCTCAGTTTCTTATTTTCCTCCGTTAACCAGGAACTAAGCAGCCCTGGCTACCTTCTGCCCAGAGGCACCGCAGGAACCAAATATAGCATGGGGAGGCATGGAGCTTTCATGGAGTCAACCCAGAAATCTGGAAGTCACTCTTGTCATTACTTTTCTTTCATCTTCAAATTCAGGCCATTGCCAGTCTTGTCGTTTCTACCTCGAGAATCTCTTTGGTCCTTTTCCTTTTCTCCACCAACTACAGTTCCCAGGAGCAAGCCACTGTTACTCCTCACCTAGGCAGCTGCAATTCCCTCCCGTTGGCATCTTCCAAGTTCATCCTCCATGCAGAGGCTGGAGTGATCATGTAAAGATAGAAATTAGATGGCCTCCCCTGCTTACATCTCTTCACAGACTTCCCACTGAAGTCAGGACAAAGTTCAAAATCCTTAACCAGGTCTAGAAGGCTCAACCTAGCCAGGCAAGTTTCCAAACTTATTCCTGACCCAGGAAGACAGGGTCTTCATTCTGCTCGTTTGCCACGCCGAGCCTGTCCTGACTTTTTGTAGAGAGCGCCCCCATGCAAACACTCTTTCCACGGTTGCCTGTCTCTATGGATTAGTCTCAACCAAGTGTCGCTTAGACTTCTACCAAATGTGAGCCACCTGTGTTCTGACTCAATGCCTTTCCTACATCACAGTTGAGGTATAACTGACATCACAATTTGAGTGATATGTTTACCTATGTATTTAAATTTTATATCTGCCTCTCCTACTAAACTGTGACTCTTCAGACACCTGTTTGGAGGCCAGTTTGGCTGAAGATTGTGAGCAAGAGGGAGTGTGATAAGAAATGAGGCCAGCTCCTGCAGGGCCTCTGGGTCATGATGAAGAGTTTTTATTTTATTCTATGTTCAAAGGGAGGCCATTGAGATGTTTTCAGCAGTGGCTTCAGGTGTTTTAGAGCAAATGGAGAAATGGAGAAAACACTGAAAAGGCTTTTGCAGCTAGCTGGTCAGAGGTCTTGGACTAGAGTGATGGTGTTGGAGATGGGATGTCATTTTGGAGAGTGAATCCCATGCTTTGGGAGCACCTTGGATGTGATAGTCGCACTACCTTACACAGTGAATGTATAATAAAGATCCAACAGCCTTTATTTTCCTGATACACATCAATGTTTATAGACATTTAAGATAATTCTTCCTAATGATCGCCCTTATTCATTGTGTAGGGTTTTATGTCCCTTTTCTTTTGCCAAAGAATTATTAGTGATCTAAAATGCCTTGATAGTTAGTAGGTACATTTCCCCTTTTGGTTGACTCCAGCTTTGTTCTAAGTGGTTTCAGAATTCCCCAACACATTTCCTTGCATTTGTTGGGGGTTTTTTAACTTATTTTTTCTTAAGTGAGAAGAAGTAGGAAGGCAGAGTGAGAGACTCGTACATGCACCCCAACCAGGATGCACCCTGCAAGCCCCCATCAGGTGATGCTCTGCCCATCTGGGACCATTGTTCTGTTGCTCAGCAATCGAGCTATTTTAGCATCTGAGGCGAAACCACAGAGCCCTCCTCAGCACCTAGGGCCAACTTGCTTCAACCGAGCCATGGCTGTGGAGGAGAAAAGAGAGATAGAGACAAGAGAAAAGGGAGAAGGGGTGGGGTAGAGAAAGAGATGATCGCTTCTCCTGTGTGCTCTTACCAGGACTTGAACTCAGGACGTCCATATACAGGGCTGACACTCTATCACTGAGTCAACTGGCCAGGGCCACTTCCTTGCATTGAAACCTGTTTTAACCACAATCCTGGAAAGTGCTATATTATAGTTGATGGGAACAGTGCCGCTCCAGGGACCTTGGGAGCCAGAGGCCTGGGCTGGAGCTGCTCTGAAGAATAATTCAGAAGGAAAGAGGACAGACCACTTCAGAGAAGAGATTGGGCTCCTGAAACTAGCTCAGTCCCAAGAGCCTGTGTGATGTGAGACAAGTAACACCCCCACCGCTTAAAGCCAAGCAGATCCTTGCTCTTCTGGAACTTTTATTCATCCAGCACCATTATTGAGGACCTACTATGCGCCAAATGCTGTCCATTAGCAACAGAATGATAAATGGCAAAGAAAGCGCCTTAGTGGATAAAATGTTTTGAAAGGCTGAAACCATGTATAACGGGGTGTCAGTGGCAGGGACAAGAGAAGTGGGGACAAACTTGACATTTCAGACCAGGGACTTTGGTCTCCAGAGAGCATTCACCTGTGAGCTACTGACTATTCCCTTACCTTGTCCTTGTCCTCCTCACAGAGAGATCGTGATTTGAAGAAAATTTCCTGGCAATCAGCTCATGCGTGATTTATAAGTTTATGGTTCTAAGAGGCCTCTGAACGTCAGGGCATAGATCTCAGTAATTAATCCTAGGAGGTCTCTAATGACGAGGAGACTGTGCTGTGTGGAAGTTGTTTTAATACTAAACAGCTTGTGTTATCTAACAAATGAGAACAATTCACACTCAATAAATGTCACTTTGATAAACGCTACTAGCGGTTGTAAATCTGACAAACAATAGACATGTAGGATCTTGCCCACACTTGCTCTTCCTCACCCCACCTCCTGCAGGTCCTCTCCCTCCCTGTGCTTCTGGGAGCCCACCTCTGCCCACAGTGTCACCCCTGAGGCTCCGCGTGCGGAGACACACAGCCAGCCTCTCCATGGTACCACCATCATGGTGCCTGCATCCACATGGAAGCTTTGCAGTTGCCTGGCAAATTTGGGTCATTTTAAGTGCAAAAGTCAATAATTCAAACAGATAAATAAAGCCAAACAACCCCAAACCAAAAGCGCATGCCCCTGCTTTCTTCTCCACTCTCTTATGCAGGACATTTCAGAGGCTGTTGGGAGTTGGCTTGGATGATAAAAATCATCCCGGCTCATCATCAAAAAACATTTAAGTGATTAAATGTGATTTACTGAATGAAGGAAACTGCAAAGATCCTCTGTTTCCCCTCTGGGCTCACAGTGGATCTGTGCTGCTTGCTGAACGAAGAAGATGTTTATCTTGTACATCACTGCCTCTCAGCTCTATGAACGGGCCCAGGATGAGCACGGAAGGATGGAGGCTTCTGGGTTCCATCGCTCTGCAATGAAGGCAGCAGGTAAATTAAATTTATATGAACAAAATTGCTAAAAGAGAAGAGTCCTGTATGATTCCAACTATACAACAATGTGGAAAAGGCAAAATTATGGAGACAGTAAAACGATTGGTGGTTGCCAGGCATTAGAGGGGAGGAGGATGATCAGATGAGGCACAGGGATCTATCTATTGGACAGGGAAACTCTTATGTGGGATACTGTGATGATGGGTTTGTAATACACTTGTCAAAACCCACAGAATGTGCAACACAAAGAGTGAACCCTAACGTAAACATGGACTTCGGTTAATAATTATATTGATGACCTCATATATAAATAAATATTATATATTAATATTTTTAAATATTAATAATATTAATATCAACTCATCAGTTGTAGCAGATGCACCTCACTAATGCAAGATGTTAATAATCAAGAAAATTTATACAATACCACATACAGTTCATGTACATAGCGATGCACACTGGAACCCTATATGATCCTATTAGCTGATGTCACCCCATTAAATTTAATAAAAATAAATAAATTTAAAACAATAATAATAATAATAAATTGGGAGTGGGAGCAAAGGATTATATGAAAATTTTCTATATTTTCTGCTCAATTTTTCTGTAAACCTAAAACTGTTCTGAAAATATATTAATTTAAACGTGGGGTTGCTTATGGCTCCTTGGGCTCAGGATCACAAGACACCGTGAAAACACCTCAGTGCTCACCTTTAGCAAGCACTGGCTTCAATAGCACAGGACATCATGGTCAAACCAAGCTCATGTTGACAGTAATGAGAGGGCTCTCAGGTGGCTTTAGAAAGGTCATTTCCCAACCCACTGACCTCTTCCTTAACTGCCTCCCCCTATTTGCATCTCTTCACACCTTAGGTGTCACATTCACCTGCTGGAGGATGAGCTCTATGATAGCAAAGTAGACTAGGTCTATTTTGTTAATTGCTGTATCCCTAGAGTCTGGCACTGCACCCAGAAAATCATAGAGACTCAATAAATCATTGAAGAATTAATAAATAAGTGAATATAATCACACATCCTCTTATTCATCAAATATCTCTCAAGTTTCTTTGCTTCACCTTCCCAGGGGTTATGGAGAAAGTGAATACTTATAAATCATGATCTCTACCTTTAAGGGGCTTATAGTCTATTGGATAAAACCCATCTAATTTGTAAATTACAGTTCTAGGCAGTATATGATAAGTTTAGGAGTTACAGCCTAGTACTATCTGCCTGGTGTCATGATAGACCTGTGGCCACATGAAGTAGTACAGTGCCTGGCAAATGGGAAGCTCCACAAATGCTTAGCAACTCCCTTTCTAAAAAGTGTCTAGCAACAAGTTCATTATCAAATCCTATTCTCCTCTATTTTCATAGCAGAATCCCACAATCTAATGCTACCTATGGGGCCTTTTGGACCCACCCTTGATAAATAACAACAATCTTTTTTAATTGCAGAGTCTTACAGTTTATAAGTATAAGGTAATTCACATGCACACACACACATACACACATACTCACACACACACACACACACATTTGGTACTCCCAGCCCTGGATATCAAGACTGATAAGAAATAGCCCGTTTGGATCAAGAACAATTTCAAGAGGAAAGGGGAATTAAGATGTTCAGACTGACTGGGAGTGCCAGGCACTGTGCTGGGGGATTCATGCAGCATCTCATTTCCCCTCCCAGGGGGGTGCTAGAAGAAGGGTGTTATCTCCAAGCTGCTGAAGAGGAAACTAAATATCTGAGAAATTATGACAGTTTCAGCTAATCGGCATCAGAGAAAGCCACCTTACTAAGTCTGGGAGTCATAACAGATCTATCTAATATGTAGAAACAAATACAAACAGGTAGCCACAATGGAGAGATGAAGAAATGGTCCATACAGAAGAATGGGAGAACTCTCCAGAGAGAAAGAATTAAATGAAATGGAGGCAAACAATTTACCAGATATAGAGTTCAAAAAGATGGTTATAAAGATGCTCAAAGAACTTAGAACTTTAGCAAAGACATAGCAAGCATAAAAAGGAACATAAAAACCACAAAAAAAGAACCAATCAGAAATGAAAAATATAATGTTTGAAATGAAGCTCTGGATGAGCTCAGTGGATAAATTGTCTACCCAAAGCACTAGAGGTTGTGGGTTCAATCCCCAGTCAGGTCACATGTGAGAAGCAATCAATGAACACACAACTAACTGGAACAACTAAGTAAAATAATGAGTTGATGCTTCTCTCTCTCTCTCTCTCTCTCTCTCTCTCCCTCCCTTTCCATCTCTCTTTCTCAAATCAATAAAAAAAATTTTTAATTAAGAATACACTAGAAAAAAAAGAATACATTAGAAGAAATAAACAGTAAGTTGAATAAAGCAGACAATGGAATCAGCAATTTGGAAGACAAGGTAGCAAAAAGCACCCATTCAAAACAGCAAAATAAAAAAAGAATTTTTAAAAAATGTAGATAGTTTAAAGGACCTTTGGATAACATGAAGCATAACAGCATCTGTATCATGGAGGTATCAGAAGGAGAAGAGAGAAAGCAAGAGATCAAAACCTACTTGAAGATATAGTGACTGGGCCCTGGCCGGTTGGCTCAGCGGTAGAGCGTCGGCCTGGCGTGCGGGGGACCCAGGTTCGATTCCCGGCCAGGGCACATAGGAGAAGCACCCATTTGCTTCTCCACTCCCCCTCCTTCCTCTCTGTCTCTCTCTTCCCCTCCCGCAGCCGAGGCTCCATTGGAGCAAAGATGGCCCGGGCGCTGGGGATGGCTCCTTGGCCTCTGCCCCAGGCACTAGAGTGGCTCTGGTCGCGGCAGGGCGAAGCCCCGGAGGGGCAGAGCATCACCCCCTGGTGGGCAGAGCATCGCCCCTGGTGGACGTGCCAGGTGGATCCTGGTCGGGCACATGCGGGAGTCTGTCTGACTCTCTCCCCATTTCCAGCTTCAGAAAAATACAAAATAAAAAGATATAGTGACTGAAAACTTCCCTAACTTGGTGAAAGCAAAAGACATGTAAGTCCAGAAGGCACAGAGTGTCCCAAACACGATGAATCCAAAGAGGTCCATACCAAGACATATCATAATTAAAATGGCAAAGTTAAAAACAAAGACAGAATCTTTTTTTTTTTTTTACAGAGACAGAGAGAGAGTCAGAGAGAGGAATAGATAGGGACAGACAGACAGGAACGAAGAGAGATGAGAAGCATCAATCATTAGTTTTTTGTTGCAATACCTTAGTTCAGTGATGGGCAATCTTTTGAGCTTGGTGTGTCAAAATTCGCCAAAAAACCGAGCATAACTCGGGTGGTCTGTCAGTTCAAGAACAAAAAACATAATTTCGCAATATTTATAGTTTAAATAACAAAAATGTATAATTGTAATATATAACTGTATTTAATAAACCAAAAAATAATTATTTAACTTACCTGCTTAGTGACTTCTTTGTTCATCTATCAATCAGTTTCTTTTGTTGGTCTTGATATTATTTAACTTGTGTGGGGTGCCGTGAACTAAGATAAGTGAGGGGGAGAGGGAATTCTTTTTTAAAATTTTTTTGAATTTATTTATTTTAGAGAGGAGAGAGAGAGACAGAGAGAGAGAGAAGAGGGGGAGGAGCTGGAAGCATCAACTCCCATATGTGCCTTGACTAGGCAAGCCCAGGGTTTCAAACCGGCGACCTCAGCATTTCCAGGTCAACGCTTTATCCACTGCGCCACCACAGGTCAGGCCGGGAGAGGGAATTCTTTAACTAACCTGCCTATTAGTGACGTTTTTGTTGCTGAATTTCATTGGCTAAATCTTCAATTGAAGGTTGGTATTTTGTACACTTCAAGCCCAAGCAAGTGCTACTAACTTCATCTGTCAATCTGTTTCTTTTGTTGGTTTTGATATTATTTAATGCTGAGAATAAGGTCTCACAAAAGTATGTAGAGGGGAAAATTGTGAGTAAAGCCATTGCTATATTTTTCAGGGTGCTAAAAGTGTCTGGTAATCAGTTCCAGGCACTCCAAATTTCCTGTTCATAGTGGCACTCCTCTTGATTCTCCAAGTGGCACCTTTCCAGATTCTCAAGCTTTGACCTCAAGTCAACAAACATCTGAGCCCAGAGGCTGTCTTGAAATTCTGCAAGTTGCATCTTATATAAATTAAGATGGCTGCCACTATTTCTAATAGCACCCATAGCACAGGCCCTCACCTCTCCCAGCCTCCCCCTCACTTATCTCAGTAATGATGGTCAATTAGAAATCCACAGCACCCCAGAACAGTAGATTGGATGATGGTTGCTGTGATTATATGGTTGCTGGTAATGGCAATCACAGGACCCCCAGAGATGCGTCCCCCACAGTATTCCACTGCTCCCTGCTCTGCCAGTCGGAAGTGAGGTCAAAGGTCCCCTAAAGGCCTAACCAGAAGTCCTAGAACTAGATGCTCTGTGCCAGAGTTCTGTTGTTTTGGCCTACAGACCTCCAGCACAGAGTGTCTACACTACAGCAAATATTTTATCCTCGGCTACTGTACCTGGCCGTGCAGGAGCTGAGGATGAAACGTCCTCTTTGGCATGTGGCCCCATACTTCTCTGGTATGTGGCCGCATGCAGCTGCATGTCATCAAAAATGGCTACTCGTGTCAGTGCTGACACATGTGTCATAGGTTCACCATCATGGCCTTAGTTATTCATTGATTGCTTTCTCATATGTGCCTTGACCGGGGGGCTACAGCAGACCAAGGAACCCCTTGCTCAAGTCAGCGACCTTGGGTCCAAGTTGGTGAGCTTTGCTCAAACCAGATGAGCCCGTGCTCAAGCTGGTGACCTCAGGGTCTTGAACCTGGCTCCTCTGCATCCCAGTCTGACACTCTATCCACTGCACCATTGTCTGGTCAGGCCAAAGAGAGAATCTTTAAAGCAGCAAGAGACAGACAGTTAGTTGCCTACAAGGGAGATCTCATAAGAGTGTCAGCTGATTTCTCAACAGAAACATTTTAGACCAGAAAGAATTGGCATGAAATATTCAAAGTGATGAAAAGCAAAAACCTATAACCATGACTATTTTACCCAGCAAGGCTGTCATTTAAAATTGAAGGAGAAGTAAAGAGCTTCCCAGAAAGAAAAAAACTAAAGGAGTTTGTTACCACCAAAACCAGTATTACAAGAAATGTTAAAGGGCCTTCCTTCAAGAAGAAGAAAAAGGAGGGAAGGAGGAGGAGGAGGAGGAGGAGGAGGAGGAGGAGGAGGAGGAGGAGGAGAAGAAGAAGAAGAAGAAGAAGAAGAAGAAGAAGAAGAAGAAGAAGAAGAAGAAGAAGAAGAAGAAGAAGAAGAAGAAGAAAGAAGAAGAAGGAGAGGAGGAGAAGGAAAAGGAAGAAGAAGAACAGAGGAGTGTAGTTAAATAAAATTGTAATAAATACACACCTATCAATAATTACTTTAAATGTAAATGGCTTATTTAAATGTATATGTTCTAGTCAAAAGACATACGGTAGCTAAATGGATTTAAAAATAAGACCCATATATGCTGTTTACAAGAGACCCACCTCAGAACAAAAGATATGCACAGACTAAAAGTAAAGAAATGGAAAAAGATATTTCATGCAAATTGGAGTAGCAATACTTATGTATAACAAAATAGACTTTAAAACAAAGTCTATATAGTAAGCAACAAAGGACACTCACAATGATAAAGGGAGCAATCTAACAAGAGAATATAATCCTTGTGAACATTTTGCACCTAACATAGTAGCACCTAAATATATAAAGCAAATTTTGAGTGACATAATGAGAAAGATCAACAATAATACACTCATAGTAGAGGATTTTAACACCCTAATTACTGATCTTCCAGATAAAAAATCAACAAGGAAATGGCAGCCTTAAATGACATATTAGATCAGCTGGATTTAATCGATATCTTCAGACTATTTCACCCCAAAGCAACAGAATTTACATTTTTTTCAAGTGCAAATGGAAGGTTTTCTAGGATAGACCACATGTTAGGACACAAAACAAGCCTCAATAAATTTAAGAAGATTGAAATCATATCAAGCATCTTCTCTGAACATAATGGTATGAAACTAGAAATCAATCATAAGACAAAAACTGAAAAACACAAACACATGAAGGTTAAATAACGTTACTAAACAACAAATGGATTAACAATGAGATCAAGGAACAAATCAAAAGATACCTTGAAACAAATGAAAAAGAGAACACAACAACTCAAAATCTATGGAACACAGCAAAAGCAGTTATAACAGGGAAATTCATAACATACAGGCCTACCTCAAGAAATAAGAAAAATCTCAAATAAACAACCTAAGTTTATACTGAAAAGAACTAGAAAAAGAACAATAAACAAAGCCCAAGTGAATAAAAGAAAGGAAATAATAAAAATTACAGCAGAAATAAGTATACCAGAGTCTAAAAATCAATACAAAATAATCAATGAAACCAAGATCTGGTTCTTTTTTTTTTTTTTTTTTCAAGATCTGGTTCTTTGAAAAGATAAATAAGATTAACAAACCTTTAACCCGACACAACAAGAAAAAATAAGGAAGGACACAAATAAATAAAATCAGAAATTAAACAGGAGAAGTAATGACTCACAGAAATACAAGAAATTGTAAGAATATATTATGAACAACTATATGCCAATAAATTGGGCCATCTGGATGAAATGGATAAATTCCTAGAAACACTCAATCTTCCAAAACTTAATCAGGAAGAATCAGAAAGTCTGAATAGACCAATTACAACAAATGAAATTAAAGCAGAAATAAAAAGAAAAACTCCCAACAAATCAAAGTCCTGAATCAGATAGCCTCACAGGTGAATTTTACCAAACATTAAAAAAGGAAATAACACCTATCCTTCTCAAACTGTTCAAAAAATTTAAGAGAAGAAAGACTTCCAAGTTCATTTTACAAGGTCAGCATTACTCTAATTCCAAAACCAGATAACAACAGTACAAAGAAAGAACATTATAAACCATTATCCCTGATGAACAAAGATGCTAAAATCCTCAACAAAATATTAGCAAATTGGATCCAGCAATACATTGAAAAGATCATACATCATGATCAAGTGAGCTTATTCCAGGGATGCAAGGTTGGTAAAATATCCACAAATCAATAAACATGATTCACCACATAAACAAAATGGAGGATAAAAACCACACGATCATATCAATAGATATGAAAAAGCATCTAAGCCCTGGCCGGTTGACTCAGTGGTAGAGCATCGGCCCAGTGTGCAAATGTCCCAGGTTCGATTTCCTGGTCAGGGCACACAGGAGAAGTACCCATCTGCTTCTCCACCCTTCCCCCTCTCCTTTCTCTTTCTCTTTCTCTCTCTCTCTCTCTCTTCCCCTCCCGCAGCCAAGGCTCCATTGGAACAAAGTTGGCCCAGACACTGAGGATGACTCCATGGCCTCTGCCTCAGGCACTAGAATGGCTCTGGTTGCAATGGAGCAACACCCCAGATGGGCAGAGCATCACCCCCTAGTGGGCATGTCAGGTGGATCCTGGTCAGACGCATGCAGGAGTCTGTCTGACTGCCTCCCTGCATCTCACTTCAGAATAATAAAAAAAAAATTTAAAGAAAGAAAAAACATCTGATAAGATCCAGCACCCATTTAAGATAAAAACTCTCAACAAAGTAGGAATAGAGAGAACATACCTCAACATAATGAAGGCCATTTATGACAAAGTTACTGCCAGTATTATACTCAATGGGCAAATGCTAACAACATTTCCCTCAAGTTTAGGAACAAGACAGGGATATTTGCTTTCACTACTCTATTTCAACATAGTAATGAAAGTTCTAGCCACAGAAATCAGAAAAAAAAGAACAAGAAGAAAGAAAGAAAGAAAAGGCATCCAAATTAGAAAGGAAGAAGTAAAACTGTCATTATTTGCAGGTGATGTGATACTGTATATGGAGAATCTTAAAGATTCCACCAAAGAACGACTAGAACTGATGATTGAATCCAGTAATGTAGCAGCATAGAAAATAAATATCCAGAGGTCAGTTGCATTTTTATACACCAATAATAAACTCTCAGAAAAGGAAGGTAAGAAAAAATATCCATTTACAATTGCATCAAAAAATATGTAGGGCCTGACCAGGCGGTGGCACAGTGGACAGAGAATCGGACTGGGACATGGAGGACCCAGCTTCGAAACCCTGAGGTCACCAGCTTGAGCGTGGACTCATCTGGTTTGAGCAAGGCTCACCAACTTGAGCCCAAGGTTGCTGGCTCGAGCAAGGGGTCACTCGGTCTGCTGTAGCCACCTGGTCAAGGCACATATGAGAAAGCAATCAATGAACAACCAAGGTGTTGCAATGAAGAATAGATACTTCTCATCTTTCTCCCTTCCTGTCTGTCTATCCCTATCTGTCCCTCTCTGCCTCTCTCTGTTGCAATATATATGTATATGAATACATTTAGCCAAGAATGTAAAAGACTTGTATTCAGAAAATTATAAGACACTGAAGAAACTGAAGAAGATACAAACAAGTGGAAGCATATACTGTGTTCATGGATAGAAAGAATTAACATCATTAAAATGTCCATACTATCCAAAGCAATCTATAGATTTAATGCAATCCTTATCAAGATACCAATGGCATATATCACAGAACTAGAACAAAGATACCAAAAATTTATGTGGAGCCATAAAAGACTCCAAAAAGAGCCACAGCAATCTTGAGAAAGAAGAACAAAGTTAGAGGAATCTCACTACCCGATATCAAACTACAATAAGTTCTCAAGTTACATCTGACTTACATAGAACTCGCACTTATGAATGGAATGCCATAAGGGCCATTATTAGTAATCAATTGCAATTGGACATCAGTGAAAATGATATCATAGAGTTACTTGACTCCCATAGCAAAGAACTAACCAATGAAGGTCTTATGGAACTAGAGCAGCAGATGATAACATTTAGGGGGAAAAAAACAAAGACCTAAATACTCCAAAACCCCCAAAAAAGTTTCCTAAAAAAGAGTTAGCTCATGCTATTCTTCTTGTTGAAGCAGGAATGGCAAAGTTAGAGGAGCAAGACCCTGATACAGAGAGGTTCACCAGAGTTTAATGTACAGTTACTGAAGGCCTAAGATGCTCAGGGCCATTTATGATGAGAAAAAGAAAAGCTCTGTAGAAACCTACCTTGACACCTACTTCAAGAAACTGACTCCAGCAACAGAATCCAACCCTGACTCTTCAACACCAGTCCCATCCTTTCCAACAAGTCCATTATCTTCTGCATAATCCAGGATTGTTCAAGGTTGTATTTAAAGATGTTTAAGTATTTATATACACAGAAAGGTAAAAATAAATACTATGTTAAGACAAACATCTAAGTGCATTTAATAAGTAAATGTGCCTGTTCCAACGTACATATAAGTTCAACTTAAGAACAAACCAACAGAACCTATGTCGTTTGTAACCTGGAGACTGCCTGTGTATTACAAGGCCATAGTAATCAAAACAGCATGGCACTGGCATAAAAATAGACATACAGATCAATGGAACAGAATAGAGAGCCCAGAAATAAACCCATGCCTCTATGGTCAATTAGTATTCAACAAAGGAAGCAAGAACATACAACAGGGTACAGACAGTCTCTTCAATAAATGGTGTTGGGAAAATTGGACAGGTACATGCAAAATAATGAAATTAGACTACCTTTGTACAGCATACACAGAAATAAACTTAAAATGGATTGAAGAATTAATATAAGACTTAAAACCATAAAAATCCTAGAAGAAAACAAAGGCAGTAAAATTTTAAACATTTCTCATAATAATATTTTTTTCTGATATGTCTTCTTGGGCAAAGGAAAGAAAAGAAAAAATAAACAAATGCAACTACATCAAATTAAAAAGGATTTGCACAGCAAAGGAAACCATCAACAAAATGAAAAGACAACCCACTGAATGGGAGAACATATTTACCAATGATATATCTGATAAGGAGTTAATATCCAAAATTTTTAAAGAACTCATACAACTCAAAAACACAATCCAATTTTTAAAAATGGGCAAAGGACTTGAATAGACACTTCTCCAGAGAGGACATACAGACTACCAATAGACATATGAAAGATCCTCAGTGTCACTAATCATCAGAGAAATACAAATTAAAACCACAGTGAGATATCACCTCACACCTGTCAGAATGGTTATTATCAATAATTCAACAAACAAATGTGGCAAGAATGTGGAGACAATGGAACCCTCCTGCACTGTTGGTGGGAATGCAGACTGGTGTAGAAACTGTGAAAAACAGCATGGAGTTTACTCAAAAAAAGTAAAAATGGAACTGCCTAATGACCCAGCAACTCTACTTCTGGGAAAATATCCAAAGAAACCCAAAACACTGATTGGAAAGACTGTATGCTCCCCGATGTTCGTTATGGCATTATTTACAATAGCCAAGATTCGGAAGCAGCCTGAGTGGTCATCAGTGGATGAGTGAATAAAAAGATTATACTACCTTTACACAGTGGAATACTACTCGGAAGAAAAAAAAAAAAGAACTCTTACTTTTTATGACAGTATGGATGAACTGGAGAGTATTATACTAAGTAATATAAGCCAGGCAGAGAGAGATAAATACCAGATGATTCTACTTACACGTGGACTCTCATGAACAAAATAAACAAATAAACAAAATAGAAACAGACTCATAGATAAATAAAACAGACTGACAGCTGTCAGAGGGGAAGGGGTTGGGAGGCAGAGTGAAAAACATAAAGGAATTAAACAAACAAAGCCCCTCATAAGCACAGATAACTATAAGGTGATTGCCATAGGGAAGGGGGGAGGAGGGAGGTAGGAGAAGGCAAAGGGAGGTAAATGGTGATGGAAAGAGACTTGATTTGGAGTGTTGAACATACAATGCAATATACAGATGAGGTATTATAGAATTGTATGCCTGAAACCTATATAATTTTATTAACAAATGTCACCTCAGTAAATTTAATAAACACTTTAAGAAATAAACACTTAGAGGAGAACTAGAAAAAAAATCAAAATTTATTTTCTCACAGCTGTGGAGGCTGGAAGTACAAGACCAGAGTTCCAGTGTGGTTGAGTTTCACCTGCTGAGGACTAAACGTTTGTCTTCCCCCAAAATTCATATGTTGAAACCTTAACCCCCATCGTGATATTTGGAGATAGGGTATTTGGGAGGTAATGAGGTCATGGGGGTGAAGGCCTCACAATAGCATTCGTGTCCTTAAAAACAGAGACTCAAGAGAGCTGGCTTCCTTTTCACCTGCTCTACCATGGAAGGATGCAAGGAGAAGACAGCACTTGTGAGCCAGAAAGTGAGAGGCTGGGTCTGTCAGCATGCTGACCTCAGACTTCCCATCTCCAGAACCAGGAGCAATGAATTCTGTTGTTTAGGCCACCCATCTATATTATTTTTGCTATAGCAGCCCAAAGGGACTAGAACGGGACCCTACCGTCATGATTTCACCTAAACCTAATTATACTCCAGGGATCCCCACCTCCAAATACCACCCCATGAATTTTAAAGGAACACAATTCAGTCCACAACACCTTCCCCTGGCTTAATCCCAGTATCCCTGGCTGCAAAACCCGGTCATTTTCTTTGGTTTTGTTGAGTCAAGAATAGCCACTTAAGCTAGGCTTAATGTCTTAGATCCTGACTCATGAGGCATTTTCAGTCTTAGGAAAAGAATCAACTCAGGATCTTAACAGGGACAGACAATTGCCTTTTATTTCTTTCCTCTTTGTTTATTCTAAAAGGGAAGAGTGACGAGTTAGCTTCTGTTGTCAGAATATTAACAAGGACATTTCTGACAGTCAGCGCACGAGGAAACATGTCCGGAACTAGAGCCTCAGAGGTCCCCCCCCCCCCGCCCTGAAGGTATCTGCAGTTTGAACTAGCCCCCTCTCCACATGTATAAATGTCATCGTAATCATTGCATTACGAGGCCAGCCAACTTCTTCATTTAAAACTCAGCCATCGCAGGGGCTTCCCAATATCATGGCCAGAGCAGGCCCCAGGGTCCTGCAGCATCACATAGGACAGTGTGGGAGAGCCCATACAGCAGAGTGTGACACGGCTGTGACAGGCCTCCCCATGAATCTGCATAGCCCTCTCCCCCTCCCTTCCTGCCCATGGCTTCTGGACCAACTCTGGCTCCTCCAGGCTTCCAGAGGGCGGACGTGCCGGCCTCTGCCTTCCCTCCACAAAGGTCCTACTTCGCACACTGCTATCTCTCCGTTCAAGCCCTTCAACTCCCTCAGCTACTCAAAGCTGCCAGCCTCTCCTTTCTTTCCAGTCCCAGTGACCCCAAGGGAAGCTGACATTCCAAGGCACAGGAGCGGGTCTGTCTCATCAAGTGAGGACGCTGGCTCAGATGGCCCTAAGCCTCAGCCATTGTCTGGCAAACAAAAATGAGCACTGGCAACATGGGGGGAAAAATTCTTCCAAAAAAAAGACATGTGACCAGAAACCCTGTCGTAATTTCAGCAGAGTCCCCTGGTCCTCATGCAGACAGGCAGGCGAGGAACGCTCCCCCTGGAATGGTAGTGCTAGGAAGAAACCCAAATATCATCTTATCCAAACTTTGCCTTCCACAGAGAAGGTAGCTCAGGAAAGAACAGGCCATGAAGGGACAGGTCATGCTCTCCGGAGCCCCCAGACAGCAGGCGTCCCTGAGGTTCACCAAGCCGCAGAGGCCAGGCAGCCCACACACAGACAGGGAGCATCTGAGACCAGTGAGAACCCATTGCCTGCCTCCTTCCAGTGGCTGCCTTCCATCCCGCTACCGTTCCCCGATGAGAAGCTGGAACGGGTTTGGGAACTGGCTTCCCAGGACTTTCCCTAGGAGGTGAAGTTGCTTTCAGTTTTGGCTCTCTTGAGTAGAACCAACCCTTCACTAACTTACTTTTGGCATGGCAGGGACAAGTGAAAAAGCAAGAAAGTAGGTCTTTGCAGAACCCATTACCCCTCTCTCTTTCTCTCTTTCTCTCTCTGTTTTCAAATGAGACTGATTTTGGCTTCATATTATCCTCCAATCCACTTTAAACAGCTTAAGCCCCACACGGGTAGCCATGAAGTTCTTCCTAGTAAGTGCATCTCTGGCTCCACTGTTCACGTTTGAAGTCAGAGAGGCACTTCCTGTTCTGTATTCCCACCTAGTGTGCTGTCTCTGTCTTACCACGTCAAGTCTCGACCTGGTTAACAGCAGACTCCACAGTTACAGCCTGGGTGATGGAATAAAGATGGGCAAGGAGAGGTCCTGGGTTGACGCAAACTGAAACTGAAATGATATTAGACTGAAAGAGTCAGAAAGTATAAGACAAATCTGCTGCATAAATGGAGGCAGTGCTGCTCTGCCTGGGATGCTACTATTTACCGAAGTGATACCACATGTGAATTTTATTGCTGGCTCATGCTATTGGCCCCACAGCCTCTTTTCTCAAAAGGGCCATATAGTAATCATTGTTAATATTACTGAGCACTTACAGGTGGAAAAACTAATGAGTGCTTTACATCACTATTTCTTTTGATTCTCCTAGGAACCCTATCCTGAAGGTGCTGCTGTTATGTCCATTTCACAGATCAGCTAACCAAGGCTTGGAGAGTTTAAGAAACTTGCTCTGGCTCCCCAAACTATCAAGTGTTAGGTCCAGGATTGGAGACCCCAAGTTATCCTGGCAAGATGGGCTGCACCCTGACTCACCGCCCTTTATCTGTTTGCTTTCTCTAGATAAGTCTTCAGCCGGCATGCCTGGAGAAAAAGCTGAGGAAGGTGCTGTGGGCTTAGGAGAGGGAGCTCAAGCCAACATGAAGCAGCAAAGCAAAGAAATGCAATCTTCTGTCATTCAGCTCCAAGCTTTGGGCTCTGGTTCTGTCTTGTCCTCTCTACTACTTTCCAAGGCGGAGGGTCTCTCGTCTGTCCTTCCCATTTCTGGTGGTGGAGGAATTTAAGGGTGCCATTTGGGCAAGAGCATGGAGTGGCCATCTCCTCGTTACTGCCCCAGCCCCTTTCATTTGGTTACATGTAATAAGTAAGAATTCTCCACTAAAATAAGCAAAACAAGACAGAACGAGTTTTTCCTACTTTGCTTATTTAAAAATATTAAAGAGGAAAAAGCTTTCAGGGAATACTGTTTCTTTTCTTTCTCACTCATCACTGATTAATTTCATGTTTTGCCAGCAGCAGGAGGACACAGCGGGGAAAGCATGAGTGAGCTCCTGTGGCTGGGGTCTGATGACTCAGCTTTGTTCTCATGGTTACCCTGACATCAGAGCAGACCTGGTGGGTGTGAATAGCCTCAGAGAACAAAATCACCTGCCCAGGACCTCTTAACTTTCTAGATACATATCCCTCCAGTCTCACAGGATTGGTACCTAGCTGGCTGCATAGAATAGAAATAGCAAAGCAATTATTGTGTGAGTAGCAACACAAGACTTTATAATGACATCACAACTCGACAATGGGCCTCCCCCATGGACAGGCCACAGATGGTGGCCATTTTCAGTGCTTCCAAAGAGCCCCCAGAAGATGGAATGTTTGATCACCTGATTTCCTAGCTCATGAGCTAAATGTTTGGAATTGGGTTTGGGCAATAAATGGAGATCTGTGGCCTCTGGAGGAAAGGCCTGTGTCATAGGCCAGTATTTCCCACCTAAGATGATTATACCATGGGCCTTAGTCGGGATTGCCATAGAATCGCTAATCTGTTGATTTTGCCAGCAGATCAGGTAAGTGTCCTTTGTCAATATAGTGGGGACACCATAATCTCCCATCCTTCGCAGTACAGGGTCTTGCAAGCGGCGAAGTATGAATATAATGTCTATGAAATCCTGAAAGTAAATGAGACCAGCCAGGGAGCAAAGGATGAAACCCCAGATAACGTGTTACAGATGTACCTAGGGGATGTCTCACTAGGGAACAAAAGGGATTCAGAGTTCTCAGAATCAAGACATGCCCTTATGAGAGCAAAGTCTGGCACATTGGGTGAGAAGACAGAGGAGAGCAGAATGAAGAACTGACGCAAGTAGACAGAGCACTGACTTTGGCCTTTGAGAGACACCATTCTGACTTCAAATCCTGATCCTACTATGTGTGCCCTCAACAGCGTCATGTCCCAGGTTCCTTATGAAAAAACAGGGGTCGCCATGCTTTCCTCATACGGATGCCATTGGACTTGAATGAGAAGGTGAAAAGAGACATGAAGGTGTAGTATCTGCACTTTTGCAAATCTATTCAGTGAATATTTTCTGTGCAAGTCCTAAGGGCCAGGCACCAAGGAAACCCTGATCCAAGCAGACTGGGCCCTCGGGGCACTCATAGTCTGGAGAAAGTCAATAAGAGGTTTTTGCTTCCTTAGGCGTTCAAAGATTTTGAATTGTTTCTGGCCAGGCTGGATGGCTCCAGACCAAAGTGTGATGTGAGAAACAGTTTGCTTTCATTTTCTAGGTTTTCTAGGGTTGGTCTATAAGATGTCCCCAAACCCCACAGGGTCCCCCACGCTGGGCCTCCCCCTGTAAAACACTTGCATTTTCCTGACCACCTCCTGTACCAGGTACCAACATCTCTAACTGACCCCAGCTTCTTTCTTCAAAGCCTTGCTAGATAATGGATAGATCTACTTATCATAATACATCCTTAATGAGGCCAGAGATGTTTATCTAATGCCGGGGTCAGGAACCTATGGCTCGAGAGCCAGATGTGGCTCTTTTGATGGCTGCATCCAGCACTCAGACAAATCTTTAATAAAAGAAATAATAACATTAAAAATATAAAACATTCTCATGTATTACAATCCATTCATTTCCTACCGCTCATGTTCATGGTTGCGGGTGGCTGGACCCAATCACAGCTGTCCTCTGAGACAACACCAAATTTTTATTGAATAATGTGTAACGTACATGGGTTGTTGTGAGGTCAGGAAGTAAACTTCGCTCCTTTTAATCAAGTGGTCAGCTAGCTAATTGCAGAAACCCTTTTGATGAAGAAGATGGCTAAAAGAAAAAAAGATGAGGAGTTTCATACTTTTCAGCAGGAATGGACAGAGGAATGCGCCTTTGTGGAGAGAGCAGGTTCTGCAGTGTGTTTAATATGCAACGGTAAAATTGCATCAATGAAACAGTCAAATATAAAGCGGCACTTTGACACACGCCATACTACATGTGCATCGAAATATCCAGCGAGGGAAAGCAGGAAGAAAGCAAGTCAAGAGCTACTGTGCAGAGTGCAAGCTGGTTAGCAGCAGCTTTGTATTTGGACCCAACATGGTGACTGGAATTCAAATAGCTTTGCTGCTGCTTTAGCAATTGTGAGAAATGGAAAGCCATTCACAGATGGGGAGTATGCCAAATCATTCATGCTTAATGTCGCCAATGAACTTTTTGATGAAATTTCAATAAAGACAAAATAATCAAACGAATAAAAGACATGCCTCTGTCGGCAAGAACTGTTCACAATCGTACCATCATGATGGCAAATCAAATTGAGGCAACACAAGTGAAGGACATAAATGCAGCACCATTCTTTTCTCTGGCTTTGGGTGAGTCAACAGACGTAAGCCATTTATCCTAGTTCAGTGTGATTGCAAGGTATGCTGTTGGAGACACACTATGTGAGGAAAGTCTTGCTGTTTTGCCTATGAAAGAGACAACAAGAGGGGAGGATCTATTCAAGTCTTTCACTGAGTTCGCTAAAGAAAAAAATCTACTGATGGATAAATTTATTTCGATGTGTACTGATGGTGCTCCGTGCATGGTGGGGAAAAACAGAGGATTCGTAGTGCTTCTTCATGAACATGAAAAGAGACCCATCCTAAGTTTTCACTGCATCTTACATCAGGAGGCACTTTGTGCTCACATGTGTGGTGAGCAGCTTGGTGAGGTGATATCGCTGGTCATTTGGGTAGTCAACTTTATTGTTGCCCAAGCTTTAAAGGATCGCCAGGTCAAAACACTGCTGGATGAAGTTGGGAATAATTAAGCTGGTCTGCTTCTGCACAGCAATAAGTGTTGGTTGACAAGAAGGAAGGTGCTCAACCATTTCAAGGCTTGTCTGAGCAAAATTCGGACTTTTCTTGAAATGAAAAATGTCAAGCATCCTGAGTAAGCTAACACTGAGTGGCTCCTGAAGTTCTACTATCTCGTGGACATGACTGAACATCTTAACCAGCTCAATGTGAAAATGCAAGGTGTTGGAAATACAGTCTTATCCCTTCAACAAGCAGTGTGTGCATTTGAAAACAAGCTGGAACTCTTCATCACTGACACTGAAACAGGTCATTTACTACACTTTGAAAAACTGGGAGAGTTTAAAGATTCATGCACAGCAAGTGACCCTGCTCAACACCTTGATCTCCAGCAGCTAGCGGGCTTCACATCTAATTTCCTGCAGTCAGTCAAAGCGCACTTTGGAGAATTTCATGAGTGCATTCGTCTTTTTAAGTTCATCACCCATCCACACAAGTGTGCAGTGGACAGCACCAACCTGAGTTACATCCCCAGTGTCTCCGTCAGAGATTTTGAGCTACAAGCTGCTGACCTGAAGGCCTCAAACATGTGGGTGAATAAGTTCAAGTCACTGAATGAAGATTTGGAAAGACTTGCACGACAGCAAGCAGAGTTGGCGAGCAAACACAAGTGGAGAGAAATGAAAAAACTTCAATCCACAAACCAGCTGATTGTCAAAACTTGGAATGAGCTTCCCGTCACATACCACACACTGCAGCGTGTGAGTATTGCTGTACTGACAATGTTTGGCTCTATGTATGCATGTGAGCAGTCTTTCTCACATCTAAAGAACATTAGCCTGACTACGCAGTAGCGCAGTGGATAGAGCATCAGACAGAGATGCGGAGTACCCAGGTTCGAGACCCCGAGGTTGCCAGCTTGAGCACGGACTCATCTGGTTTGAGCAAAGCTCACCAGCTTGGACCCAAGGTCACTGGCTTGAGCAAGGGGTTACTCAGTCTGCTGAAGGCCCATGGTCATGGCACATATGAGAAAGCAATCAATGAACAACTAAGGTGTCGCAACAAAAAACTGATGATTGATGCTTCTCATCTCTCTCCATTCCTGTCTGTCTGTCCCTATCTATCCCTCTCTTTGACTCTCTCTCTGTCTCTGTAAACAAAATAAAACAAAAAAAATAAATAAATAAAGAACGTTAAGACCAACCTATGATCACATTTAATGGATGGAAGTCTCAATGCCTACATGAAGCTTAACCTCACCACATATCATCCAGACTACAAAGCCATCAGTAAAACCATGCGGCACCAGCAGTCACATTAATGGTAAGAAGTACTTTTTTTTTGGTTAGCAACAGCATAACAACATTTTTAAAAAGAATTCAGAGACTTATTATACTTTAAAAGTGTTGGTCTTATATAAAATGCACACATTCACTTGTATTTAGTGTTAAACACATTGTATGGTTCTCACAGAATTACATTTTAAAATATGTGGCCTTCATGGCTCTCTCAGCCAAAAAGGTTCCTGACCCCTGGTCTAATGTATTTACTGCTGTTTCCCTAGTACTGTACTTCGTTCTTGGCATAAGGTAGGCACACAAAGAATGCTGCGATCTCAGAATGCCCTGTCCATGTCAAAGCTTCAGATAACAATTCCCCGTTAGCAAGGGAGCAAGTGAGCAGAGGAGCTGTCAGTGATGGGTCAGGCTGTTAGTCTGAGAAAAGGCTTTGAAAGGGGTCCTCTCAACCCCTGCTAAACACAGCTGCTGTTCCATCCATGAAAATGCCTGTACATGCACCCAGGCAGAGCCAGCTGTAAAGTGGGTAAAGCAGCCCCCGGTGAAAGGGATCAAAGGTTTGAGTATGACTGCCCACGGATGCCTCTCCCTACTCCTCCACCTTGCTTCCCTTAACAAAAGGGACAAAAATATCAGTGGCATGTGAGCACCCAGATGTGCTCTCCGTCTTCCACTTGCTTCTCAGGAGACAGTGCCATCATTGTCCCAGACGATAAGTGCTTCCTCCAGGAGGGACCAGGCTGGAGAGCTGGAGTAAGGATGACCATCCGACACACGAGGTGGATGTCCAGCTCTGCCTCTGACCAGCCATGTGACCCAGAGCAAAACAGCCACCTGGGCCTCCATTGCCTCAAGTCTAAGAAAAAGGCAAAGGGTCACTTTGAGAAGTAACTGGGGTCACATATTTGACTGTGAAGCTGAAGTTTAGTGCTGAAATGACATAGGACTCCATCAGTGTGTGCCTTCCATCCGCAGGACAACCAAAGGCTCCTATTTATAGAGCAGAGGTCAAGAACCTTTTTGGCTGAGAGAGCCATGAAGCCACATATTTTAAAATGTAATTCTTTGAAAGCCATACAATGTGTTTAACACTAAATACAAGTAAATGTGTGCATTTTATGTAAGACCAACACCTTTAAAGTATAATAAGTCTCTGAATTCTTTTTAATAACGTTGTTATGCTGTTGCTAACCAATGATGAATAAAGTACTTCTTACCATTAATGCAACTTCTGGTGCTGCATGGTTTTGCTGATGGCTTTGTAGTCTGGTTGATACATGGTCAGGTTAAGCTTTATGCACGCGTTGAGACTTCCATCTGTTAAACGTGTTCGTAGGTTGGTCTTAACATTCTTTAGATGTGAGAAAGACTGCTCACATGCATATGTAGAGCCAAACATTGTCAGTACAGCAATACTCACACGCTGCAGTGTGTGGTATGTGACGGGAAGCTCATTCCAAGTTTTGACAATCAGCTGGTTTGTGGATTGAAGTTTTTTCATTTCTCTCCACTTGTGTTTGCTCGCCAACTCTGCTTGCTGTCGTGCAAGCCTTTCCAAATCTTCATTCAATGACTTGAACTTATTCACCCACATGTCTGAGGCCTTCAGGTCAGCAGCTTGTAGCTCAAAATCTCTGACGGAGACACCAGGGATGTAACTCAGGTCGGTGCTGTCCACTGCACACTTGTGTGGATGGGTGATGAACTTTAAAAGACGAGTGCGCTCATGAAATTCTCCAAAGCGTGCTTTGAATGACTGCAGGAGATTAGATGTGAAGCCCGCTAGCTGCTGGAAATCAAGGTGTTGAGCAGGGTTACTTGCTGTGCATGCATCTTCAAACTCTCCTAGTTTTTCAAAGTGTAGTAAATGGTCTGTTTCCATGTCGGTGATGAAGAGTTCCAGCTTGTTTTCAAATGCAAACACTGCTTGTTGAAGGGATAAGACTGTATTTCTAACACCTTGCATTTTCACATTGAGCTGGTTCAGATGTTCAGTCATGTCCACGAGATAGAACTTCAGGAGCCACTCAGTGTTAGCTAACTCAGGATGCTTGACGTTTTTCATTTCAAGAAAAGTCCGGATTTTGCTCAGACAAGCTGCGAAATGGCTGAGCACCTTCCTTCTTGACAACCTAAGCACATTGCTGTGCAGAAGCAGACCAGCTTAATTATTCCCAACTTCATCCAGCAGTGTTTTAAACTGGCGATCCTTTAAAGCTCAGGCAACAATAAAGTTGACCACCCGCATGACCAGCGACATCACTCACCAAGCTGCTCGCCACACATCTGAGCATAAAGTGCCTCCTGATATAGGATGCAGTGAAAACTTAGGATGGGTCTCTTTTCATGTTCATGAAGAAGTACTACGAATCCTCCGTTTTTTCCCACCATGCACGGAGCACCATCAGTACACACGGAAATAAGTTTATCCATCGGTAGATTTTTTTCTTTAGCGAATTCAGTGAAAGACTTGAATAAATCCTCCCCTCTTGTTGTCTCTTTCATAGGCAAAACAGCAAGACTTTCCTCACATAGTGTGTCACCAACAGCATACCTTGCAATCATGTTGAACTGGGATAAATGGCTTATGTCTATTGACTCACCCAAAGCCAGAGAAAAGAATGGTGCTGCATTTATGTCCTTCACTTGTGTTGCCTCAATTTGATTTGCCAGCATGATGGTACGATTGTGAACAGTTCTTGCCAACAGAGGCATGTCTTTTATTCATTTGATTATATTATTTTTATCCAAAATTTCGTCAAAAAGTTTATTGGCAACATCAAGCATTAATGTTTTGGCATACTCCCCATCTGTGAATGGCTTTCCATTTCTCACAATTGCTAAAGCACTAGCAAAACTATTTGAATTCCAGTCAACTTGTTCGGTCCAAGCACGAAGCTGCTGCTGACTAGCTTGCACTCTGCACAATAGCTCTTGACATGCTTTCTTCCTGCTGTCCCTCGCTGGATATTTCGATGCACATGTAGTATGGCGTGTGTCGAAGTGCTGCTTTATATTTGACTGTTTCATCGATGCAATTTTACCATTGCATATTAAACACACTGCAGAACCTGCTCTCTCCACAAAGGCGCATTCCTCTGTCCATTCCTGCTGAAAAGTACGATACTCCTCATCTTTTTTTTTTTTAGCCATCTTCTTCATCAAAAGGGTTTCTGCAATTAGCTAGCTGACCACTTGATTCAAAGGAGGGAAGTTTACTTCCTGACCTCACAACATCCCATGTACGTTATACATTATTCAATAAAAATTTGGTGTTGTCTCAGAGGACAGCTGTGATTGGGTCCAGCCACCCGCAACCATGAACATGAGCGGTAGGAAATGAATGGATTGTAACACATGAGAATGTTTTTATTTTTAATGTTATTATTTCTTTTATTAAAGATTTATCTGAGAGCCAGATGCAGCCATCAAAAGAGCCACATCTGGCTCGTGAGCCATAGGTTTCCGACCTCTGTTATAGAGAATCTGTAACTATGATTTTTTACAGAATTAACTCATTGGCATTGGAGTCTTTCTATGTTATAAGGTGAATACAACATAGAATCCAAGATGGCTGCATTTTTGTGTCTGGCAAAAAATAGGTGCTCAGTAAATATGTTTTAGTATGAAATGAACAAATAAATGAATAGAGGCTTCACAGAAACGTTTTAATTTTCTCTGTCATTACTCTCTTACCCAGATTCTTAGACAGAAACACTGTCTTCTACTGCCTCAACTTTATATCTGGCTCAAGGCTACCTCCTCTGAACCAAACAATAAATGTGCACCCGTGGTGTGTTTGGGGGCCCATAGGGAATAAACAATAAGAAGAATATAGTGTGGTTTCACCCCCAAGGAACTTATAATTCAGAGGTGTAGAACACTAGGGAACAAGCAGGAACTGCCAGGGCAGGAGAGTTGAGGTGAGCAGAGGTGTCTTGAGGCTGTAATATTTGAGCTGGGTCTGGGAGGACAGATGTCTTGGGGCTCCCCAAGCAAATGTCACTTAAAATGAGACTTTCTTTCTTTGGTCATCTAATTGTCCCTAAAATAGTTGAAGTCTGTTGGCTTTCAATCTAAAGCTGTGTGTGCAACTTAGTGATAATACACAGGTTTGAATTTAGAAATTATGGCAGACACCACTAACTGCCTGCCTGATATCCATTCTTGCTTTCTCTCTCACTGTCATTGCCCTCCTGTTTGAGGGTGGCAATGTGCTCAAGCACATGTATTCAATTCTCCTCACTTTCTTCCAGTCAAGGGAGTTCATGTGACCAAGTTCTGGACAATGAGATAAAGCAGAAGTTACTGGTTGGAGCTTCTATGTTGTGGTAATATTCAAAGGAAATAATGACCGCTTATAAAGGATACCTGATGTAAACTTCTGTTAACACAGCCCCGTCTCCAGGAAAGTCCTTTGAAAGGAACAAGCTCAGTGCTGTGTGCTTTGCCACTTCACCTTTTCCTTCTTCCTGCCTGGACCATGGAGACCCAAAGCTGGGGGTGAAGCAGCCATCTTGCAATGATGATGATGAAAGCCAAAGATGCTAAAGATACTAGAAGTATTGGTGCTAACAATGATAGAGCAGGAGTCTACAAGCTCAATGACTTTCTTGACCAGCTGCACCTAAGGACTGCCTATTTCCCCCTTATTTATTTAAGCCACTTTTAGCCACATTTCTATTGCTGGCACCTGAATGGAATCCTAACTGACACAGGCAGTGTGTTGGGTTTAAATATGAGTTTGAGGCCCTGGCCAGTTTGCTCAATGGTAGAGCATTGGCCTGGCACATGGATGTCCCAGATTCAATTCCCAGTCAGGACACACAGAAGAAGTGCCCATCTGCTTCTCCACCCCTCCTTCTCTTGCTTCTCTCTCTCTCTCTCTCTCTCTCTCTCTCTCTCTCTTCCCCTCCTGTAGCCATGGCTCAATTAGAGCGAGTTGCCCCTGAGCTCTGTGAATGGCTCCATGGCCTCTGCCTCAGGCTCTAAGAAGAGCTCGGTTGCTGAGCAATGGAGCAACACCCCAATGGGCACAGTATCACCCCTAGTGGGCTTTCTGGGTGGATTCTGGATGGGGTGCATGCAGGAATCTATCTCTGTCTTCCTTCCTCTCACTGAATAAAAAAAAAAGTTTGATTGGCTTGTAATCTACAAAGGATTTGAGGCTTACTTGTACTTGCTACTCAGCCTCCCCAATGCCTGTCTTGTCTGAGTAAGAGTAACCCTAACAACAAGAAGAACCCAAAATAGAGGACCCAATAGGTCCAGCATACAGCTAGCCTGTGTTGTTACTGTACTTTCTAAGTCCCACTGACAACTGTGCAATCCTGTCCCACAAGTAATGCTATCATTTCATTGCTGAGCTGCAGGCCATTGGAATAAAATACTCTCTTCCCTACATTTATCATGTGGTAACCCCTGCCTAGAACAGTGAGAAACTGTAACTCTGGACTTCTCTGATAAGAAAGCTTCTGTTGTCTTTTCTACTACCACTTAGGAGGCCAGGAGGTAGCTTTCTTTGACTTGCTTGTGTTCTGCCCATCTTTTGTGAGCCTGCATCTCTGTGGAAAGACCCACTTAGTTGGAGATAAACCAGTAGTCTAGTTAAAGGGGCAGCTCTGGAGCTGGAAGTTGGATCTCAGTTCAATTCATACTCAGCAGGAAAGTTCAGGGGTGGAGAGAAGAAAAAAGACATCTGAGGGAGAGTAGCCAAAGGCATACAAGTAGGGAAAGATTTAAGTTGGTATATGGGATCTTCATACAGCAGTCTCGCTAGGGTAGAAAGGAGAATTATGGGAGATTAAAAAAAATAAAAAGCTGGGAAGATAAGCTAAGGCCATACTGTTGGAGACAGGGCTCAAAAGACTGGGCTTTATTCCAAAATAATGAAAAAAGAGTTAAAACCGTAGAATTCTTTATAGATTTCAAAATGTTGTCACCTGGTTATGGCTACCTGATTCTCATACAACCTATGGTATATGTGTAGTAGTGGTTTCTCTTATCTTTGTTTGAGGGAAAGGGACTAGAGATATGAAATGAGTTGCCCAATGATCCACAACTAGAACTAGTACATTGAGACTCAAAGCTGGGTCTTTAGCATCTTTTCCTAAATTTTTTTTTCAAGTGAGTAGAGAGGAGACAGAAAGACAGAGTCCCACATGCACTCTGACCAGGATCTAGCAGCAAGCCCCCTTCTGGTGATACTCTGCCCATTTCGGGCCATTTCTCTGCAACCAAGCTATTTTTAGTCCCTGAAATGAGGATCCAGGTAGCCATCCTCAGACCCCAGTGCCAATTCATTCAAACCAATTGAGCCATGGGAGTGGGGGGGGGGAGCAGATGGTTGGGGACTTAAGCCTCTTAATCCAGCGTTCTTTGGACTGCACCATGCTGAGAATGGGAATGACATGACTTCTGTAATTGTGTGTTTATGCAGACATTAGGAGATAAATGTAGAAGCAGTGGGACCGGCTAGGGCAATTTTGTAGTTGTTCAGTGTTAGGTAAAAGGGTTCAAATTAAACTTATGTCAAGAATGCAATGAATGAGAGGGAAAAAGACAAGAGTTCTGGTTAGTAGGAATCAGCAATACAGGAGAAGTTTTCTTACTCAATTTCTACTCAACCAGTTCTCCAGATAGACCCAGGTTCTGCCTGTCTTCCATAAAACAGAAAGGTGAACACCCCTGGGAAAGTGAATGCTTGTGATGAGCAGGTAACCATTCGGTTCACTGACACTTCTGCTCCTACCTATTGAGTTTGTTCCTAATCTTGTTTATTTCAGTATTCTTGTTATTGTAATGACATGAATTCATTAAATATTAAAAATGTTGTTATGTAAACCAAATCTGATGTTTCAAGAATAGCCAATAAGGATGAGTCATTAAAATGAACCCTTCAGATTCCCTTGCAAAATTTTCAGTATTTTCTCTGCTTTTAAAAAACCTGGAAATCTTAGATCATGCATTAAGAATATGGTTTATGCAAAAAAAAAAACCGTCATAGAAATACAACCAGCAAACTCAGATTCAAAGAACGGCCTTGACCCTACATCAAAAGATTGGCTTTCTTTCATTAAATTAAGCATTTTAAGTATTTAAATAACATTTCTCAATTTTGTTTGATCCTTTTTTTAAATTAATTGACTATTAATTATGGTCCTGTAGGATGAGAAGGCCCCTCTGCAGTTGGAATCACAGAATCTGAACAGGACTCTGGATGTCAGCCAAGCCAGGGGCTCTATAATCTCGTGTGTGTCAGAACCACCTGAACGTTTGGTAAACATGGACCACTGGGCCTCAACCAAGTTTTCTGACTCAGTGGTTCCGAGTGGGGCCTGAGAATTTGCTTTTCTACACATTTTCTGGTAAAGCTGCTGTTGCTGGGCCAGGGACCACACTTTGGGAACCACTGAACCCACCCATCATGAGGAAGCTCTAAGATTTGAGGAGGTGAGGGGGTTCCTTTAAGCTTACACATGGGGTGGAGTAACAGGAAAGCTGAGACCAGCACCCAGCTCTCTGGGATGTCAACACAGAGATCTTCCCATTGCCTCCTGCTATCCAAATGAGAAGTATAGTATTTGTGATAGATTTACAGATGGCCACAATTTATTTAACACTCTTTCCACCCACAGGTGGCATCAACACCTCTCTTATGATCCGAGCTTGGCGCCGTGATTGCCTGACCAGTACCATGTGGTGGAAGCGACACTACGCCTGGGTCCAGACCGTCTTAAGACAGAAGTGGCTTCCACTTACTGTCTCTTCAAACTTCCACTCTGGGAGCTCGGAGCACCCACGATCTGACCACCTTGAGGCCAGATTGCTGGCGAGGCCATGTGCAGGCCCTCTGGTCAGTAGTCCTCAGTGAGCCCCGCTCTCTGGCCATCCCCAGCTGGGGGACAGAAGAGGGCACCATCTTGCACTCTCCTGACCTACCCACACTCCAGCGAATACCCGTGAGTGCCTTCTGTTGATGCCATGCGAGACTGAAGGATTGCTGGGCCTGGATTTCTGACCCACTCAGTCATGAGGTACATTCAAATGTTGTTGTTAAGCCATTAAGGTTTGGGGTACTTTGTTATCCAGCCATTGATACCTGGAACAATATGGAGAAGACAGAGCTGGGAGAATCTGAGGTCCATTTCCAAGCTGAACTTGGGAGGCAAAGGAATCTGTGTGAAATGTAATCATGGGAGACTGATTGGACATAGGTGTCTGGTGAAAACAAGAGGGCAACCTTGACTGAGGTTTTTCTCTGGAGGCTGTGAGTACGTCTGGTGGCATGTGCCAAATAAAGAGTCAGGAGGCAGGGTTAATTTTTAGAGAATATTTAAGGAGTAGAGATACTTTAAGTCTCTCAGCCAGAATGTCCCACCTCCACTCCCTGAGAAGGGACCCTTCCAGTCTCTACAGCAGGCCTTCCATGATGCTGAGTTCCTACCCACCCGCTCCTTCCTAAGTTCAGGTAGATCTTGTCTGACTGGCTCAGCTCAGCCCAGCTTCATGTACTTATTGTTTTTGCATTACCATTTGATTTTTCTCACATACTTCTCCCCGATATAGCTGTGAACTCACAATAAGTACAACTTGCCTTTTACCTCCTCAGTGCTGAACGCAGTCCTGCACACACGTGGCGCCCCCAGCCCTCCTGCCCAGCGGGGATGGGGTAGAACAGCTCACATTACTACAGCAGGGAACAGAGGGGTGGGTTGGAGTGGGAGCTCCAAGGACCGGGATCGTACTTCGTGGCAGCCCAGTGAAGTCTATCTCTGAAGGTGACTGTTTTGAAGAGCAATACCCATCTCAGCCTGCTACACTTGGCACTGTTTGTAAGGATATCACTCTTGTACATGAATATGAGCATACATACTCACTGTTTGGCAATTCAGGTAAATCTTTAAAATGTTTTTGTTTTTGTCTTTCTTTTTTTTCTGAAGTTGGAAACGGGGAGGCAGACAGACTCCCGCATGCGCCCGACCGGGATCCACCCGGCATGCCCACCAGGGGGCGATGCTCTGCCCATCTGGGGCATTGCCCTGTTGCAACCAGGGCCATTCTAGTGCCTGAGGCAGAGGCCATGGAGCCATCCTCAGCGCCTGGGCCAACTTTGCTCCAATGGAGCCTTGGCTGCGGGAGGGGAAGAGAGAGACAGAGAGGAAGGAGAGAGGGAGGGGTGAAGAAGTAGATGGGCGCTTCTCCTGTGTGCCCTGGCCGGGAATCGAACCCGGGACTCCTGCATGCCAGGCCGACGCTCTACCACTGAGCCAACCGGCCAGGGCCTAAAATGGTTTTTTTAAATTTATTGACTTTAGAGTGAGAGAAGGGAGAGAGAGAGATCAATTTGTTGTTCCACTTACTTATGTATTCATCAGCTGATGCCCTGACCAGAGACTGAACCCACAACTTTCAAAAAGAACAGAGCTGGGAGGACCCGGGGTCTATTTCCAGGCTGAACTTTAGAGACAAAAGCAATCTCTAAGCAACTGAGCTACTGGGCCAGGACCAAGTAAATTTTTCTTGCTAGTGTAATTCTCAGAATTGGTATCCGAGTTTAAAGTTCAAACTCAGTCTTCCCTCAGCCATTTTGATATTGACAATTCCCTGGGGCCCTAAGAGCCCTTCACCCCTATTAAATTAGTCAACCAGAAAATGCCTTTTGATCTCCTTCCTCTGTCAAACACTGTTCTCTGGAGAAAACAAAAGAAATACAAGGTTTCCTGGGGGTTGAAAAAAAAGAAAGTTCACATCCAACTGGGCTCAAATCAGACTCCACCTCACAGAGGAGGTAGTGTTTGAAATTACCCTGCAAAAAAAATAAACAAAATTTAATAGAAGTGATGAGGAGGGACCTGCAGGTCCACGAGGCATTTATCCTCAGATAAAAAGGGCACAAGATGAACTGGGGGAGCCAGAGCATGGGATGTGTGCACAAAGCTGAGCTGGGGACCTCGACATGAGCCCTCGGATATCAGGGCAATGAATTTGGCTTGAATTTGGTCAACAGTGAGGAGAACATACCGAGCTATGAGAATTAGATGGCCAGTCTTTTATTCACACTTGATTACTCTCTACAGTCCCTAACGTTATGCTTTACATTTGGTGGGTGACTATTAAATATTTATTGATTGATCAATGAATGGCTAAGCCAGCACTGCTGCTGTCTGAATCTTTTGGAGACTCGATTCTCTCCCTCTTTCTTCTCCGGCATTCAGGCAACATTTATTCTAGAAAATGACTCTGGCTTTAAAGACAAAGGAGGAAAAAAACTCCCAGTAAAACAGAGAGCATCAAAGCAGAACCATTTTTAAGTGGAATGATTTCTCCCTACCCAAACTTTACCTCAAGGCCCCATTAAAGAGCTGTAGAGCCCCAGCATGCAAGACTATAAATTACAGGGCTCCAGACATCAGGGACAGAGAGCCCTGGTTCCCACTGGAGTTGGCTGTACATTTCTCCTTGCAAAGCATCCAAAACAGATTGAAATCCTGGCTGAGAACCTTGTGGAAAGAGAGAGCTAAGGCAAAGGGCAAAGGCATTAAATAATATATAAATTTTCACAAAAGATCATTTCTGCTTAAATAGTGGGCTGCTCACGTTGGTGGCCAGGCTCAGGAAGGACAGAGGCTGCACTGCTGACAGCAGAGGGCTTAGGGCTGAGGCAATCAATAGTGGCACACTTGACCATGTTTAATGGGCTTTTAAATGCCCCACATTGCAAGTCCAAATTTCTAGGAGGGCTGTAAGGTCGAGACAATTTCTCTTTGTTTTGTTAATGCCCATGAAAACACAAGCACCTACCCAGTGGTATGTTAAATTCCAGACACGCCCACTAGGACACTTTCCCACCTCCAACGTTTCAGACACAAGCTCAACTGTGAGATCCTCTCATATGTGAGGGCCCCCACCCACAGCCTTCTTCAAGAACTCCATCCTGGCCCTGGTCAGTTGGCTCAGTGGATAAAGCATTGGTCCAGCATAGATGTCCTGGGTTCCCTGTCAGGGCACACATGAGAAGTGACCATCTGCTTCTCTCCTTCTCCCTCTCTTTCTTATCCTCCCACAGCCAGTGGCTCGATTAATTCGAATATCAGCCTTGGGCACTGAGGATAGCTGAGTTGGTCTGAGCATCAGCCCCAGGCTCTGAGGATAGCTCAGTTGGTTCAAGCATCCACCCCAGACAGGCTACCAGATGGATACCAGTTGGAGCACATGTGGGAGTTTATCTCACTATCTCCCCTCCTCTCACTTAAAAATAATAATTTTAAAAAAGAACCCAGCCCCATCCCTACCAACCTTCTAATGCTAATGCACTGAATGAAACCCTGGCCAGCAGAGGGAAGGGAGGGCTGCACGAAGCACCCACATCAGCCTGCATGATCTGACTCAGCCTTGCAAATAACTACTTGCCTGTTCATTCAAGGCAAACAGTGATTTATGCTGAATGCTAAGTGACTGGAAAAGAATGATGACTCACTTCCATTGTAGGACCTTTCTACTTTCACAAGGAGAAAGCAGACAATTTAAAGAGAAAAGCAATTTGTCCTCTGTTGATTGTCTCTTGTGTCTAACTTCCTCTGCCTAATCATCAAGGACCTGCCTTCCAATGAATGGCCCACTGCTTGCTGAGTCTACACTGTTTGGTGTCCTCTTCTACCTCTAATGCAACATGCCTGTTTCTGTTTCTCTGCTCATGATGTTCTCCTCTCTTCTCTGCTTTGCAGAAATGCCCCACACAAGACCCTAGTCAAGCCCCACCTTTTCTATGAAAACAAGTATTACTCTTCCCATGAACATTCACAGACTTACCAAAGAAAGGCAGAATGCTGTCAGACACTTGTTTTCCTCTCATTGTTTGGGGAGCTTACAATTTTTTATTTCTCTCTAAATTATAATATTTTAAGGGGGAGAAGTCTGCCTTTTTATCTATGCCTCACAGTGAGCACTGTGCCTTGCAAAGTGAGGGACACGGTGTACATTTGTTAATAACAAGACCAATCTACATGTTTAACTTATTGGTCCACAGCAGTGAGCAAACAGTTGAGGGGAGCAGTTAGCTCATTTGGAGAGTTAAGAACCTTTAGGCCAGCCACCTACTGACCATCCCACAACTTTATAATTTTTCTCCCATTGGTTGTTGTTATCATGGCGGCAGGTGTTCCTTTATTTGATGATGATGATGATGAACATTTAATATTTACTGAGCATTTACTATATACCCAGCACTGATTTTAGCACTTAACCCATATGGTCTCATTGTAGTTACAGGAGAAGGTACCATCATTTTAATGCAGAGGGAACTGGGGCAGAGAACATTATAACCTGCCTGAGATCACTCCATGGAAAGGACAAAGCTGGGGTTTGAATCCAAGCTGTCTCAGTCTGTCTCCAGGCCTGAGAGGTCCATCGTTCCTCACATTTCCTTCCACCTTATTGGTACAGCACCTAGAATGACAGGGAAGCCATAGTCCTTTCCCTATGGAGGAATTAGAAATTATTGAGCACTTTATTATTTTTTTTTCAAAGTACTTTCTCCTAACTTAACTCATTTAATCTCAACAAGAGAGCTCTGTGGAAGAAGGTAGGCTGAGCGTTCCCATACTGATGAATAGATAGGGAGATGGATGTCTTGCCTAAGAGTACAGAGTCGGTCAGTCGGGCCAGGAAGTCATGGAAACGGAAGCACAGATGCTAGGCAAGGGGAAGAGCCAAGATCACACAACCCACCCTTCCACCCTTCACTTCATCACACAGCAACTGAGGCCCCAACAGGCGACTGCCTCAGGACTGTCCTGCAAACACATCTAGCACTACTTACTGTGCAACTTCTCGTCATGCTCTTCGTGGCAATACCATGACCCTAGGCGTGCTCCCCAGAAATGAACAATGAGAAAGGAGTCCTGATCAAGTCTGTTGGGATCTACAACAGGCCGTGTCTGCTTCTTAGAGTCACAATTCACAGGCTTTGAAAAATCACTTCATAAAATCACTTGACCAAAGAAATTCTTTAATAACATCCATTAATATTCCTTTGCAGAACTAGTATTCTATAGAAGTCAATTTGGGAAACAAGGCATAACAGTTACATTGGGATATGAATATATAAATAAATGTAATTTTTTTTTCTGCTCTCAGGACCTGAAAAAAAGTAGTGCCTCTTCTTCTTTCTTACTTTCAAAACACCTTTTCAACCACCATCACCAAATCTATGCATCACACTCCTCTATCTACAATGAAACATACATGAAAACAGATTTCACCCGCTTAGATGAAACAGAAAATTAACTCTCTCCAAAGAAGTATCTGTATTCTTGCCTGTGCACACACCACATACACACACGTTTTGAATTCCAGTGTTAATTTTAGTTTCTCAGGGTTGCTACTTTGCTGTCTTTGCCCAAGTGAGGGTCATTGTCCCACTGTTCATTTGAGATTAGTTTGTAAAAGATTATATTAGTCTGGCCAGGCTACCATAACAAAAAACCACAGACTGGGTGGCTTCAACAACAAAAATACATCTCTCACCTTTTTGGAGGCTGGAAGTCCAAAATCAAGGTATGGCCACGTAGGTGTTATTCTGAGGCCTCTTTGGTTTAAAGGAAGCCACCATCTCACTATGTGCTCACACAGCCTGTTCTAGGTGTGGTGTGTGTGCTGAAAAGGTGTGTGTGTGTGTGTGTGTGTGAGAGAGAGAGAGAGAGAGAGAGAGAGAGAGAGAAAGAAAGAGAGAGAGAGAGAGAGAGAGAGGAGAGAGAAAGGGGAGGGCTCTAATGTCTCTTATAAGGGTACTAAATCCTATTGGATTGAGGCTCCACCCTATGAACACATTTAACTTTAATTACTTCCTTAGGGACCCCATCTCCAGATACAGTCACACTGGATGGGGTTTAGGGCTTCAATGTGTAGATTTTACAGGGATGTAATTACACAATTCAGTCCATAACACAGATGGAAGATATGATGATAGCAAAGAAGGTCCTGTTTATGGTAACCAGAGAGGTCTCCGGGGCAGATCAGATTTGATTTTAAAAACTGAAGAAACTTGAACCAACTATTCACACCCTGCTGCCTCCCATCCTTTTCCCAAGTTGGGAGCGGAAAATGAAGAATTTCAACGGATTGTAACAGCTATGTCAGAAAATCTTAATCTCTTATGAGCCGAAGTAAGGTGGCAAATTTATATTAAGATATAAGTAACTGACAATCTTCCCTCAAGCACATCTCTGCGGCAGAGGGAGACTGGAAACTGGAAGGGGAGTGGGAGCAGGCTGAGCTCCCCAGGGCAGCCCTCCCCTCTGCACAGCGCTGAGGGGGCCAACACTCTCTCTGGTGACCAGAGCCCTGGGGGCCAAATCTTCTCCCCCTGACCTCTGTGATCCCCACACAGAGAACTGTAGGCAAAACAGGTTCTCCCCTGGGCTCCACCTCCCACTCACCTGCAAAGTGCAGCCAGCCCTGCAGGAGCCCAGGAGCGGAGGAAGAGAGGAGAGGGCTGTGGTCTGGAAAGGGCACCGCTCTCTGGGGGGCTGTGGGCGGACTTCCATGTTCTAAGAAGGACCTCGCTGATCACTTCCTTCCTCATTATTTCAGGATTATTGTAATTTCATGCAAACACTCCTTCCCCACACAGCTTCTGACAGCCACAGTTTTTGTTTGGTGCTGGCCCCCCCGCGGCACTAATAAACGGCTTCCGGATCATTTTTATTCATTTTGCACATTTCACTCACAGTACTTCGTGTGACTTATGTAGCCCCTGCAGCTCATATTTCTATTTGAATTGCAGGGCAAGTTGTGAGTTTTAACACTCTGACTGCACACTCATTCTTCTCTCCCTTGAAATGAAAGATCATTTGAACTTTGAATTGCATTAGCATGACATTTTTCTACTAAATTACCCTGGCTGCACTCAACAGCCTGAAAAGAAACAAATGTCTTTTAACTCTATAGGCGATGGGAGTGAATAAATAGCAGAGGAGATGCCAACTGAGGGGAGGAGGGGAAAACCCGGCAGAGCTGGGGCCCCTCTGTGATGCTGGCCAAGGACTGGAAGCCATCTCTGTCCTACCCAGAACGGGCCACCATTGGATCATGAGGATGGATGGGGAGAAAAGTTAATGGTTCTCAGCAGCTGTTGCTTTGTAAAAAAAATAAAATAAAATAAAATTGAGGTTCTGCGTCTCCTACAGCAGTGGTCCCCAACCTTTTTTGGGCCACGGACTGGTTTAATGTCAGAAAATATTTTCACGGACAGGCCTTTAGGGTGGGACAGATAAATGTATCACGTGACTGAGACAAGCGTCAAGAGTGAGTCTTAGACGGATGTAACAGAGGGAATCTGGTCATTTAAAAAAAAATAAAACATCGTTCAGACTTAAATATAAATAAAATGGAAATAATGTAAGTTATTTATTCTTTCTCTGTGGACAGGTACCAAATGGCCCATGGACCGGTGCCGGTCCGCAGCCCGGGGGTTGGGGACCACTGTCCTACAGCTTTTAGAAAGTAATGTTTGCTTCTCATACTATAATTGTAGGAAATGTTCATTATGAGAAATCTGGGAAACAAAAAGGGTCAGGAAGAAAATTAAAACTAGCCATGTTCTCACCACTTAGAGAAACTGTAGCTTTCGGGAGGTATTTTCCAAATGCTTTTTGGGGCAGAGGTAGAGTCCTATTCAATTGTCTTTGGCCATAGCATAATTTTCTTTTCCATAAATTCTAAGATATATATATATATAATTTGAATCATATATATACACACACACACACACAGTATATGATTTGAATCTTTTTTTTTCTTTTTTTTTTTTACAGGGACAGAGAGAGAGAGTCAGAGAGAAGGATAGATAGGAACAGACAGACAGGAACGGAGAGAGATGAAAAGCATCAATCATCAGTTTTTCGTTGCGACACCTTAGTTGTTCATTGATTGCTTTCTCATATGTGCCTTGACCACAGGCCTTCAGCAGACCAAGTGACCCCTTGCTCGAGCCAGCAATCTTGGGTCCAAGCTGATGAGCTTTTTGTTCAAGCCAGATGAGCCTGCGTTCAAGTTGGCAACCTCGGGGTCTCAAATCTGGGTCCTCTGCATCCCAGTTCGATGCTCTATCCACTGCGCCACCACTTGGTCAGGCATTTGAATATTTTTTTTTATTTGACATTTCTTTTGTGAGTCTTTTCCCATTTTTTTTAAAACTCAGGATTTGCAATGACTTATATTTTATCAAAGGAGTATATCACAACTGATTTAATCATGTCTTTGTTGGTGTACATCGGTGCCACTTCCAAGGTTAGTACTTATGAAAAATTTATGATAAACATCTTTTTTGCACATATTATTTGAAAAATGACATTAGCTGCCACTTTTTAAGCACCTACTATGTGCCAACCATAATAATAGACACTTCCCAGAAAATATATTGTATATAATAGTAATATAATATAACACCATATAATCATCATAATATATTAATATATTAGCCCTTATAGTCTCCCTTAGAGGTAGTTATTATTCTCCACATTTTATAGGCAAAGAAATTGAGGCACAGAGGTGATGGTTTAGGGCCATTAGGAAGTAAGGAACAATGGTGAGATTGGACCCCAGCGTTATTTGACTTTAATGTCCACACTCTCTCACCTGGGCATTTCACCAGTGCTCTGGGTACTACCATGAGATACTCCCAACTCCCAAGGCCCTTCTCTGAAGGTTTACCGAAAAGGTGTTCAAAATCACCTACACAGAAACCCAACTCTGCCTCAGAAGTCTACATTGGCACCAGATCAGAATTCCAGGGTCTCAGCAAGAGCTTGAAATTTGCTTCCATCGAGAGGAACAAGCATTGACTTTCTGGAAGCTGGTTGTGGGAGTGGAGAGTCTGCTCTGGACAAGTTCAGACACAGGGTTCCTTGGCTGCTCATTGTCTGCAGCATGGACCAGTGGAAGCCACCTGGACAGAGACTTCAGACTCAAGTACTGCTGGATGCATGGCGAGATTAAGCACCAAGAGTAAAACAAATGGAAAAAGAAGCGGTATCTTCTCAATGTTTGTCTGCATAAAAACCCAGTGATGTCCTTGACATTTTCTGTTTAAGGAAATTGCATGGACCCCTTTGCCAGTTGACATGTAAGTGTGCTTTCCTGCTGAGTGAGTTGCTGGTGATCAGCTAGTGTCTGGGTGGATGCATCACAATTATACTGCTAAAGGCATACAGAACCATTCACATATATGAAACTTCACAATAAAGAAGGTGTCTTGGCCCTGGCCAGTTGGTCCATGGTAGAGGATCAGCCTGGTATATGAATGTCCCAGATTCGATTTCCAGTCAGGGCACACAAGAGAAGCAACCATCTGCTTCTCCACCCCTCCCCCTCTCCCTTCTCTCTCTCTTTCACTCCCACAGCCATGGCTCAGTTGGGGCAGGTTGGCCCCGGGCACTGAGAATGGCTTCATGGCCTCCCCTCAGGCACTAAAATAGCTCAGTTGCTGAGCAATGGAGCTATGGCTCCAGATGGGCAGAACATCACCTGGTAGGGAACTTGCCAGCTGAATTCCCATTGGGTTGCATGCAGAGTCTGTCACTCTGCCTCGTGGCTTTTTACTTATGAAAAATAATAATAAATTTATTTTTAATAAATATTTATTTATTTAAATATTTATTAATTTTAACAAATAAATTTTTTAAATTAATTAAAAAAAAAAAGAAGTCATCTCACACTCTCCTCCTCCCCAAGATGGATGCCAGGCAGCCTTGGCCTTCCAGTGGGATATAAATGGGATCTGCGAGTCCGCCTCATCTTTACCATCTACCAAAGGTGAGGTCTCAAGTTGAACTCCCTGGCTGCACATGCCACACTGTGTGACATGCAGGCACCACACACAGACAAAGCGGTTGTGCTTCCCTAATTCATGGATCTGTGAAGGGCCCAGGAGGGCTGACTGTGCTTCAGCCCCTAGGTTGAGGCTATCTCAGAGTGCCTCTTTATTCCTCTCCCAAATTCTGTGACATGGGGAGCCACACTGGCACAGAAACACAAGCTTAACCTAAGCTTGGCTGGGAATCCTCCTGGAAAAGTCACCCCAGTGTTTGCAGCAAAAAGAGGCAGCAAGAGCCAAGCTTGCACTGGAGCTGGGATCCGCAATGGCATCTTGACACTGCTGGTTATTAATCATGCAGTCTCTGGTTAAGTCAGTGAGTTTCTATGAACCTCAGTTTCTTTATCTACAAAATTAACTCAGTCACTTATCCATTTAACTTCATTAATTTACTGAATGCTGTCACGCTAATAGTAGGCAACATCTATGAGTGATTGCTAAGTGCTGGCTCCACAGTAAGTGCTGTTTAAACGCTGGGCAATGAAACAGGCATGATGTTGCCTTTGGAGAATTTGCTGCCCAATTGGAGAGAACCAAGAAGGCATTGTGAACAAGGAACTGTATAAACACAGACTGGGGTCAACACTGTAAGGAAATAAACAAAACGCAATAAGAATAAATATCAGGATGATATTTTATCTTGTAGGAGATATAAAAGACCCAGTGAACATCTTATGCTAGTACATAAACAATGAATAATATTGTTATTATTACTTTTAGTAAGTGGATATCAACTAGACCTATCTGTCCCTTGAAATCTATTTAGAGACAACTTCAACTTCCTATTCCATTTTTTTTTTTTTTTTTATTTCTAAAACCCACTCCAAAATGTCTGCCAAAGTCTCAAGGGACATGTCTCTAACCTGCCTGGCTTTTGAGACTTTGTCCATTCTGGTTATGGAGCATCCAGCCAGTCCACACACTCTCTTTCTGTAACACTCCACACTGACCCAGATGGGAGCTCCAATCCTGACCTCGGTTTCACCACAGACAAATAAATGAGTGAATAACTCTCAGGCACAATCGTGTGTGTGTGTGTGTGGTAGACTTTACTGAAGGTGTAAGAGAGTAGTAGAGGGGGGTGTACATGGCAACAATGCAAAGAACTTCAAATTGAATACTAAGCTTTTTCTGTCTCAAATGCCTTTAGATCTTGCATGGGGGACTTCACTCCATGTCCTCACAGTTTACCATCGACCTTTTTTCTGGAAGAAAACCCTTTTCTTTCTTTTCTTGTCCTTGCAACTGTTAACATCTATATTCTCAGAGTTTCACCTTCTACTCTAGACATCTTATCAGGATGTCTTCTCAACAGCAGCATTCTCTCAAAGAGAAATTCTGCTACAAACTAATTATCTATATGTTTTTACCATTGCTTTTTTGTAATCGCTGTTACTAGTGTCCTCATTAGCATTAGAATTAAGCCTGACACCTGAGGAAAGGGTTTTGCAGCTGTAGTTTCCATAAATCCATGGCTTTGAACTATGAAGGCAAGTAATCTGGGGTCCAGGACAGCCAGGTTTCCCGGAACAGATGTCCCCTGGAGCCCACACACACCATAAAATGGGCAATGAGGAGGCTGTGTCTGCCCTACCATGGCCCAGCTCTACGTCATTTGTTCTCTCTACGTTCAGCCACTTCAATAAAGTGCCTGAAACTCCAGAGCTTGTGGGTTCACTCTTCCCTCTCTGTACTCATCCCTATCTTTTTTTTCTTTTTCTTTTTCTTTTTTTTAATTTTATTTTTTTACAGGGACAGAGAGAGTCAGAGAGAGGGATGGATAGGGACAGACAGACAGGAACGGAGAGAGATGAGAAGCATCAATTATCAGTTTTTTGTTGCGACACCTTAATTGTTCATTGATTGCTTTCTCATATGTGTCCTGACTACGGGCCTTCAGCAGACCGAGTAACCCCTTGCCCGAGCCAGTGACCTTGGGTCCAAGCTGGTGAGCTTTTTTTTGCTCAAGCCAGATGAGCCTGAGCTCAAGCTGGCGACCTCAGGGTCTCGAACCTGGGTCCTCCACATCCAGTTTGATGCTCTATCCACTGCGACACCGCCTGGTCAGGCCTCATCTCTATCTTAAAAATCAGATTCCCTAAAATGTTTTTTTCCCCTGAGAATTCAACAATTAATGGGTCTAGGACTTAAAGAAGCCTCTGAAAGCCCAGAGCTCACCAGATTCACTGGGCAGAGTACAGAACCAGAACTGAGCTCCAGACACACTGAGTTCAGGCCATCAGTGAATTCCCCAGAGTCTGCTGGACACACGTTGGAAATGAATTCCGAGTTCTTTCGGAGAACACGCCATCTCACATCACAGACCACAGGGCACACTCATGATTGAGTTCCTTCTCCCTGCACTCAGGGATGAGGTCAGTGACCCAAATGTCTCACTTGACTCTTGTGGAATAGAAGCTCTCCTTTTCCACTGAATTTAACCCCAAGAGGATATCAGGTCTGGAACTGCAATCATGAGTTTCCAGAGGCCTCCATGTGGAAACAACATGAAGGAAAAAGAATTAAAAGAAAGAGGCCAGGCTTGATGCCATCATTTAAGCCCTGAATGTAGCCTGTCCTACAGCTAGCTAGCCCAGGTCCAGGACTTTTAAATCACTTGCATAAATCAACATCCTCTTTGACTTAAAAAAAAAAAAAAAAAAAAAAAATATATATATATATATATATATATATATATATATATATATATATATATATATATTAATTGAGAGGTGGGGAGGCAGAGAGACAGACTCTCACCTGCACCCTGACTGGGATCTACCTGGCAACTCCTGTCTGGGGCTTGATGTTCTGCCCATCTGGGGTTGCTGCTCCATTGCTCAGCAACCAAGCTATTTTAGCACCTGAGGCGAGGCCATTGAGCCATCATCACTGCCAAGGGCCAACTTGCTCATTCAAGCCATGGCTGCAGGAGGGGATGTAGGGTGGGCATAGAGAAGCAGATGGTCGCTTCTTCCATGTGTCCTGACCGAGAACTGAACTCGGGACTTCCACACGCCAGGCCGATGCTCCTACTGCTGAACCAACTGGCCAGGGCTGGCTTAAAATACTTTGTCCAGTTATTTTTGTTCCATGAGGAAAGGCAAGTCTTACTGAGTACATGGATCTAGTGGTAGGTCAGGAATCTGCTCCTAATCTAGCCCACTCTTAGTCCTGCTCTTGGGTTCCAAGCAGTGATCACACAGAGGTTGCTCCTAAGGCTGGGACAAGTGTCCATGTGTGTTTCAGGGCAGGAATTTAACCCACATTTTCTCCAGGCAAAGAGACTGAAGAAGAAATCCAGAGCCAGAAATAAGCAGAACCCAGCAATGTGTCCCTTGGTTTGTTTGTTTTGCAGTAACATTCAAAAGCTTTTACTGAATTGGACCAAATTTCTTATAAACTAAATCAAAATGTTCTTTCAGTTGCATTTGTGACTCTGTCTGCTCTCTCTAAACAAAAGATCAGACAACATTATTATCACATGGTGATACCCTCCCTAATTTGTAGATGAACACGTGAATGAATAGGTTTGTGGAGGTTTACAAGGGTTACTCAGACTGAATGGGGCTGATTGCACTTTCCTGCCCCGGACCCAGGTACTTCCACTTTGCCACAGAGAGAGGCATCAGTTAGGAAATTTTTTGGCAGTTATTGAGCTACTGATTGAGCTACTCCATATTTACTTTTACCCTAAAACATCATAAAATCTCATTTCTTGATTAAAGTGTGAAAAATTTTTGGTGTGATTTACCTTCTGCCCATTTCATCTCTTGGGTACAATGCTAGGGATGGAGCTGGAGCAGTTACATCATATAATAAGTGTATGATTAACTCTTTAAGAATGCCTAACCTGCGTTGGCACAGTGGATAATGCATCAACCTGGAACGCCAAGGTCACTGGCTCAAAACCTTGGGCTTGCCCGATCAAGATACATACCCAGGCCCTGGCCAGTTGGCTCAGTGGTAGAGAGTCAGCCCAGCATATGGATGTCCCGGGTTCAATTCCCAGCCAGGGCACAAAGGAGAAGCTCCCATCTGCTTCTCCACCCTTCTCCCTCTATCTCTCTCTTTCCCTCCCACAGCCAAGGCTCATTTAGAGTGAGTTGGCCCTGGGTGCTGAGGATAGCTCCATGGCCTCCACCTCAGGTGCTAGGCTGGCTCCAGTTGCAACAGAGCAATGCCCAAATGGGTAGAGCATTGCCCCCTAGTGGGCATGCCAGGTAGATCTCGGCAGAGCGCATGTGGGAGTCTGTCTCTCTGTCTTTCCACTTCTCACTTCAGAGAAATACAAAAAAAAAAAAAAGAAAGAAAAGAAAAGTAAAAAGATATATATCTGCTCCTCTCTAACATCAACCAATAACTTTTTTAATTTTTTTAATTTTTTTTTTGTATTTTTCTGAAGTTGGAAACAGGGAGGCAGTCAGACAGACTCCCACATGTGCCTGACCGGGATCCACCCGGCATGCCCACCAGGGGGCGATGCTCTGCCCATCAGGGGCGTTGCTCTGTTGCAACCAGAGCCATTCTAGCGCCTGAGGCAGAGGCCACAGAGCCATCCTCAGTGCCCAGGCCAACTTTGCTCTAATGGAGCCTTGGCTGCAGGAGAGGAAGAGAGAAACAGAGAGGAAGGAGAGGGGGAGGGGTGGAGAAGCAGATGGGCGCTTCTCCTGTGTGCCCTGGCCAGGAATTGAATCTGGAACTCCTGCACGCCAGGCCAAAACTCTACCACTGAGCCAACCAGCCAGGGATTTTTTTTAATCTTTAAAAAAGAAAAACCCTCTTTAAGAAACAGCCACACTGTTTTCCAAAGTGTCTATGCTATTTCACATTCCCTCCCCCTTCCAGCAGTTGACCATTCCAGGTCCTCCACATCTTCACCACCACTTAGTACCATCAGTCTTTGTAATTCAGCATTTTCGAATAGCTGTGTAATTGCATCTCATTGTGCTTTCAATTTGCATCTCTCTAATAAATAATGATGTTAAGCATATTTCCATGTGCTTATTAACCAACAGTATATTTTTTGGTGAAATGCGGTCTAAATTTGTCAATTTTTTTAAAAACTGCTTTTTAATAGAGTTTTAAGAATTCTTCATACATTCTGAATATAAGCCCTTTATAAGATCTCTGATTTGTGAATAAATGCTTCTAGTTTATGGTTTACCTGTTCATTTCCTTAACAGTATATTTTGGAAAGCAGGCTTTCTAACTCAAATATATTAAGTTTTTAAATTTATTTATTTGGTGACATTGCTTAATAAAATTATGTTTCAATTGTACAAGCATATAAAACATCGTCTGTGTATTGCATTGTGTGTTCACCACCCCAAGTCGAGTCTCCTTCCGTCACCATTTATCCCCCTTTACCTTCTTCTACTCCCCACCTCATTCCCTCTGCTAATCACCCTGCTGTTGTCTGTGTCTAGGACTTTTCTTTTTCATTGCAGTGTTACTTACAATATTAAATTTTTCTTTTATGGATTGTACTTTTAGTATTATATGTAAGATATCATTCTGTAATCCATGAGCACAAAGATTCTCTTCTATGTTTTCTTTGAGAAGTATCGTTTTGAAGTTCACAGTTATGTATATGATCCATATTAATTTAATTTTTGTATATGATGCAAGGAATAAATAAAGTTTTGTGATTTGGGATTTTTTTTCTACTTATGAATACCCATTTATTCCCGCCCAATTTGTTAAAAAGACTACTTTTTCTCCACCAACCAAATACAACCTTTGTACCTTTGTTGAAAATAAATTGACCATATATGTATGGTTTATTTCCAGACTCTCTATTTCTATTCTGTTCCATTGATATATTTGTCTATCTTTACACATATACCATACTGCCTTTTTTTGTGAGAGAGAGAGTGAGAGACAAACAGATGAGAAGCATCAACTCATACTTGTGGCACCTTAGTTGTTCATTGATTGCTTTCTCATATGTGCCTTAACCGGGGAGCTCCAACTGAGCAAGTGACCCCTTGCTCAAGCCAGCAACCTTGGTCTCAAGCCAGCAACCTTGGGCTTCAAGCCAGTGACCTTTGGCTCAAGCCAACGACCATGGGGTCATGTCTATGATCCCATGTTCAAGTCGGTGACCCATACTCAAGCTGGTGAGCCCGTGCTCAAGCTGGTGAACCAGCACTCAAGCTGCCAACATTGGGGTTTTGAACCTGGGTCCTCAGCATCCCAAGGTGATGCTCTATCTATTGCACCACCACCTGGTCAGGCTGCCATATTCTCTTAATGCTAGAGTTTTTTAAGTTTCAAATACAAGTACTGACAAGTCCTCCAATTTTGTTTTCCTTTCCCAAAGTTGTTTAGCCATTGTCATTCCTTTGCATTTTTTCTATAAATTTAAGAATCAGATATATTGAGGGACCCACTGCCCAGTGGGAGGAATCTCTTGCCCACTCTCTGTGCGTGCACGCTGACCAGGATATCAGGCCGGCCGCCTCACACTTTGAGTGAGACCCCCACCTGCATGGAAAAGTTCCAGCGTTGGAATTGGCTCTCCCTCCCTCCCCGTGCGTGGCTTTTTCAGGGCACTGGGGCAGCCGGGAGATTCCGCTTTCAGCCCACACAAAGGCCCCTGACTCTGCCCCTCTGTGGGATAACACGGGCACCCACTGCTGAGGCACTCGGAGGAATCTCTTGCCCACTCTCCCTGCGCGCCAACCAGGATATCAGGCCGGCTACCTCACACTTTGAGTGAAACCCCCACCCGCACGGAAAAGTTCCAACGTTGGAATTGGCTCTCGCTCCCTCCCCATGCACGGCTTTTTCAGGGTGCTGGGACGGCCTGGAGATTCCGCTTTTGGCCCACACAAAGGCCCCTGACTCTGCCCCTCTGTGGAAAAACACGGGCGTCCACTCCTGAGGCACTCGGAGGAATAAGGGCATTTCACAAAACACAACTTAGCAACTATTGGAGAAATATAAGCATTTCAGCCTGACCTGTGGTGGTGCAGTGGATAAAGCATTGACCTGGAACACTGAGGTCACCAGTTTGAAACTGTGGGCTTGCCCAGTCAGGGCACTTATAGGAGTCCATGCTTCCTATTCCACCCCCTTCTCTCTCTCTCTCTAAAATGAATAAATTTTTTAAAAAAGAAATATAAGCATTTCATAATTGCCCTTCAACAAGTTAAGATGACTCATTTAAACTGAATATACATATATATTTCAAGTTCTTTAAAAAATAATATGACAATAATATATCAAGTGCTATAAACAAGTTTATACCCTTTGATCAGTATTGTTGGCAAGCCAGCTCTCCAAAAACAAAAATAAAAACAAAGCAAAACAAAAAAGCCCTCATATGCAGCATTTGTCCATTTTTGTGGCATAAATTGTCCTACCTATCACAGCTGATTTCAAGAGCTCAAGTGGTTTGCAGAATGAGCTCTCACAAGCCAGTGTGACCCAGCCCCAGCACACTACTGCCTCTGATCCTTCTCCTAAAAATTAACCCCAAACAAAATAAGGTAAACAAGCAAAAAAAGCTATATACACAAAATTGTCATTGCATAGTTGCTTACGATAACAGAAAATAGGTAAATAATCTAAATAGTTTGTTTATCCATTTGATGAAATAGCAAACAGCTATTAAAATAGAAAAAGAATGGAACAACAGAGAAAAACATTTGATATAATGTGAAGAGAAGAAAGAAAATTTTATGTTCACAATAATTACTGATGTAAAAAAATGTATAGTTATGGTCAAGGTCTCCAGAATACACAAAAATAAAACCTATTTGTGACAGGCTTATGATAAGAGCAATTTGTTATTCTTCTGTTGAAAGTGCCTTTAAAGTTGTTATAATATATATATATATATAAAGCAACAAAACAAAATCAGCAGTAGTTGACTTAACCTCATCTCCAAAGATAGATGCCTGTGCACACTGGATTAGCCCAAAGACATCCAGGCAGATAGATGCTAGAGCACTGCTCCAACAGGCATTAAAACATCATTAGAAATCTGGTGGCCCTGGCTGGCTTTCTCAGTGGATAGGGCATCATCAGTCCAGCATGTGGACATCATGGGTTCAATCCCTAGTCGGGGCACACAGAAGAAACCACCAACTGCTTCCCTTCCCCTCTCTCTCCCCCTTCTTTCTCTCTCTTCCCCTTTCACAGCCAGTGCCTCGATTGGTTCAAGCATTGGCACCAGGCACTGAGAATGGCTCTGTTGGTCCCAGTTTGTCAGCCTCAGGTGCTAAAAATAATTCAATTGATTTGAGCATTGACTCCAGATGGGGTTTACTGGTAGATCCAAGTCAGGAAGCATGTGAGAATCTGTCTATCTCCCCTCCTCTCACTTAAAAAAATAAATAAAAGAAAAAGAAAAAAAGAAATCTAGTGAAGACAGTATTTACCAGAATGCCCAGAAAGTGAAACTCCAGGTTGAGACCACCATCTACACCACCCCAAAGGGCAGCTGAAGTAACAAGTGACTGTTCAAAGCCACTATGGCCTGACCAGGTGGTGGCACAGTGGATAGAGCCTAAGACTGGGACACGGAGGACCCAGGTTTGAAACCCCGAGGTCACTGACTTGAGCGTGGGCTCGTCTGGTTTGAGCACAGCTCACCAGCTTGAGCCCAAGGTCACTGGCTTGAGCAAGGGGTCACTCGGTCTGCTGTAGCCCCCTGGTCAAGGCACATGTGAGAAAGCAATCAATGAACAACTAAGGTGCCACAACGAAGAATTGATGCTTCTCATCTCTCTCCTTCTTGTCTGTCTATCCCTATCTCTCTCTCTCTCTCTCTCTCTCTCTCTCTCTCTCTCTCTCTCTCTCTCACACACACACACACACACACACACACATACACACACACACACACACACATACACACACACACACACACACACACAGCCTTGATGGAAGGTAGGTCTGTTTAACTATAAGTCTTGTTTATCTGAAAATGGGCAATGAGGCTTCTTTCTTAGCAGCTCTTAGCAGCCCTTTGCTCACTCAGCCTTCAACCTCTCCTCTAAATATCAATAATTGTTGGAAAAATATTTAACAATATTGTTTAAAGTTGTGCCAAGTTGTAAGTTTGTTGGGGGCACCCATGTGTCTATCTCTGGCCCTATGTATTCCACCAATTTTCCTCAATTCCCTTCAAATCTGCAAAAAGTTAAGTAAGTCCTGACTTCACCACCAGGCCCTCACTGAAGTCGGGGGACATGGCGAGAGATAAAGACTCCATTCCTGCCTTTGAGAAGCCTGGTTTCGTGAGGTAGTCGTGGAGCGAAACAGCTGTGTGTCGGGGCAGGTGCTGCTGCTGCATGTGGGAGGCTGACTGGGCCCCTTCCTGGAGCCTTGTCCAAAGAGCCCAGGCAGACACGTAGATGGGATCCCCCGGCACCCTTAGGTTAAGCCTGCTCCAATTCTATTAACCTCTCCAGCTTTCTTCTCCATCTGGGCTCCCTTTGCCCTCTGTCAAGATCTGGCCATTCTCCGCACTGACTTGTTCCAAGGCAATTCCAGCCTAAAAGGCTACAGCTTGCTTGGCTTAGCATCAGGTTGCCAGGTGCGCCTGCCAACTGGCAGGGGCCTCCTTGCCCTCCCTGCCCTTATCTGTCTCCTCCAAGCAGAGCAGGTGGCAGGAACCTGGCAACAGGGAGAGGCCACATCATGTGAAGGCCCCAAAGCTTGCCAGAGAAGCCAGGTGCCTCTTGCCACCGGTGCAATGAGTAGGAAGAGACAGAGAACTCGGGCAGCTTCCTGGCTCCTGGAAGCTCCTGGGCTCTCCAAGTGAAAACAGCTGAGAGAACACAACGCTGATTTCCACACAGAGGCTAGAAGAAGAAATGGCATGCGGCGATGCTCTCGTGGGAAGGCAGAGGCGGATTTAACGGCAGGCGCACCGGGTCCATGCCCTGAGCCCCGACTTCTGAAGGGCCCCGTAAAACCCCAACTTTACACTTTTTTCTAATATAAGAGGCCCAATATTTTCTGCGCCCGGGGCCTCAACTGACCTTAATTCGCCTCTGTCTGAAGGTGTTTGGTCTCTGAGTTGTGAGGGTGGATTTCCAGGGTCCTCTTCTTGCTTTCCCTGCACAGCCCGGCCTGAGTCATGGGGGCACTTCCCAGTCCTCCAACAGCCTGGACAATGTGAGTTGGGAAGAGGGCTCTCTTCCTGAGGATAGCAAATGATGGAGATAACAGTCACTCAACACTAGGAAACAAAATCTTGCCATTTGCAACAGTATGGATAGATCGGGATGGTATTATGCTAAGTGAAATAAGTCAGACAGAGAAAGGCAAATAGTCCATGATTTCACTTATATGTGGAATCTAAAAAAAAAAAAAACCAAAATAAACAAAACAGAAACAAATTCATAGATACAGAGAACATTTTGACAGTTGCCAGATGAGAGGGGGTTGGGGGGATGCAGGAAACAAATTAAGATGTGCAGATTGTCAGTTATATAAACAAAGGGATGTAAAGAACAGCACAGGAGTTATAGTTAATAATATAATGACTGGATGGTGTCAGATGGGTACTAGACTTATTGGAGTGATCACTTCAGAAGGTATATAAATGTCTAATCACTATGTTATACACCTGAAACTAATATAATATTAGAAATTAAAAAATTAGAAATTACTTTTTAAAAATTATATTTTTTAAAATGCTAACAATAAAAAAAAAAAAAAACCTAGGAAACAGAGATTGAGTTAAGTTCTTCTACCTCCTTCTCTGAGGAAAGACCAAGGAAAGCAAGCGGTCGACACGTGCATGAGAAATACTGTGAACGAGGGGATAGAAGACGACGGTGGAACAGTGCCTTTTAAATACTGTACAGTGGAATCAAATGGCCAAATCAAATGCCTAAAATGTACACATCGCCCTCAGATACACGCAAAGAAATGTGTGTCACTGTTCTGCAACTCTTCTATCAACAACATCTTCTCCAAGAAAGTTCTTCAAACTGATTCCTCAGAAAGACTACAGAACGTCAGCTACAACAAGGTGCGCAGAGCGCTCTGTGGGAACCGATCCTGCCACATCTGAACTGCAAGTGAACCAGACTCACAGAGAATCAGTCCCTACAAACTCAAGTGTGGACTCACTTGATGGAATTTAACTGATGTTGCAAATGGTACGTCACCTGTGCTGGCAGCGAGTTGGGGAAACCACATGAAGAACTCATTGGAAGGTACTTAGAAAACATTCAGACTTGGGTAGATGAGTTTTTAGATGGAAGAGAAAGCAAAGCTTGTTCTCATGGAAACCAGCTTTTCTCTTTCTGGGTCATCTCAAGTCAAGGACATCAATCCTGATGGTTTTGAATGGCTCTAGACGGTAGTACAAATGTGGGAATAGTTAATCTCCTAAATATAAGTGGACTTATTTTTACATTTGGGCCATAATTCAAGTATTTTATAGCTTCTGTTCAACAAGAAGCAAGACGTTAGCTGGAGGTATTTCAGGTAAATCCAAAGATCTCTCACTTTCCCCTATCCGGCCCTGCTCTGCAACTGTGAGCACTGTACCAACATAGGATGTGTTATCTTTTCAAGTGATTATTTCTGTTGTTTTTTGTATATTTTAAATAAAAAAGCATTCGACTTCTTAAGCCAGGAATTAAACATTATAATGATAACACAACACTTACTGAATTCTTGCTATGTGCTATCTGCTTTGCATGTACTCTCTCAATTCATCTTTCTAAAAACCCTGTGAAACAAGTGTTGTTAGTATCCCTCATTGTACATAGAGAAAAATGGAGGTCCAGCAACCTGCCCAACATTCCATAGCTGATAAGTTTGAAGTTACAACTTGAACTTGGGGCTTTGTGGTCCTGTTTCCCTGGAACTCATCTTCTCACATTTATCTTTACTATTCTTTCACAAGTCTTATTCCACAGCTCAGAGGGTTGAATTTAATCCTAATTTGTTTATTAAATGGTGCATTTATTCAACAATAACATACTGCTCACAAAAATTAGGGGATATTTCAAAATGAATATGAAGCTATAAAATATCCCCTAATTTTTGTGACCAGTGTATATTAAGGACTTTCTCTATACCAGGGACTGACTAAATACAAACAGAAGGAAGACACAGGTCATGCCCTTGATATACTCACAGTCTAATGAGAGGACAAATAGTCAATAAAAAGTTTAATCCACTTTTCTATCTTTTCTTCTTTTTCCAAGTGAGAGGAGGGGAGATAGAGAGACTCCTGCATGCACCCCAACTGGGATCCACCTGGTAACTGCCATCTGGGGCCCATGATCTGCCATCTGGGGCCATGCTCGCAACCAAGCAATTTTTAGTGGCAGAGGTTCCACGAAGCCATCATCAGCGCCCAAGGCTGATGTGCTCAAACCAACTGAGCAATGGATATGGGAGAAGAGAGAGAGAGAGAGAGAAGAAGGGGGAGGAGTAGAGAAGCAGATGGTCGCTTCTCCTTTGTGCCCTGGGAATCAAACCCAGGACATCCACACACTGGGCCAATGCTCTACCACTGAGCCAACCGGCCAGGGCCTCCACTTTTCTTTCTTTGAAAATAATATTACACTATCAGATCAATTTATGGACATTCATCTTTTCTGATGGGTGGAGCCATACTGTAGCAAGTAATACTTATTAGTAGCCAAGGTGACAGGTCCACAGAGACCTCTTTTTTGCCGTGGTACCCAGAACGGATGACTAACAATGAGATTTCTAATTAGCCTACCTGGATTTCTAATCCCATTCTTACACCTTAACTGAACCTCCTTTGGAAGTAGGCTGGGTCCAGGACTCCTTTTCCGTGATGAAAACTGAACTGTAGTGATTCCCATATTAATTTTGACCACCACCAGTCCACCATACCCTACTGTTCCTAATTCCTACCTCATGTATTTTAAGACTTTCTCATCATTGTAATCATCTTTCCATTGATTCATTTATGAAACAATCACCTACTATGGTCCTATTATATGATAAAAGTAATGACCCAGCCCTTGTTCTCAAGGAGTAAAAATAAAAGAAAGCAAAAATAAAAATACCTAAATATTATGATAGAAATGATTCAAGTAATTGTGAGGTGAGTACAAAAACACATTCACGATTTTAAGTTTTCAGTATATAAGTCTTTTGCTTCCTTGGTTAAATTTATTCCTGAATATTTTAATCTTTTTGATACTATTGTAAATGAGGTTGTTTTCTTCATTTCCTTTTTGAATAGCTTGTTATTTGTATACAGAGATGCAGTTGATTTTTTGTATGTTAGTGTGGGGCAGCTGTGATAGGCTTGCTCACTCGTGTACCAGCTGCAAGCCCTTTGCTTGATGAGTGCATGAGCACGTGGCAGTGCCATGCGTGTCTGGCCTATATAAGGCTATGCTTGCGCTCAGGGGGATTGCGGATGCACATTGCCTGCCCGCCACTATGAGGGGCCATTTTGCTGTTTGTTTGCCTGAGAGGTGGTTTCCCCGGCCTGTGTACTTGTCTGCCATTGTGAGACTTTATTAAACGGAATGGCCCAACCCCTTCTGGCTCCACAGTTTTTCTACCATCTGCCCAAATCCATTGTTGACCTACCTGGCCTCGGCCACCGGTATTACAGTTAGTTTTATATGCTGCAACTTTACTGAATTTGTTTATTAATTCTAACGGTTTTTTCTGTGGAGTCTTTAGGCTTTTCTACAAATAAGATGATGTCATCTGCAACAGATACCTTCAATTCTTCCTTTTCTGACCTAGGTGACTTCTCTTTCTTTTTCTTTCCTAACTTCTTTGGCTAGAATTTTCAGTATTGTGTTGAATAAAAATGGTGATGTTGCTGTGGTTCAGGTCTTATGTTTTTTTCACTAATAATAAAGAAAGGAGGAAATTCTGGAGGTGGCCAATGTGTTTATGGCATAGACTGTGGTGATGGTTTCACAGATGTACACTTACCTCCAAACTTATCAAGTTGGGTACTTCAAATGTGTACAGCATTTGGTATGTCAATCATACTTCAATAAAGTGCTTTACAGACCCTGGCTGGTTGGCTCAGTGGTAGAGTGTTGGCCTGGCGTGCAGGAGTCCTGGGTTCGATTCCTGGCCAGGGCACACAGGAGAGGCGCCCATCTGCTTCTCCACCCCTCCCCTCTCCTTCCTCTCTGTCTCTCTCTTCCCTTCCTGCAGCCAGGGCTCCATTGGAGCAAAGTTGACCCTGGCGCTGAGGATGGCTCCGTGGCCTCTGCCTCAGGCGCTAGAATGGCTCTGGTTGCAACAGAGCGAAGCCCCAGATGGGCAGAGCATCGCCCCCTGGTGGGCATGCAGGGTGGATCCTGGTCGGGCACATGCAGTAGTCTGTCTGAATGCCTCCCCTTTTCCAGCTTTGAAAAATTACAAAAAAAAAAAAAGTGCTTTAAACACACATACATTTATATTTAGGTTTAAGTGACTAAATAGTACTTACTTTATTTCTAGGAGCATTTTTTCCTTCTAAAAGAAGACTGCAGAAAGAAAGCCATCCTTAACTGAAGGGGGCAGCATTATCAGTGGCCCAGTGACAGAGGTTATCATTGAGTTGTGGGCATCATTTGAAAGAGGCTGGGAGAGAGCAACCTTCCAGGGACAGCCAGCTCTGACTATGTATAAGGTTGCATCTTTTGCAGTAAATCGGCCCTAATAATCACAGAAATTTTGTTCTCTTTCTCCTCCTCTACCAGCTTGAGAAGTATTTGACATCCAATTAAGGAACAGAGAAGCACTTTGTCCCTGGGTCAAAGGAAAAGGTTTTTTGCCCCAAAGCCTCTGCACACCAGCCTCCCCGCAGGCTCCACCCCCACTCTGGCCACTCTCCCACCAGCTTCCACCTAGCTCCATGGTCTGGGTCCAGGTGCTTGCTCTCTGGCCATCACAAACGATTTAGACCCAAGAGAGCAGCTTCAGTAACTGGCCTGAGCAGCACACCACCTGCGGCCTGTGTGCTTTTGTTCTCCATCCCACATCCCCTGCTTTTCAAGCCTTGAGTTTGAAAGCGATTTCTGAGCCACCCCTTAGCCTGCTGCAAGGCCCAAGAGCTGCAGGGTCGGGGCCGGAGCGGGGAGCACAGGCAGTGGTCGTCACGTCCTCCCACTCCACAACCATATGCCACTGCTCCTGCCCCTCCCTTCATCACCTCTGACTCTCCAACTGGGCTCTTGGTCCACACTCACCTCCCTTGCTAGCCCCACTCTCCTCCCCCACTGCATACTTCTTTCTCATATTATAAGAATTTCCACCTTAAAGGAAAAAAAATTTTTCTTAAAAAATAAGATCTCCTAAGTTGGGAGCATTACCAACTGTAACCATAGTGATGCATCAATCAAGCCTCTGTAACAGGGTAGAACAGGGTTTCTGTTAGGGCCAAGCTACCTGCCAGAAAATGGCAGCAATCAGGCTATTGGCAGCAGACAATCAGGCATCATTTGTAATTCTTTATAGCTGCATGTTTCCTGTCTGGGAATTGGATGCTAATCAATCAGTTGTCATGGCAACCCAGTATCCCACAGCTATCAATACAGGAAAAAGAAGAAATTGTGAGGGCTGGGAGTGCCATAACTTTGGAAGGGAGCGCCAGCTGACCCCAGTCGGTGCCAACCCATGAGAAGCAGGACCAAGTAAGAACTGGAGATCCCAATGGAAAAACATCACAGCTCAGCCTGGGGAACGCTGTCGTCTTAGTCAATGAGTAGAAGCAGGTGGGTGATTTGGGGGTCATCCCATTGTCCTTGGGTACCAGTTGAGCTTCCAGGGACAGATGATAAATAGTTTGAGAAAAAAAGACAAGCGCTAGTTATAGAGGAGAAGGAAATCGATTATTCAACCAGCCAGCAAATGTTTATGGAGTAGCCAAAGTATGTGAGGCTCTTTGTGTGGCAAATACTTACTGTCTGGTCTGGGGCACCCAACCTAGTGAGCAAAAGCCAACCAGGACCCACAGCAGCACTCAATATGCCAGAAGAGAGATACCCTCTCTAAGCGACACTGTAGGGGAGATGAGACCAGGGAACCCCCAGGGTGACGCGGTACCATGAAGGAGATGGATCAAAGCCATATGGCCAGGACTGAGCTAAACATGCTTCCCTCCCTTATATTAAATTCCAACAAAGTAGGGAAGTGGGTTTTATTGTTTCTCATTTACAGCTGAGGAAACATCAGCATAGAATGGTTGAATAAGCTGTCCAACATCACACGACTGGGAAGGGCCAGGACAAGACTGCCCTTCAATCTCAGGGCTAATCTTCACCCAACAGCACATGGAAAATGGCTACTCTGCAGCCAGGGGCCTGCGAGGGTCAGGTTCATTCAGACTTTCAGGAGCCCTGCAGGCCTCACAGACCAAAGACAAGATTTAGTACAAGACAGATTTATAAGTGGTTTTGTCAAGATTTCAGAAATATCTCCCACAGATATCAGCTCAGCTCAGTGTGACGATAAGGAAGTCATTTTCTCTCTTGTGTCCTCAATTTCCTTTTCTATAAAATGACAACAAGTACTCCTTTGAAGAGAAGTAACGTTCAGATGAGACAGTGTCTATGGGTGATATCCGGATAGTTCCTGGCCCAGAGTAACTTCTCCATTCCTCCTTCCCACCCTCAGCTCTGCAGAGCCACCCTGGGTCTAGTCTGCCCAGTAAGCAGTCTCTCTGAGAGGGGTTAACAGTCTGTTTTAGAAAACTTTCTCAGCTTCCCAAAATGCAACCAGGACAAGCTGAGAATGTGTTGGCCTCTGCACCTTTAGTCCCAGGCCCTGAATTAGTCCAGGTGCTCCAGAGAAACAGAACAGGTAAGAGATAGATATGAAGAATTTTATTATAAAGAATTGACTTGTGCAACTATAAAGGTTGGCAAGTCCCGTGATCTGCCACCTGCAAGGTGGAGACTCAGGAGCCAATGGGGTGATGCAGGCCTGAGGCCCAGAAGCCCTGCAAGCAGCATAAGGGCAATGTTGCAGCTCAAGCAGTCAGCAGGAAGGGCTGAATTCCTCCCTCCTCCACCCTTTGTTCTAGACTTGGGCCCTCAACAGATGGAGCGATGCCCACCCACTCTGGGGACAGCCACCTACCTCACTGAGTCCACCAGTTCCAACACTGCCTTTGTCTGAAGACACCCTTGCAGACACCGCCAGAAACAGTGTTAGCCAAATAGCTCTGCACCCTGTGATCAATCACATAAAATTAACCATCGCAGACCTCATATACCTTCCCCATCTCAACATTTTGGGAGGCTTTGTAAGAGAAAGTCAAACGGTTCCCCCCGCCCCTAAGATAAGCACTCCAGCCCCCAGCACCAAGCCCACCTCATGTCTCAGGACAATTGTGATGAGATGGCCGCTCATCAAGTGGTTCCTGGTAGGACAGTGGTACGTATTACCAAAAAGACACATAAAGCATTGGGAGTGGGAATCTAGTTCCCAACCAATCAATTTACCAAACTTTAAATTCATTAGTTTTTAACCCAAATAATATCCAGGCGTATTTTATGACATACAGCTTTCTTGCCAAACTCTCTGAACGTTAGTACAAACGGTTGATGGCCTGAGAAGGGGCTTTCAGAAGCGGTGCGGTAGAAAAGGGATAAGCCTTGGGTTCTGCTCCTGCTTCTGCCACTCTTTCTTAATGCTGTGGCCTTCAACAGGTGACTTGCTCTCCGAGCCTCAGGCCCTCCTCTGTGAATAGGGGCACAGCATTTCCCAGATGTCTTCCCCAGAGAATTGATACGTTCACATACAACATCAGCCTATGTGCTCTTTTATTTGTTTGTTTGTTTGTTTGTTTTTATTTAGTGAAAGGAGGGGAGGCAGAGACAGATTCCTGCATGTGCCCCAACCTGGATCCACCCTGCTAGCCCACTAAAGGATGATGCTCTGACCATCTAGGGCCCTTGTTCTGTTTTTTAGCACCTGAGGCAGAGGCCATGGAGCCATCCTCAGCAACCAGGGCCAACTCGCTCCAATCTAGCCGTGACTGTAGGAGGGGAAAAGGAGGAGAGAGAGAGAGAGAGAGAAGCAAGAGGTGGAGGGATGGAGAAGCAGATGGTTGCTTCTCCTGTGTTCCCGAACCCGGAATTGAACCTGGGACATCCACAAGCTGGCCCAACACTCTACCACTGAGCCAACTGGCCAGGGCCTAGCCTATGTGCTCTTGTGTTCAAATGTAGGTAGGTAACCAGGGGGAGAATGCTTTCAGCAGTAAAAGGGTCAAAAACAAATTTGGGAAACATTGAATGAAGCCATGATCTTGAGGTGTTCTTACTGAATGAACTCCTGGAGCTTTCTCAAGGTTATTGGAAGGGGTCTGTGTCTAAAATGCCATACTTTCAAAATAAAATAAAATGCCGTGCTTTCCACGTTTATTTGACCTCTAAACCGTTCTTTTGGTTTGTTTGGTTTTTTGTCTGTTTGTTTTTGTCATTGAGCATCTCCAAAGGCTTGTGTTCCAAGGATCGAACTTGAGAAAACACTGAATTAAGGGCTCTCTGAGTGCTGTTTGCACTGACAGCTAGAATTACTGGAGTATCCCTGACTTGTTTCAGCTAACCCCCTCTCCTTCTGAGGGAGCCACAGCCGATCAGGAGCATGCAGACCCATGAGCATTGGCATGAAAAATTTCCAACACATTGGAATAAATGCAAAAAGCAAGATGCAGACTGTATGAAAGGCCCCAGGTGCGTGTGCCCGTGTGCAGGTGGAGGTGGGCTTATGCAAGATTGTATGCCAATGCCAGACCATGCAGTCACTTTCTCAGCACATGTGGAAGACACTCCTAACAGTGATTCCTTGTGGAGTAGACCTGAGGTCAAGGGCATTTTTACTTCCAATTTTATACTATTAACTACTTTTGGAATTTTTTTTTTACAAGGTCAGGTATCATTTTTATGATAAAAAAACAAACAAACAAAAACTAAGTTTTTAAAAGCTATAGTCCCTGGCCTGGTGGCTCAGTGGATAATGTCCTCCCGACATGCTGAGGTCACAGGTTTGATCCCTAGTTCAGGGCACATTAGAGAAACGAGCAATGAGTGCACAACTGAATGGAATGAGCTGATGCTTCTCTCTTTCTCTCTTTCTCTCTCTCTATCTCTCTCCCTCTCTCTCTCAAATCAATGAGAAAATCTGGGGGTGAAAACAGCTCTTTAAAAACCCTTTTAGTTCAATTCTATAGCTGTGCAGTTTCTTGAGCTCCACACTGAGGTTAGTTAAACCTGTCTTGATGAGAAATGGTCAAAGCTTTACACCCTTGGGTCCTCTGGGTGCCAATTCTCCTGTACTTTCCAGGTCGACTCCAGAGGCAGACCTAGATGGATGGGTCCCCTCTCCTTGGGGTCCCACACTCAGAGGCTGCATCTGGGTCTCCAGAAGGCCACAAAGCCCAGCCACAGTGGCAAGAATAGAACTCTGAGTCCCATTGTAGACAAACATTAATAGGAAAGCCATAATTAAGCACAGAATCCTAGAACCCAAAAACATCTCAGCTGGAAACATCATTCTACAGAGAAGAAATCAGAAACTCCCAGGAGCGGCATGGAAGACTACACCATTCATTTCTCCCAGTACTGAGTCTGGGAGAATTTCCACTGTATGAAGTTTCTTTCCAAAACAGAGAGGACACTGCCCCCTGAGCTGCCCACATAGAAAGAGGAGGACACTCTTGGCTTCAAGAAAGACCAGAACTAATCACGGTGGACTGAAGAAGCAAAATCCAACTGGAAAAGGCAAAGCCAAAATGAAGAGAAGACAGATCCATTTAGCTAATTTAGCTCAAATGAAAATCTGGGGGGAAGGGTACCAAGGCAGACTAAAGAAACAGAAACACACTCAAATCAAAGATCAACACAAATTTCTAACAACCGATAAAGGGAACTAACTGGTGAGGAAAATGCCGCCAGTTGGTTTTGGTATCTATTCTGCATACCTGTGAGGGATGAATTTGTCCACAAGTTATACATGTTGTACACCTAACAGTAACAGTGTAGAACAAGGACAGCAGGTGGAGAATGAGCTTTCTACCCGAGTTGTCCAAATGACAGATTGTTCGATACCAGAACTGCTGTGTGTTTTACAGTGTTTATGGGCGTCTTTATAAAAAGCACTGCGTGCTGCCCTGCCTTATTAAACGGAATGTGCTGCACACCACTGAAACTTTTTCTCAAGTATTCTGTTTGTTTTTGCATTCAGAAAAGAAGTTCTTCTTCTGAGTTTTGACACAGAGAGGCTCTTGGACCTGCCAAGGTACCATGGGCTCTTCCGCGTTCCGTCCCCACCATTGCTCTCCATGTGCTATTCGGTCCAAGAAAGCTATCCCAGCTGGGAGCAGTGCTTGCTTCTGGAAAGAGGAACAGAAGCTGGGGGAAGGGCTTGTATGGTAGAGAGTATTTTCTCTTTTAAATCCATGTACTTCCGAGTCACTCCATTTTTTTTATATTTTTACAAATTGTTTTTAAAACAAACCAGTTTGTTATTGTTTTTAAGTCAGAGAAGGAAAGATAGTGAGACAGATTCCCACAGGCACCCCAACTGGGATCCACCTGGCAACCTCTGTCTAGGGCTGATGCTCGAATTAACTGAGCTATCCTCAATGCCTGAGGCTGACACTCAAACCAACCAAGGTATCCTCAGCACCCAGGGCTGACACTCAAACCAATCAAGCCACTGGCTGTAGGAGGGGAAGAGAAAGAGAAGGGGGGAACAGGAGGGGAAAAGAAGCAGGTGGCCGCTTCTCTTGCATGCCCTGAACGGGAATCGAACCTGGGACATTCATACGTTGGGCCGATGCTCTATCCACTGAGCTAACTAGTCAGGGCCAGTTTGTTATTTTTATACTAAGCAAACAAACAGAAGAATGGGTGAGTAAAAATGAGAAAATAGCACCCTGACCCCTGTTCCCTCGTTTGATAGGAACCCATGGATTTGGGGTTGTAATTATTGCTTTTCTACAGATGAGTAAACTGATTCCTAGAGAGACTTAACAGATGGTCCAAGGCCAGCCAGAGTGCAGGTGAAAGGACGAGAGTGTGAACATGGGTGTTCTTGTTCCCAGGCCGCACAGCCTCCACTGGCCAAGTATCCTGAGTGCCAGACTCAGCATGTTCCTTACAGAGAGTCAGTCAATCTGTTTATCTGCCTGTCTGTCTTTTTCTCACTGTCATTGTACATGCTCCTCTCAATCACTGCTCCCTCTAATTTGCTATTTCTATTGTATCATGAGCTAGAAAGTCAAACGCCAACTTTCTATGCTACAGAAGAAGAAGTCAGGGTCCCTCTGTGTGTAAGATTGAGAGAGGCATATGTCTTGGTCCACGTTCACTTGGACGACCTGCCTGCTCTGAAACCCCTCCCCTTTCTTCCTCATTTCTACCCATGCTCCAAGTAATTGCCATAAACTCTGTGAGGGATGTAGTCTGTCCATCTGCAGCCAGAGTGCTAAACACAAACCTAGCTAAGAGTGTGTTGCTTTTGTGATGATCCTAGTTGGTCTAAGAGAGTGGGGAAAAAAGGGAGGAGGAAAGAAAGGAGGTGAAGAGATGAGATTTAGGGAAACTTTGCTTCCAAGAATAAGACATAAGAGTAAAGATGGCATTTATGAGAGGCACAGGCAGGTGGTGTGGGATGTTGGCATCCTTGGAGGGATAGGGGAGACTCTAGTGTTCTCTCCCTACAAATGTCATCAAACCCCTAGGCTATCCCAACCCACAATACAATCCAAGTACAAACAATGTGCCTGTTATAAAACATAGTTTCTAAAAAAGACCTTTAGCCCCCCTTCAATATTAGTATTACTATCTGTAAGCCCTTCTTGCATAAAAATTCTAGAATCACCAGCATTCAGGAGATCTGCTGGTTAGACCTGGCTTCCCAGCCATGCTTGGATAGGGTCCTCCCCAAAGACAAGTCAAGACTCCATGACAGATAAAAAGATCCCCAGAGGCTCAATGCTGGAGGGAAGTCATTTCCAACCTTGCACCCCAGGAACCCATTTGCTGAGCCCAGGTCCCTAATGAGTAAGCACCAGAGTCTATAGAAGTCCATCGATCCCTTCTGTGTCCCCTGGGTTCCTATCTGACATCAGCACACATGCATAAACTCCCACATATCCTTCCATTCTGGTCCACCGCCTATAAGAAAGAAGAAACTGAAGTCCTGACCGTTGATGTCTCCAGGCTGCCATAAGATATTCAGAAGGGGTGGGGCTGATAAGAGAGTGCCTGTGTGCTGCTCAGTTAAAAAAATAAAATGACCCCTAAGGCAGGTAATAACTATCTCTGTGAAGAGATATAAACGATCTAAAGCAGTGGTCCCCAGCCTTTTTTGGGCCACAGACCAGTTTAATGTCAGAAAATATTTTCACAGACCAGCCTTTAGGGTGGGACGGATAAATGTATCATGTGACCAAGACAAGCATCAAGAGCAGGGGTCCCCAAACTACGGTCCGCGGGCCACATGCGGCCCCCTTAAGCTATTTATCCGGCCCCCGCAGCACTTCCGGAAGGGGCACCTCTTTCATTGGTGGTCAGTGAGAGGAGCATAGTTCCCATTGAAATATTGGTCAGTTTGTTGATTTAAATTTACTTGTTCTTTATTTTAAATATTGTATTTGTTCCCGTTTTGTTTTTTTACTTTAAAATAAGATATGTGCAGTGTGCATAGAAATTTGTTCATCGTTTTTTTTATAGTCCGGCCCTCCAATGGTCTGAGGGACAGTGAACTGGCCCCCTGTGTAAAAAGTTTGGGGACCCCTGATCAAGAGTGAGTCTTAGACGAATGTAACAGAGGGAATCTGGTCATTTTTTAAAAATAAAACATCGTTCAGACTTAAATATAAATAAAACAGAAACAATGTAAGTTATTTATTCTTTCTCTGCGGACCGGTACCAAATGGCCCACAGACCGGTCCCGGTCCGCAGCCAGGGGTTGGGGACCACTGATCTAAAGCCATCAACCCTGGGAAGGAAGAACGATAGCTCCTCTCTTCTCCCATTTCCCACACCGTCGGGGGAACCTCAGAAACTCGGCTGATTTACGCTGGGTTCCGCCAGGGCTTGTCAGAAAAACAATGGAATGGGTAAAAATGGGTTTCTTTGGGTTCAGGAGGGCATACCAGCCCTTACAATGGGCTTAGCCTTGTGTTGGCAGGGTGGCATGGTGGTCCCGCCCACCACCACTGAAGAGCTCAGAAACTGCCAGGGAACAAAGACAGATCTTAGGGCTCTGCACAGACCTGCAGAATCCAAATCAGACGTCTGTGCTACAGCTCCCTGGAGACATCGCTGCAGCTTGCCCAGGGGCTGGCATTTAGAAACCACTGCAGTGGAGAATATAATAAGAGAGAATAAGGTGCTGTCTGTCCTTATAGAACTTATAGGTGAAGATATAAGACTCAGTCATAGGAGGTAGATTTAATTATTTCCCCAAATATGTTCAAATAGTGCTTTTGTCCATGTCTCTATTATGGCTTTGTTCAGGCTGGAAACATTCGTTAGTCTGTCCTTTACAAGCTTTCTGTGAACCATGTGCAGGCAGAGCTGTGTTTATCTACCTCAGGTGCACTTGTTCACTCCATCACTGAGCCCCTCGTTCATTCCGTCACTTGGGCAAATGCTGAGTCTCACGGGGCCAGGCCCTGGTCTAGGTCACTCCATCACTGAGCCCCTTGTTCATTCCGTCACTTGGGCAAATGCTGAGTCTCACGGGGCCAGGCCCTGGTCTAGGTGCTGGCAGAGCAGCCAAAAGCCAGGCTGCCGCGTCCCCAGCTCTTCTGGACTTCCATTCCAGAGGGGGTAGTGGTGGTGCAATGAAACAGACCACTGAATAAGCCCAGCGCCACAGGGAAAACAAAACAAAGTCGGGGAAATGGCGAGCCATGAGGCCAAGAGGAAACATTTACAATAAGGCCATGGGAGGCTTCTCTAAGTCGATGACATATGAGTTAAACCCTAGGTGAAGACAGCACAGGGTTAGCGGGACACTCATCTAGGAGGAGCTCCCCAGGCAGAAAGAGCAAGGGGCAAGGCTCAGCGGCTGGAAGGCACTGGCACTCTGCAGACATGGAAGGAAGGCTGGAGGCTGCGTCCAGGGACCCACAGGAGAGCAGCAGAAAGGTGACTGGCAAGAGGGAGGAGGCCAACAGCAGCCGGCTTCCGAGCCTCGGCAGCAGGTGGAGAGGTTCTATTTGATTTTCTGTTCATATCTGATTCTAAGTGCAACAGAACACCACCAGAGGGTTTTAACCAAGGTGATTAACCAGCATGATTTGATTTCCTCCTTTCACACTCACTCTGTTTCAAGGAGAACTGATTGTAGAGGGCAGAAATGGAAGAGGGAGACAGGAGACGGAGGAGTGGAGGTATGGAGAAGGGGCCGGGGACAGCACACATTTAGGAAGCATCTCTGAGCCCACCTGATAGATTGATCATGGGGGGTGAGAGAAAAGCACCAGGGCCACTCCTAGACTGACGAATGAACCCAACACCTGGAACATAATAACAATCACTCAGTGACGATTACAGAACAATTGGAAAAAGGATAAAACAACTCATCATCAGCATCTCGAACATAACTACATGCCAGCCCTCTGGTGCAGACAGACGCGCATTGGGCCATCACGGAAGATGTCAGTGTGAATTCAAATGCTCTAGGCAGGAGGTAGGACTTGAACTTGGACTCAGAAGATGAGTAACATTGAGACAGAGAAGTGAACATGAGGGGCGATTCTGGACCAGGACATAAAACTAAGCCTGCTAGGGTTTTTACATTTCTTTTTTTTTTTTAATTCTGGTATAATTGTAAGGAGGGGCTTTGGGGGCAGGGAAGGGAGGCGTTTTAGAGACAGCTGTGTTGGGAAAGCAGAGGCTGGGGACAGAGCTGGTTGGATATGAAAACGGGAGCAGAATATGAAGGATCGTGGAAACCAGGTAGTAGTTTGAATTCAAAAGCCACGGAGACCCCTCGCAGGCTCTTGTCTAGGGTGGCAGCCTGTCGCAGTGTGTGACCTATGGCCTGACTTTGGATGGTCTGGGGCTGGAGGTGGATGACACGCATGGTAAGAGAGCATCATTACAGTCGTCTAAGTGCTGGGTTCACCAGACGAACCTCTCTGGGGAAGACAAACAAACAACAAGAACACAATGCCCCAGCCTGGTCTCCAACACAGGACAAACCTAGCCAGGCCAGAGGCCCCTGGAGGCGGCCAGAGGGGATCGGAGGAGAAGGGACAGCAGCTGGGCCCTGGAAGAAAGCAAACAGCCCCCAGACAATAAAGAGTCCTCAGCGAGGACACAGGAGTTTTCAGCTGCAGGTGGCCGGGTGCCCAAGCCAAACTGTTTATTTTCCATCTCCATCATATTTGAAATTTAAGTCGAATTTCTGGTCTTTCCAAGGCACGTCCAGCAGCCAGGAGTGGGCTGTGCCATGGAGAATATCCTTCTTGATGAGCACAGACTGAAAGACCAGCCATGACCCAACCACAGCCTCATCGACTGGGCAGGCAGTACAGAGACACACTTAATAAAGGGTGAGCCCTTTTTCTTTGACATTCAAAATGCGGCCAGACGTGGCCCTTTCCATCAACTATATAGAGGATGACCAGAAAGAGCCGTGCATTACAGAGCCAGGTCTCCCAAGTGGGAAGGAAAGGACAGAATGAGAAAGGCAGCAGCAGCCTCCAGTGGGAACTTGCCGTCTTACAGTCCGAAAGTTGGGTGGCATCTCCAACCCAGGAAGTGAGAGAAGCAGGCCCGGCAGCTAGTAGGCAGTAATAAAAAGCTTGATTCCACTAAAGAGTCTGGAATGGTTTTAAATGATAACCATCTGCTCAGGGGCCCCGTGGAGCCTGGCTGGTCAGAAACAATTCATGATTGGGCCACACCCGGGCTGCCTGGCGAGGTCAGAGCAGCCAGTCTTCCCTGTGGTTAGACACAGATGGCAGCTCCACTCCCCTATTTGTTACTGAATCATGGCAACTAGCATCAAGTATGGAAGCTCTTGACAAAGAGCCGGGGACCTGGCATGTCTCTTCTTTCCCCACGCTCTTTGCCTGTATAACTGCACCCCAAGAATGTCACGTGTGCTTGTCCATGAACACACAATCAACCATTCGGCAATTTATTGAGCATCTCATAGGTGTCAGGCATGATGCTAGGATCTAGGGACACAAAGATGAATATAACAAAGTCCCTGACATCCAAGGGGAGCCAGCAAGGTACACAGATATGACTCCTTACAATGTGGTAGCGTTATTACAGAGCAAGGTTGGGCAGTTAGAGAAGTGTCACCGAAGGTGCTATATCTGTGCTGTGTCTTAAAGAAAAGGGAGGACTTTTCCAATCAAAAAACAGTGGTAAAGACATTTCTAGAGGAAGCAGCAGCACATAAGAGATACAACATCTTGAAAGAGTCGAAGGAAAGGTCCAAGAATAACCACGACCAGCAGCAATGGCAGAGAAGATAAAGGTGGCCCAGTCAGTGGGGGCAGATTAAGAAAGTTCCTGAGCAAGGTAGAGACACAATCGACAGGGCATTAGAAACAAATAGTGACATTTGGTGATTACAGAAGGACCTAGCAATGCTTAGTCATACCCATCAGGACTCTCCAAGTCTCACTGGAGCATGTGCTATAGGCTCAGAAACCTATATGGGGTCTTCTGTACTCTCTGGATCAGACACCTGGCATGTCTGTGGAAAGAGAGTAACAGAGAAGGAGGCTACTGACCAGGCCCTTCCTTCACTTTTTCACCGGGATGCTTGTGCTCCAAGAGCTGTGGCCAGATCGCTCTCTGGAGGCAGGAGACAGAAGAGCAGCCAACCTGGGTGCTGAGGACTTCAGCAAGGTGACTGAGGAAATTGGACATAATCCGATGCCCCACATCTGTCAGGTGCTCAAGCTGACAAAATAGCCCTAGTTGTAAGGGCTATTTTGTCAGCTTGAGCACCTAGGGTACCTTTCACTGGGTTGAGTGTGGTTCCATCCACCTCCCAAATGTGAGTGAGTCTTTCAGTTGTCCCACTGTTCCAAATTGCCAAAGATGTATAAGATGTGCAACAGTACGACCACACCCAGCACAGCTTCAAAGTACAGAAGATAGAACTAGAGCATTAGCCTTCCACATCAACAAAAATTAAAGCACTCGCATGTCCCAAACAAAAGCCAATCGTTACTTTGTTGTCATTCTGAAATAGCAAAGTGGTAGATATCTAGGCAAGGAGAAATAAGAGAATCCCAAACTAATATGGGAGCAATTTGCTATTGAGCTGATTTGTGCCACCAGAAGCAAATGTTATAGAAACTCATAGTGTGAATGGGTCTGAGGCAGATGATAGAAGAAGCCATCTAGGGTAGTGACTTTTAGCTCAGTGACCTGGCCCACTACCACGGAGGGGTGGGAGTGGGGTAAAGAGTTCTCCCAGGGAGTCCAGGACCACATTCACAGCTCACACTGCTCCCAATGTCACCCCAGCCAACTCTGGGTCTGAGACAGATGTGGCAGAGCAGGAAGTAGCCTGGGTGGCAGCTTTGGGGAATGCCAGGAATTTGCCAGTTGAGCTCCCAGACTTCATTCTACCATCAGTGGTACATTCCTCTGCCTTTGAGGTTTCTCTCTTCAGCTGCTCCCTCTTCAATAAACTCTAAACATCCCACACAAGGAGAACATTGTAAGCTTAACTGAGCAAGGAATTCACTGGCCATCAGGTGTAAGCAGAGCTTTACAGGAGTGTGTGACGACAGCGTGAGTGTGTCGAGGACCAGGCATTCAGGGAGGGACCCGAGAGTATAAGCAGCAATGAAAGTAGGACTTGTCATTTGTTCCGTTTACCTCTGTAGCCCCAGGACCTATTACAGAACACAAAAGGTACCTAATAAATGTTTGCTGGAGATAATGAATCAATGAGTAAGCGAAGGAGAAGTCCAGGAAACAGGTATTCTCCAAGGGAAGGTCAAAGGCCAGGAAACAAATTCCCTAGAGGTAGGATTAATTCCTTATTCTTTTCGTATAACCTCCCATGGTGTCTTGGACAGCATAATAAGTGCCTGGGAAATTCACTGAAACTGACATGTTTACAGTTTTGCTAGATGGCTCTGAGGCTTGGCCCTGGAAGAGCTGGAGTGGCTGTCCAAAAATGAGTCTCACCACCAGGGGGCAATACAGACCAAATACCAGGGCTTTCTTGTCCAAACTTCTGGTGGCTGACTGTCAGCAGAGGGCTCCAAAATGGCATTTTGGAGCCTCCTTGTATACTCATCAATATCAAAATCTCATATATAAGCAGCTTTATTTTTCACACCTATAACAGAGAACATAGCTAAAAAGCCACACTGCAATCCGCTCGATGAAAAGAGGGGTCTGTCTTGAGGAAAAGGAAGAAGAAAACTGTTTCTGGTTCTAGTTCACTGTTAGAAACATCCCTGACTACATTTTTCTAAGCACTAAGGTCTGATCCCTGAGGAACCTGAAGCATCCTATGCATGATTCATATTTGATCGATGATTAATATGCAAGGAGTACTGCCCAACATCTATGAAAATCACGCAGAACCTTTCTCAGGAGCAAAGCCAGGCACTAGGCTATCCAGTATTTCGAGTCAAACAGGGTCAGGATCTTAGACAGTAGACTGACCTCTTCAGTGTTAAATTATAAAAAGGGGTTGAGAGCAGGAAAGAGACATGCCTCGGGTAAAGAAGGAAGCAAAAAGGGAATCGTGACAGATCCAGGTACTGCCTCCCGTGAGGCATGCGGAAAACTGCATAATCTGACCTCCAGGCTATCAACACCCACTTCTTGCATGAGAGAGTAGACACTCTCCTTTATTGCATTCTTTTTTTTTTTTTTTTTTTTTTTGTATTTTTCTGAAGCTGGAACCGGGGAGAGACAGTCAGACAGACTCCCGCATGCGCCCGACCGGGATCCACCCCGCACGCCCACCAGGGGCAACGCTCTGCCCACCAGGGGGCGATGCTCTGCCCCTCCGGGGCATCGCTCTGCCGCGACCAAAGCCACTCTAGCGCCTGGGGCAGAGGCCAAGGAGCCATCCCCAGTGCACAGGCCATCTTTGCTCCAATGGAGCCTTGGCTGCAGGAGGGGAAGAGAGAGACAGAGAGGAAGGAGAGGGGGGTGGAGAAGCAAATGGGTGCTTCTCCTATGTGCCCTGGCCAGGAATCGAACCCGGGTCCCCCGCACGCCAGGCCGATGCTCTACCGCTGAGCCAACCGGCCAGGGCTGCATTCATTCTTTAATTCAACATTTACTGAGCTAGGAACTCTGCTCAGCAATAAGGATACTAAGAACAGAATGTAATACCTATGGTAAGCGGGACAGACAGACGCAGATATCAGTACAGTTGAGTGTTGCACTCAGTCGTAGGAACATAGCTCAGCTCTCTGTGAAGTCAAGGCCTTTTTTTGTGGTATACTTTTCTGCTGTCTACTGCACAGTCAACACCCTACTCCCAGGTCTGTCATGTCCTTTTTGTATCTCCAGTATTTAGGCTAGTACCTTGAATTCCATAAATGAGTAGGTGATCAAATGGATGAAGAGATGGAGGATGGAGGGATGAACAGATGAATGGATGGATGATGGATGGATGGATGGATGGATGGATGGATGGATGGATGGATGGATGGATGGATGGATAAGTGGATAAGTGGATCTGTAGTAAGCAGTTAGACAGGTATGAGCAGAGCAAGGACAATAAGCCAGGTACGGAAGGTCGCCCAGGGCTTTCTGCCTAGCAATAGACAATTGTAAGGTGCAACCTCATCCCCAGGGTGACCTTTTCTCCCCCAGCATGTTGCTAGTCATGTCATAGACCCTCTTAGAGGAGGAACAAGGGGCAGGAAAATAGCCTCACAGGACTCCCTTACAAGCCTCCTCGCATGACCACTCCCTTAAACATTAAGCCTTAGAGTTAACATCTAGAACTCAGTTGTGTTTCAGCTCCAGGCCCAGAAAAGCAGCAAAGCCAGATGGGGTGACACCATGGCTGACATCAGAAAGCCCTGCCCAGGCATTGGCCAATCAGGGGAGACCACGACCATGAAAAGATCCACCTGGAAGCTGATGAATATTCCATTGAGATTCTCCTCTGAGACTTCCAGGTAAAATCCCTTAAGATGGGAGACCTAGTACAAGCTCTTTCTCTCTTCAGCACACCTGGGCCTTTCCCCATCTCCTTTTCCTGGGCACATTTTCTTTGCCTTTCTCTCTCCCCAGCTCCAAGGGCCCTTCTTCTCCCTCTGTCACTTGTTTCCTGAGCCCAAGTAGCCCAGCTGACTTACTTCTTCCACGGCTCACTTCTACTTCTGTGACTTCCTAATTAAACTATTGCTTGTATTTGAGTCTTGACCCTGAATTCTTTCCTAGCCAGGACGTAAGTTCTGAGGTTGCTGAACTGAATTCCAATCGCCAGAAACATTCTGGTGCCGTTTCTCCTCTAACAGGTCAATGAATGAGTGAATGAATGGATCTGGAGACTGAGGGTCAAAAAGGAAAAAGTGAAAGGATACTCAGGGAGATAGTGGTAGGCCTTATCCTTAGCTCTATTTCTGTTATCTGCACAGATATTTGATCTCTTTAGTAAGTTGTAAACCCTTTGAAATCAAGGAACTTTCCCTGTGTGCTTTCTGTCACCTGCAGAGCCTCACGGACTAGGTTCTTCTACCTTTTCATGCAAAGAAGAAGACCAAGCCACAAATATCGAAGTGTCTAAGGATCTGAACTCTTGGTCTGGGAGAAACCAGCCCCTAGGGCAAGAGTCGGAAACCTATGGCTTGTGAGCCAGATGTGTTTCATTGATGGCTGCATCTGGCTTACAGACAAAACTTTAATAAAATAATAATAACGTTAAAAATATAAAACATTCTCATGTATTACACTCCATTCAATTCCTACCACTCATGTTCACGATTGTGGGGGGGAAGGGTGGCTGGAGCCTATCACAGCTGTCCTCTGGGACAACACCAAATTTTTATTGGATAATGTGTAACGTACACGGGTCATTGTGAGGTCAAGAAGTAAACTTCCCTCCTTTTAATCAAATAGTCAGCTAGCTAATTGCAGAAACCCTTTTGATGAAGAAGATGGCTTAAAAAAAAAGGTGAGGAGTCTCATACTTTTCAGCAGGAATGAACAGAGGAATTCTCCTTTGTGGAGAGAGCAGGTTCTGCAGTGTGTCTAATATGCAATGATAAAATTGCATAAATGAAACGGTCAAATATAAAGCGGCACTTTAACACACACCATACTACATTTGTATCAAAATATCCAGCGCGGGACAGCAGGAAGAAAGCATGTCAAGAGCTACTGTGCAGAGTGCAAGCTAGTCAGCAGCAACTCCATGTTTGGACCCAACAAGGTGACTGGAATTCAACTAGCTTTGCTGGTGCTTTAGCAATTGTGAGAAATGGAAAGCATTCACAGTTGGAGAGTATGCCAAAACATTCGTGCTTGATGTTGCCAATGAACTTTTTGACGACTTTTCAAATAAAGACAAGATAATCAAACGAATATAAGACATGTCTCTGTTGTCAAGAACTGTTCACAATCATACCATTATGATGGCAAATCAAAGTGAGGCAACACAAGTGAAGGACATAAATGCAGCATTCTTTTCTCTCACTTTGGATGAGTCAACAGATGTAAGCCATTTATATCCCAGTTCAGCATGATTGCAAGGTATGCTGTCGGTGACACACTATGTGAGGAAAGTCTTGCTGTTTTGCCTATGAAAGAGACAACAAGAGGGGAGGATTTATTCAAGTCTTTCACTGAATTCGCTAAAGAAAAAAATCTACCGATGGATAAACTTATTTTGGTGTGTACTGATGGTGCTCCGTGCGTGGCGGGGAAAAACAGAGGATTTGTAGTGCTTCTTCATGAATATGAAAAGAGACCCATCCTAAGTTTTCACTGCATCCTACATCAGGAGGCACTTTGTGCTCAGATGTGTGGCGAGCAGCTTGGTGAGGTGATGTTGCTGGTCATTCAGATGGTCAACTTTATTGTTGCCCAAACTTTAAATGATCACCAGCTTAAAACACTGCTAGATGAAGCTGGGAATAATTATGCTGGTCTGCTTCTGCACAGCAATGTGCATAGGTTGTCAAGAAGGAAGGTGCTCAGCCATTTCGCAGCTTGTCTGAGTGAAATCCGGACTTTCTTGAAATGAAAAACATTGAGCACCCTGACTTAGCTAACACTGAGTGGCTCCTGATGTTCTACTATCTCGTGGACATGACTGAACATCTGAACCAGCTCAATGTGAAAATGCAAGGCATTGGAAATACAGTCTTATCCCTTCAACAAGCAGTGTTTGCATTTGAAAATAAGCTGGAACTCTTCATCAGCGACATTAAAACAGGTTGTTTACTACACTTTGAAAAACTGGGAGAGTTTAAAGATGCATACACAGCCTGACCAGGCGGTGGCACAGTGGGTAGAGTATTGAACTGGGATGCGGAAGACCCAGGTTTGAGACCCCGAGGTTGCCAGCTTGAGCACGAGCTTATCTGGTTTGAGCAGAAGTTCACCAGCTTGGACCCAAGGTCACTGCCTCGAGCAAGGGGTCACTCACTCTGCTGAAGGCCCACAGTCAAAGCACATATGAGAAAGCAATCAATGAACAGCTAAGGTGTCAAAACAAAAAACTGATGATTGATGCTTCTCATCTCTCTCCATTCCTGTCTGTCTGTCCCTATCTATCCCTCTCTCTGACTCTATCTCTGTGTCTCTGTAAAAAAAAGGAAAAAAAAATGCATGCACAGCAAGTGACCCTGCTCAACATCTTGATCTCCAGCAGCTAGCGGGCTTCACATTTAAGCTCAGGCAGTCATTCAAAGCGCGCTTTGGAGAATTTTGTGAGCGCACTCATCTTTTTAAGTTCATCACCCATCCACACGAGTGTGCAGTGGACAGCGCCAATCTGAGTTACATCCCCGGTGTCTCCGTCAGAGATTTTGAGCTACAAGCTGCTGACCTGAAGGCCTCAGACATGTGAGTGAATAAGTTCAAGTCACTGAATGAAGATTTGGAAAGACTTGCACGACAGCAAGCAGAGTTGGTGAGCAAACACAAGTGGAGAGAAATGAAAAAACTTCAATCCACAAACCAGCTGATTGTCAAAACTTGGAACACACTTCCCGTCACATACCACACACTGCAGCATGTGAATATTGCTGTACTGACAATGTTTGGCTCTACGTATGCATGTGAGCAGTCTTTCTCACATCTAAAGAATGTTAAGACTAACCTATTATCATGTTTAACGGATGGAAGTCTCAACGCCTGCATGAAGCTTAACCTCACCACGTATCAACCAGACTACAAAACCATCAGCAAAACCATGCAGCACCAGAAGTTGCATTAATGATAAGAAGTACTTTATTCATCATTGGTTAGCAACAGCATAACAACGTTATTTAAAAGAATTCAGAGACTTATTATACTTTAAAAGTGTTGGTCTTACATAAAATGCACACATTTACTTGTATTTAGTGTTAAACATATTGTATGGCTCTCACGGAATTACATTTAAAATATGTGGTGTTCATGGCTCTCTCAGCCAAAAAGGTTCCTGACCCCTGCCCTAGGGCAAGTCAGTGAGAGAGCATGTGGACTGTGGAAAAGGCCCTGGAGGTCCTAGACCCAAGGAGTAAGGAGAACCTGGCCACTGTATCTAAAGGAAAGGCCCAGGCCTGAGCATCGTGTATGTTAAAGGCACCCACAGGCCTCCTCCAGTGTGTAAGTGTCGGTCAAAGAAGTTTGTAAATATGATATATATGTTTGCTCACTTATAGTTTGCATTGGGTGTGGGAGACAGGCTGTAAGCTGGCAAAGTCATTACAGCCTAAGGCTTAATTTTAAGACTAAGCTTTTCCCTACCTTTAATACTAAGATCTTTTCAAAACTAAGCTTTTCCCTACAGCCTTGACTGTTGCATGATGTGGGGTGGTGCACTCGTATGAAGAATCCCATTTATGCCTCAGATAAGTGACTTTGTATCAAAGACTTCCTTATTTGTATATTGGCTTAAAGATTTTGACTTCTACACTATAAAATGGGGCAGACCGGGGACTCGCTCTTTCTGGGTTCCTGAAATTAGCATTTCAGAGGAGAAGCAGCCAATGTGACAGAGTGCTGAAGGAGAAGCCAGTTTGTGCAGAGTTTGTGCAGAGAGAAGAAGATGGGGAACAGAGGTGAATAAGGCTGGTGAGGTAGAAACCTTTGATTCTAGGAATACTCGGATGAGTCGGTGGCTTTGGGAGCCCTGAATGGAAAGGGAAGTGTTTGTCCACTGTGTGTATTTCTGGCCCGCCAGGTGCAAGCTAAGATTAAAGGTAATGGCCCACCAGATCTTAGCTCCATTGTTTCATTACCATCTGTCTGAATCAAATGTGAACTTGCATGGGCCAGGCAGCTGTGATGGTGGCCGTGGCTACTAGCCATACAGTAAACAAGTCCTCCAGTGCCAGAGAGTAGACTGCTGGGAGTGGGGTTAGCTGCTTTGAAAGATAAGGGGGCAGGAGGTGGGAGTGAGAGCCCATCCTCCAAGGAGGAGCCTTCACAGAACAGTAAGTGTGTCTTTCCTCCCCTAGCCCAGGCAGCTCCGAGAACATCCTTACGCCCTCTGATGCCTCCTTCATCCTGCAAGTGTCAGAG